>NW_003852472.1:6491654-6506654 GCF_000181295.1 Otolemur garnettii
CCCAGGGGGATAGCTTGAGGCTCCGTCTCAAAAAAAAAAAAAAAAAAAATTCTCTTCATTGAGCAAAGTGCAGGGCATGTGGTAGGTCTCTTAAGTTGGATGCATAAAGCTCATTCTAGTCATGCCTGTGCAGCAGAGGGGAATTTCATCTTTAATGCCACATCTGGCTTTACACCAGAGGCCTGAACCTGCCGGATGCACAATTTTGTTCTTTTCTCTGCTGGCTAAGGCTTGCAGGCACCCAGAAGCTCAAAACCCTCGGGCTCTCCTGAGGAGGCCACAAGTTCCTCTGGCTGCAACCACCCTTGGTTCTCAGCTGGCCAGCATGCCCAGATCTCAGCCCTTGTCTGGTGGAGGTGAGCAGGAGTCCCACCCCTCCTCCCCATCTTGGCCGAGTCATGTTGATATTCTGGCAGCATAGTCAGGCTTGTTATTGAGCACATGCTTTGCAGATTAGCCTGTTTGTATAGCCAATCGAACATGTGCTCCATTAAAAATTAAAGCATCCTGTTTTAAGGATGGAGCAGGAGACATCAGCTGCCACTGTGTAGCAGACATGCAAAGCCCCAGAGCCCATTACCATAGGTTACAGCAAATGTTAATCAGTGCCAGCACAGTTAAATAATGCAGTTTGTGCAGATGGCAGCTACTACATCTCCTCACAGATGTGTCCTCAAGTCCCGGAGGTTGCCGTATCACAGGAGTTGTCGGGAGCAGTCAGATCTGATGCTGACTGTCAATATCACCTTTTGTGTTTGTGCACATCCACCAGCCAGCTGAGAGGCGGTGATAGGATGACTCCAGGCCCTACTTCCAGCAGCCCTTCCAGAGCTGGAGCAGTCTGTGTGAGGCTTGCAGGAAAGCAGAAATATTTCACTAAGTAGGACACTCAAAGGAAAGCGGTGCAGTCTGCTCTTCGCACTTTCCAAGTCTGCTGTAACTTCACCCAGCTGCATCCTGCTAGAGGCCTCCCAGCCAGGTGGAGTGGGGCAGGGCAGCGCTCCCACTTCCACCTTTTATTGCTTCCTGGCTGCTGACGGGCAAGAATCGCACAAGTATCTTCCTTGGCTTCAGTCCGTGCAGGGACACCTTGTTGTATCAGAAGCTGGAGTTCCTGCAGCACCTGCTGTGCTGCCTGGTTCTGAGTTGCAATGTGTTGCCCCAAAGCCCAGGCATTTGGTTCCCTGGTCCAGGTGTCCCTAACAGCAGATCCCTGAGCAGGCACTGTGTAAAATTAAGGAGCAAATCACCATTTATGCTGCCAGTAAGAAGAAGCAACTGTCATAGTAAGAAAAGACCAAACTGTGACAACTGTACCAGCTCTTGACTTTTTAGTTCTCTACCAGCAGCTGTCTCCTTCCAGTGGAGGGACACAGAGACTTCTGATGTACACAGATGAGCACCGGGGGACATTATGTCAGTCATTGTTAGGGACAGGTACAATTACTGATCTTCACTTTGGGACACAGTGGCTCACGCCTATAATCCTAGCACTCTGGGAGGCTGAGGTGGGTAGATTGCTTGAGCTCAGGAGTTAAAGACCAGCCTGAGCAAGAGTGAGATCTCGCCTCTAATTAAAGGGAAAAACTAGCCAGGCATTATAGCAGGCACCTGTAGTCCCAGCTACTTGGGAGGCTAAGGCAAGAGGATCATTTGAGCCCAAGTGTTTAAGGTTGCTGTGAGCTATGATGCTATAGCACTCTACACAGGGTGACTGAGTGAGACTCTGTCTCAAAAAGAAAAAAAAAATTACTGAATTGATCTCAAGATGAAATTTAGGCGCCACCCATAGCTCAGTGGGGAGGGCGCCGGCCACATGCACTGAGGCTGGAGATTCAAACCTGGCCAGGGCCAGCTAAAACAACAATGAAAACTGCAACAACAACAAAAATAGCCAGGCATTGTGGCAGGTGCCTATAGTCCCAGCTATTTAGGAGGCTGAGGCAAGAGAATTGCTTAAGCCCAAGAGTTTGAGGTTGCTATAAGCTTGAGCTGTGACACCATGGCACTCTACCTAGGGCAACAGCTTGAGACTCTGTCTCGAAAAATAAATAAATAAAAGATGAAATTTAGCTCCATATAATCAAGTGTGGGAAATTTGTAAATAAAGAAGCAGGGAAGACTTCCCTTTCTATAGTTAAGTGTTTTACTTAAACATGTAAGCTTCAGCTTTCTGAAAAATACACTATTATAGAACAACCCATTCCTGAATATTATCAAATATATGAATGTAGTTACACAAATAGTAAAAAGTTTACTCATCTTATTTACTTTTAGATTGTCAAACTCTGCTGTATTCCTTGCTCCTGGGTATAACTGGTTGCATATTGTGAGTATAATGTGTTGCTATTTATAAATGCACTTCTAGAAATGAGGCATAAGCATAAGAGGCTTCTTATCTCTTACCCTTCTCCTTCCTTAATCTTTTTAGTTTTCTACCAGGAACCTTATTCCTTCTTCATCTTAAAAAGTGCTGCTTTTGGCTCGGCACCTGTAGCTCAGCGGTTAGGGTGCTGGCCACATACACTGGGGCTGGCGGGTTCAAACCTGGCCCAGGCCTGCCAAACAACAATAACAACAACAACAAAATATCCAGGCGTTGTGGTGGGCATCTGTAGTCCCAGCTACTTTGGGAGGCTGAGGCAAGAGAATCGCTTAAGCTCAAGAGTTTGAGGTTGCTGTGAGCTGTGACACTATGGCACTCTACCAAGGGCAACATAGTAAGACTATCTCAAAAAAAAAAAAAAATGCTGCTTTGAAAGTGATACCATCTGATTAAATCACTTTGACCTCATTTTATCCCTCATTTGCCCTCTCATCTGTGGAAAATTTTGGCACCTGACTCACTCCACTTCTCCACTGGGACCCAGCATTGACAGAGGCAGCCCATCTGAGCCCAAGGCCTTTTGACTCCTGTCCTCCCTGCCCCCTGGGGTCTTTCCTTCACATTGTGCAGCCCCATTCTTATTGTCACACCCTGAATCTTATCACCACCAGTACTGATGTCAGTTTCAAAATTGGGATTTCCAAATCACTGGAGGAAAGGAGGTCAAGGAACTGAGAGCCCAGTGTCCAGAACCCTCCACTGGCTTCGCATCTCTCTTAAACCCAGATCCACACCATGGTCCAGCCCCTGCCTCCTGCTCTCAGTTCATTTCCAGCCAGTCTGCTCCAGTCCCAATGGCCTCTGGTCTGGCCTTCCAACAAGCTGAGCTAATTTGTACTTCTGAGATTTGTTCTATTGCCTGAATGCTCTATCTCTTATGGGGTCATTTGGCTTGTTCCCTCACTTCATTCAAATGTCATCTCCTTAGAGGGGTTTCTCTGGCTACCATATCAAAACAAAAATACCTCCCCTATCCAAATCACACTACTTATCCAGCTATGTTTTTCTTAATAGCACTTAGCCAGTATTTACATAAACACACACACACACACCCCTGTGTACATATACATGTCAGTTCTCTTACTTATTGCCTATTTCCTCCATTGGAAAGTTAATGCTGTGAGGATGAGATTTTGTCTTTAGTGTTCACCATGTATCCATTGTGCCTTCCGTGGTCTTTCATGGCAAAATGAATTGAATGCATGAAGAAATATGTCTGGGCTGAAAGCAGATTTTGGAAATGGAGTTTTAAGAACAGTTACTTTCGAAGCTTTCTTTTTTTTTTTGGCCAGGGCTGGGTTTGAACTCACCACTCTGGCATATGGGGCCAGCGCCCTACTCCTTTGAGCCACAGGCACCTCCCTCGAAGCTTTCTAATACACTTTCTTTCAAAAGCATTTTTTCATTTATTAGTATTTCATACATTTCATAAATGAGCAAATTTCATCTCCTCAAAGAGATACTTAGGTGCCAATTTGAGAAGGCAGAAGAGACCACTCTCCTAATACTTTGTGAAATCCAGATAGACTATTTCAAACTGAACTTGTAGCATTAGCTTTGAAAGTTTATCTCATCTTTACTTTACTGGTAAGTTCCTTTCCTTTCTGTTTTCTAATTTTGCCCTATGACTGAGAACTAGAACAATGTTTTGTAATCCCACACCAGGCAAACACAGTTGATGTTCTTAGTGGCTTTGGTTATATACTTCAAATCAGCAGACTCAACTAAAAGCAGCTGAGACAAAGCATCAAAAGCCTCGACTTAGAATCATTCTCTTTACATTTTAGAGTGTAAGTCATAGTATTGGCTCCTTCTACTTTAGACAGACATGACTCAAAAGTTTAAAAAGTTTGTGCCTGTGAACAAAAGTGAGATGAGACGTTGTTTTTCACTACCCAGGGGAGCAAGAAAAGTTCCAAACCAGGACAGGACCATCGTTGTCATCTAATAATTTAATTTTCCTTTAGTCTTTATTTTCTTTTCTAAATCTTAGCATGTGAGATCATAAATTCCTTCTCCAATTTTTCCAGTTGGTCTATTCCTTGTTTTACTAGTAAGAACTTAGTCCTTCATCTCAATTGGTGTAACACAAAGTTGCTGGAAAGAATGTGTATGCTTCTGTGCCAGTTGAGATGCTTTTGGCTGCAAGTAACAGAATGCCCAATCAAAAGTAGTAAAAAAAGCAGGGGGTGGGGATGTTAGTTATTACCTCACATGATTAGATGTCCAGAAGTGGCTAGAGGTGCATTGGGTGTTATTTTTATTTGTTTATTTATTTATTTATTTATTTTGAGACAGAGTCTCACTATGTTGCCTGGGTACGGTGCCATGGTGTCACAGCTCACAAAAACCTCAAACTCCTGGCTTAAGCGATTCTCTTGCCTCACTCTCCCAAGTGGCTGGGACTACAGATGCCTGCTGCAATGCCCGGCTATTTTTTGGTTGCAGTTCTCGTTGTTTTAGCAGGCCCAGGCCAGGCTCGAACATGCTAGCTTTGCTGTACATGGCCAGCACCCTACTCACTGAGCTTTGGGTGCCAAGCCTGGGCTTTATTTTTAAGAAGTGTTGGACTGCCAGGCGCAGTGGCTCATGCCTGTAATCCCAGCACTTGGGAGGCCAAGGCGGGTGCATTGCCTGAGCTCACAGGTTCAAGACCAACCTGAGCCAGAGCCAAAGCAAGACCTCGTCTCTAAAAAAGCAGCTGGGTGTTGTGGCAGGGACCTGTAGTCCTAACTGGGAGGCTAAGGCAAGAGAATCACTTAAGCCCAGGAGTTTGAGGTTGCTGTGAGGTATGATGCCACTGCACTCTACCAAGAGTGACAAAGTGAGACTCTGTCTCAGAAAAAAAAAAGAGCATTGAACTTTATCTTAAGTAGATAAGATGGCTGGCACAGCTACAAGCTTTGTGTCCCTACACTACGTGCCCAAGGAAGCCAAGGAAGGAAGGAAGAAGACAGATGTACTCCCTAACGTTTTTTTAAGAAGAAAAAAATCTTTCCAGAGTTTCTGCAGCAGACTTCCCCTTATCTCTCAATGGCCAGAACTAGGTCACATGTCTACCACAAACCACTCATTAGCAAATACGGATTAGTTTACACCGCTTGATTATCTCCTGGATTGGGTACGTGGCAGCCCAATACTTGTTGATACTTGAATGAAGTTGGAGTTTTCTAACTGCAGAGAAGGGGACTAGCTGTCAGGTAGACTATTAAGAGTGTCTGCTATATCAGTATGACTGTCACTTCTATTGAAAAACTTACTCCAAGTATAGTAAGTAGCTTAGGTCAGGCTCTGTGTTGATAGGCCAGCAGATGATAATACTTTCAGCAATGATCTTAGAATACTTGCTCCTTAAGTCACCACCATTCCATTTCATACCCCTAGGATAGCACTTACCATACCGCGTCATGATTCTGTGTCTGCATGTCTGATGTGCCCTTCTAGATTGTCACCAGGGGCCTCTCATTTCTTCTTTGTGTACAAGGCACCCAGGACAGCACCTGGAACTTCATGAGTATAGAGTCCCTCTCACTGTTTGCTGAGTGAAGGAATAAAAGAACAGACAAACAAATAATAAGATATTCTTGAAGCCTGGTATTATATAATTATAGGTGTTTACCTGGAAAATGAACGAATGAACAAGTGATGACTGATGTTTTGGAAATAGTATTCTATGAAGTGTTGAAGTGACTATACATGTTTACCTAAAGAGATTTGAGGAATACAATGACTATTTGAAATGCAGTACTTAAAATCCTTTCAAGTGAAAGAGAGATTAAATTCACCTTGTGGGATCTCTAAGGACAGAGCTAGAAAACGTGAGTTAAAACTACAAGGAGACAAAAACTTTTCCTTGTATTGAACCGAAGTCTAAAAGTGGAACTAAGTAAAATTGGAATTGGCTGCGTTAGCAAAGAACAAGTTTGCCATCACTAAGCAGAGTGTGACTAGCTACTTGGTAGAATATTGTCAGTGGAGGTTCCTTTTGTCACTGAAGACTGGACTAACTGATGCTTATTCCCTGGTATAACTATGGGTGGTTCCTAGCAGCAGTAAGGAAATTTCTCTGTAACTTTAAGAAACTAAACTCTTTTTTTATTTTCAAGACAGAGTCTCACTTTGTCACTCTTGGTAGAATGCCGTGGTGTTGTAGCTTATAGCAGCCTCAAACTTTTGGGTTCAAGCAATTCTCTTGTCTCAACTTCTCAAGTAGCTGAGACTATAGGTTCCTGCCACAACACCTGGCTATTTTTTAGAGATGGAGTCTTTTTTTTTTTGAGACAGAGCCTCAAGCTGTCACCCTGGGTAGAATGCTATGGCATCACAGCTCACAGCGACCTCCAACTCCTGGGCTCAAGCGAGTCTCCTGCCTCCGCCTCCCAAGTAGCTGGGACCACAGGCGCCCGCCACAACGCCCGGCTGTTTTTTGGTTGCAGCCATCATTGTTGTTTGGCGGGACCGGGCTGGGGATTCGAACCCGCCACCGTAGGTGTATGTGGCTGGCGCCTTAGCCGCTTGAGCCACAGGCGCCGAGCCTAGAGATGGAGTCTTGCACTTGCTCAAGCTGGTGTTGAACCTGTGAGCTTAGGCAGTCCACCCACCTTGGCCTACCAGTGTGCTAGGATTACCAGCGTGAACCACCACGCCTGGCTGAAACTAAACTCTTAACACTTAACACTAATGTTGAAATGAAGTAAGTACAATAGCTCTTTCCAAAGTAACAAGAGAGTTTATGATACTACAATATGCATTATTCCCAATTATATGTGCTATTTCCTTGTAAAGCTCAGTTTTTGGTTAGGAAAAAATGTTTTACAAGAAAAAGATGCCATTAGATCTTACTGCTTCTGTGTATCTTAATAGGGTCTGTTTCTCACTTCAGGATGTCAGCCTGTGTATATACTATTAAAATTTGCCTTGTACATGCTTATGTATTTGGGTGGAGAATGAAGAAGCAAGGAGTGAGATTGGGTCCATTGTGTGTTCTTTCAAATGGGCTGTCTCACTGCCCACCTGCAGAACTGAAGATCAGAGGAAAGAGATGGAAATTGAGAAACTGTAGGCCATCATTCACTCTGGTAATTATAGTGAGGAAGTGTACTGCATGTGTATGTTCCCTCAGTAAAGCAGGTGTTCTGCCCTTAAAATGGTAATTATGGACTATTTCAGATCAATGATCTTCACTTATTTCATATCACTGCTGCATTTTTTCCACATTTAACTATCCTGTATGGAAAGCTTGCTCACCCTTGAAAAAATGAAAATGCATATGGATTTTCTGAAATAAGCTCCTTTTCTGGATATATTTTGTGGTTAGGTTCAAAATGTAATATCCTGAGGAAGGTTTAGGTTGGCTTTTTATTTTAATATAAAAAAGTAAAATCACTATGCAATGAGCGATTTTACTTCCATTAGCCTTAATGTCTTTGTGGTTTCATTTGAGGTCACTAGTAGATTATTTTTCTTGCATTATTTCATCAGCTGTCAGTTCTATTAAAATCATGTAATTCATTCAGTGCTGTGATTTTTATAATATGTAACTGTAAGCATAGAAGACAGTTTTTTGGAAGTTTATTTAGATGATTGTAGGGTGTCAGGCTGCCTCAGTGTTCTCCAGGCCCAGTGTCTGAAGGGTCACTTAGAGATTGCACATGCTCTTGAATGCTCAAGTAGTGACTCACCACTGTGTTTTTATACCCAGCACATAAAAATGTATCTGTACTTTATTATCATCTTTTGAAAAACTATGGCTTGCCTGTGGGGTGTGTAATTATGTCTGCTAAGATTATGGGATATATGATATATCTCTTATTTAACGCTAACAGTAACCCTTTTAAGGAGGTTTTGTTTCAAGGTTCCTCTATAAATACATCACTATTGGGTTTTGATTACAATAACACAGTGTATTTATGTTTGTATATAGAGTTGGAATCATTCAGGAAGTCATTTGAAAAATCATTCATTAAATACCAACTATGCACATCTTGGTAGTTTCTGGTAGTTATGAAGAAATGAGAAATTCTCTGTTCTTGAATTTTTTGTTGTTGTTGTTCAGGGGTGGGTTTGAACCTGCCACCTCTGGCATATGGGGACAGCATCCTATTCCTTTAAGCCACAGGCGCCGCCCTGTTCTTGAATTTGAACAAATTATTGAGATCCATGGAAGCATCTAACAAAGTGGTTCTTTCATTTTTTTTCCTTGAGCATGAGAATAATTTTTAAATATTAAAAAAATTACAGCTCTATGTTGTAGTAATTTTACCTTTATCATTTTGTAATTAAAAAATACATAAAAAATACAAAATGTGGGCAGTGCTCAGTGAGTAGGGCACCAGCCATATACACTGAGGCTGGCAGTTTGAACCTGGCACAGGCCAGCTAAAACAACAATGACAACTGCAACAAAAAAATAGCCAGGCTTTGTGGCAGGTACCTATAGTCCCAGCTGCTTGGGAGGTTGAGGCAAGAGAAGCACTTGAGCCCAAGAGCTTGAGGTTGCTGTGAGCTGTGATGCCATAGCACTCTACCCAGGGTGACAGCTTGAGACGCTGTCTCAAAAAAAAAAAATACAAAATGTATATACTAAAATACATATGGATAATATGGTAGAATATAGAATATAATCTGTGTGGGATTTGTTTTAAAATTATCTGGAAAGATGGAGTAGTGGAAATATACAGGGTACGGCGTTGGCCACATACACAGAGGCTGGTGGGTTCGAACCCAACCCCAGCCAGCTAAATAATAATGGCAACTACAACAACAAAAAAATAGTGAGGGCACTGTGGCGGACACCTGTAGTCCCAGCTACTTGGGAGGCTGAAGCAAGAGAATCACTTAAGCCCAGGAGTTTGAGGTTGCTGTGACGCCACGGCACTCTACCAAGGGCAGCATAGTGAGACTCTGTCTCAAATAAATAAATAAATAAATAGATAAATAAAAATTGAAAACAAAAGTGACCATGAGTTGATAATTATTGAAGCTGAATGATGATGGGTGGGAGCTTACTATACCAATCTCCCTCATATAATAGAAAAGTCCATAAAAAATATGTAAGGAATATAAGGTTACTATGAATTCAGCTCTGCTTTTCAAAGGAAAATGTATTCTAATTGTCACAGAAGAATCTATATATTTTTGAAAATTATTAATAATTATATGAAAGTAACATAGACTTACTGAGCTACAGACAGAGCTTTGTGCTCACGGACTCTGGAACCCCTTTGTTAGAGCTACTAGAATACAGGAGATAAACAAGTTCAAGGCAGCTTGATACATACTGTATGCAAACATTAAATGTATTCCGAGTGATGTGAATGCTGACTATAGAGCATGCATCTAGCTGTGTTTCATGTACTATTATAGGTTGTTTGAAAAAGTAGTACCCTATGGAAGAAAACAGTGCTGCCACTTAAATAGTAATAACATTTAACACAGTGTATGTAAGACTGAGGTAGGTTGGAAAGTCTAGAATTGGAAGCAAATAATGTGACCCATTCAGAAACTAAGAAGCCTTCCAATAATGGCTTTTACTCAATTCAGCCTGTGCCAAATATGTCCTTGGCCAAGTGTCTCCAATGCTTCCTTTTCTGGGCTTAGTCTTGTTGACCTCTTTCTTCTATCTCCTAGTGAAGCAGAATTTAAAACACCTACATTGTATTTTGATTTCTATGAAAATTGGAGAGGAAAAGTACATTTCTTGTCCTTCATCCTTAGCCAATTTTATTTGCTTGAAATGGGACAGACATGCACATGAAATTATCTTTATAATTATATACGTATATAATCTTAAATTACATGGACAATACATATCTTGAATGGATCAGCCTTAGGAAAATGTTTCTTTTTAAAGAAATGTTATTGGAACATTATAGAAAAATAACATTGAAATATTTAATTCATGTTCATCTCTGTTGTTCATTTAAAGGTTTAAGTGTTTTCCACTATTTAAATATCTCTGATCTTTCATGTTATGTTAGCTTGTCCAAAATATTGAAAAACAGATGCATGATCAAGAAACTTAAGGAATACTCCCCCAGTGAAGCCAGAAGGATATTCTAGAGGAGAAAAAAGAATGCATGAAACTTATTTAACAAGAAAGATTTGAGTCAGGTAATCTACATAATATATCCACTGGCATTAAGGCTGTCATCTTGGTATTGCATTTCTGGTACAAATTCTACAATAGCTGTCTTTCACTGTCGGTTCTAATAAAGAGTGTTGGTCAGCTTAAATTCCCTGGGAGCTCAGAGTTATGTTTTGTGAACTGCATGTGCCTGAGGCCTCTCATGCATGATTTAAACTGCTTTGTAAATGTCAATAGGTGGAAAAGCATTGGATTCCTTGTAGATTTCTCCAAATCCTCAAAGATGTGTATGCCATGTATAAACCATGCTGCACTCTCAAGGCCATTGCCGTTTTTTATACTTGCCTAACTGGGGGTTTAAGGTATTGCCAGAAGCAAAATGTGAGTGTATGTATGTCTCGATCCAACTGGCCAATGAAACCCTTTATTAAGAAAACCTTTGCACCAGAGAAATGTCTCCAATGATCTAAAATGGGTACTTCTCATGAATATTGAATGTTCTTCAAACTCTATTTCTTCATTCTTGACTTTTTTCAAAACACATTTGACTTCATTGAATTTACTAATTTTAGAGTACTACATCCATTCCATGGACGGCTGTATGAGGTTGTAACAAAATATTTCCATCAAGAGTTCCCAGACCTGGAGTCCTATCCTGATCTGCCACTCTCTCACTCTTTGTCTTTGGGCATGCCACTTAACCTTTTGGGGGGCCCTGCATTCTGATCCATCAAATAAAGGAGGTTGACTTAAATGATCTTCTGTTATCCTCACAGCTCCAGCATCAGGGATTCCAAGAGATGGTGACAGAAAGCCAGTGTGACACTTTTAAAGCCAGGGAACACATGTGACTTTTTAATTGAGTTTATTCTACTTTCTGGGCAGCACAAAGTACCAGCAAGAGCCCCAAGATGGCCGGTAGCAATTATGTAGGGAGGCCTGAGTGTCAGCCTGAAGATTTATCAACTGATTTTTTGTTCAAAGCACTTCCTTATGGCTGTTCTCCCCTGACCTGGGAACAATGCTGTGGGTGCCCCTCCTTGCTGTCCTGCCCACAGTGAGCCCTGACACCAGTTGGATTCGTTAGGAAAAGATGTGTTCTGATGTCAGCAGAGGCCAAAGCAAATGACGGTGAGGAGACAGCATTCCAGGATAGAGGCACCTGTGAGCAAAAACACTAGACTGGGTTTGTCAGAGACTGTTTCTTTTTTTCTTTTCTTTTTGAGACAGAGTCTCATTGTGTCACCCTCAGTAGAGTGCTTACAGCATCACTGCTCACAGCAACCGCAAGCTCTTGGGCTTAAGCAATTCTATTGCCTCAGTCTCCCAAGTAGCTGGGACTACAGGCTCCCACCATAACACCTGGCTATTTTTTGTTGCAGTTGTCATTGTTTGGCAGCCAGGGGCTGTGTTGAACCCTCCAGTCCCAGTGTACGTGGCCGGCGCCCGAGCCCACTGAGCTACAGGCGCCAAGCCCAGAGACTGTTTCTTACTCGGTTTTTTTGTCCCCCACAGCCCAACGTGGTACAGGAAGATAGAGGTGCTGAATAAGTGTTGGGGAATGAATTTACTCAGAGTAAGAAAGCCATCAGAACAGATGGTCAGTTCGTTCTTCCTCTTTATTTTTTCAGTCCTACATAGTTCTGAATGAGTCACTTTGATCTTTCCTTTGCACATGTTCACTGTCTAATATAGTATCTTCTCAAGGGGTCTATTTTGGGGGAGTAAGAAAGAACACACGTAGTAGCTCTGGAGCCAGCCTGCCTGACTTTGAACCCTGACTTTTCCTCTTACTAACTGTGTGACCTTGAGCAGTTTACTTAGCCTGTCTGTATAGCAGACTTTAATCTGTAACATAGGGATAGTAATAGTACCTGTCTCATCACGTCGTGAGGAGTCCATGGGTTGTACTCATACAAAGCTCTCAGTGCCAGGCATATGGAAGTATTGGCTATTGTTAATAGTGGGAGAGGGGTTTGATAATTTTATTATTTTTGAAATTTAGTATTTAAGTTGAACTTTTTGCAGAAGAGCCAGGACAGTTGGACCTACCTTGGGAAAAAAATCACTTGCCTAATTCCACCTTCTCCGCCCCAGTGAGGAGTGGTCTGAAGTGAGCAGACTAAGGATACATGTCTCCCTTGTCCTGCAGGGACCAGTGACCATGCAAGGACCAAGGACTCAAGCACTCAGGCCAGGTCTGTGATGGCTTGGTTATTAGGCACTTCTCCTAAATCCTCCATCTCCACGGCCACATCCTTGGCAGCTAGACTGGGGCTGATTGGGGACTCTGCAACCTGGAGAACCTTTGAAACACTGTCGCCGCCAGTGTTCGTGTATTTGTAGAATGCCAAGTAATCACATTGTTTTTCACCCTCTGACATAACCTCAGGGTTACTTTCTGTGGTTGTTGACAAATTTTTAGACATCCCAGTTTTATCAGCGGAAACCTTGAAGAGTGACAAATGGTTCTTGGAAGAGTTGGTACATGCTATAAAACGTCAGCTGGCTCATTTATAACCTGGTGATGTCCAGTGTCTAAGCCGAGCTATCAGCATGGTCTGCAGATAACTCACCCTCATGATGCTCCGCTCTCCCCAAGTACTTTGTGCAGCTGTTCTGGTTGAAGACCCAGTTGACATCTATAATAGATATCAAATGGAGAGCCTCTTATTTTATCACTCTCTGTGTTTCAACACTAGCGGTCCCCATGGACTGTCAGAGAAACAGGCAGCCAGCACATTATGGGAAAGGTGACTTGCTGAGTCCCTGTGCCCTGAGGACATTATTAAGTGCTAGGGAACCTTGTTAGCTCATAAAGTTGGTTCAAACCAATTATTGCTCTGTGGCCATTACCATTGCCAAGAATGTAACTCTTTTAAATTCTTGCCCATAAAGCCCATCTTTCCATTACATTATATCATAGAGCAAGACTTCTGATCTGGCCGCAGTTGTATCCCACTGGCTGCAAAGACTAAACATTGCATTTGCTGCTCAATATTGGTTACCCTTCAGTGCTTCATGGAGGCAGCAAGACTGCTATTTATAGATTTACTTTCTGTCTCCCTAGTTCAGCGCAGTCAGTTTTGACACACTGTCCCAGTAATCTGATCAGCCATGCTGCTTTTAAATGAAGGTCTAGGCCTTGGCCTCTGCAGAGAGGGTGACAGCTGTCAGATACAGATAGTAGGCTACAGATCCTGGCTGCTAAAACCCTCTCATTCATTCCTGTTACAGATCATTGACCACAGCTTGAAGCCGTGCTTTACAGTCAGCCGATTAGTTGGCAAGAGATCTACATACTGTATTAGCAAGGTCAACCACTGAGATAAAGGCAAAAACTTTAAACCCCTGTACTATTTTTAAACCAGTAGCCATTTGTTAAAGCTGGTTATTTTGGTGCGGGTCTCTCTTCCTTTCTTTTTTTCTCTCTCAAGACAAAACTAAAGAAACTTATTAAAATTCTTTGGCAATAAATGAAGATGGTTCAAATAATGAGGTGTTTCAAATCTGAGAAGGATGAGGTGTTTCTCAGAAACTCATTCAAGCACCTCAGAGTAGAAAACAGTGTTAGCTGTGCTCATTCCTTAGTTTAATACAAATGTATTTGGAGATCTCAGTGTAGGGGTACCTGGGTGAAGTACAGTGGAGGGGTACCTGTACTCTACCTGGAGTACCAAGGCTATGAAAGTGGATTAGGCAGGTCTGGTCTGAAGTGAGAGCTGAGTTTAAATCTTTGCTCACTCCTAAATGAGCTGGTTGGTCTTCATTGTCAGCTCAGATAAATTGGGCCCCTTTTGTACGTGTTTCTTTCTCCAGGGGCCTCCCTTCTCACCAATACCTTGCATGAGAATGTTCTGAAGCCAAGCATTATTCAGCATACCGTAATAGACTTGTGTGGGGCGAACTTGGGTCCTGGGAAAACTCATATTTAAAAGTTATGTGAGTGAGTTCTTCATATTCAGCAAAAATCCCTTCATATTCAGCGAACATGGACACAAATGACCAAAACTTCAATCTTATCTTTATTCAGGAAGGTATCCACCTAGGAGATCTTAAACTCTATCTTAACATCTGACCACCCACCTCTCTGCTGTCAACTCTCCTATGCCTTCACTCCCACTGAACATTCTTTTAACTTTATGACAACCACCTTCCCTAAATCCTTCTCTATTTTCTGCTACAACTATGTGGACCTTGCTGGAGTTCCCATTCTTTATCAATACTTTTTATTGTCTTTATTTCACATCCCCTTCCTCCTCTTCTGTGGCTGTATTGCATCCTTTTGTTGAACTCTCATTTCCTATCTGATCACTCCTCTTTCACTCTCTACTTTCTGTAACTTATGACCAAACAGTATGTCTCAGTGGACCATCTTAGAGTCTTGCCTCCTGCCTAATGCTTCTCCACCCCCCGAGTCCTCACACACACATGTGATGAACACACCCTTCACCGTCAGGCTTTTTTGGCTGCTTCTGCTATTTTACCTGGTAAGTCTTTTAGAATAACAAGTCTTAGAAGGCATTGG
>NW_003852472.1:6511654-6528884 GCF_000181295.1 Otolemur garnettii
CATTGTTTCATAGATTTAGAAGACTACTATTAGTTGGGTTTCTAAGAGAAATTGTACCTTGAAATCCAGGTCTTTAATTGGCTTCCTAGGTTTCCAAGCAGTACATCCAGGCAGATGTAAATTTTTTATTACAATTTGGGACTTGGGCACTAAATTCTGGCCTAATCACCAACTCAGATGCTCGGGGCTGAGCCTCAGTGGCTCTTCTTGCCCAAAGCTCAAGGCCTGGACAGGAGACCAACCTGAGTGGCCTACTCTCCTCTGGGCCCACTGAGGTAAAAGGAAGTGGGTCAAAGAGAATGGTCTAAGAGATCCAGAGCAACTGCTGCCCCTGCCCAGTTGCTGTGATTATAACCTCTCCCATTCCTCCCACTAGAACAGTGGTTCTCAACCTGTGGATCGTGACCCACAGGAACTGTATTAAAGCCTCACAGCATTAGGAAAGTTGAGAACCACTGCACTAGAAGTTTCACCCTTACCACCATGACTGCTGGGTCTGTCCTTGAAGACTACTTTGCTCTTGGCCCATATCAGCACTTCCATGTTGGGGGTGAAGGAGGGATGATGTGGAACCTAAACCCTTGAGACGTCAGTCTTATAGTTTTTGGAATCTTGATTTGTCACCCATACAAGTTGACTTTCTCAGTTCCTAACCAGCAACTGAAAATTAAAGTCTGTAATTTCCAGGAAATATCTTTCAAACTTACTGCCATTCAGTAGCTCTCAAAACTTCACTGAGGCTGTCTGCACATGAGTGGTTCATGCCTATAATCCTAGAACTCTGGGAGACTGCTTGAGCTCATGAGCTCAAGATCAGCCTGAGCAAGAGCAAGACCCCATCTCTAAAAAATAGCTGGGTGTTGTGGTGGGCACCTGTAGTTCCACCTACTCGAGAAGGCTGAGGCAACAAGATTGCTCAAGCCCAAGAGTTTGAAGTTGCACAGCACTCTACCCAGAACGACTCCGTCTCAAAAAAAAAAAAGAAAGAAAGAAAGAAAAAAGTCACTGAGAACAACAGTGTTTTAGAAGGATTCTAAAAATGTATGCTGTCCTTTTACTCAACATTGGCATTTTCTGAAATGTTCCCTTCATTGCTCTTTCCATAATATATTAATAGATGTCCCTAGGACAAAGGATTTTGTTGGGATAGATCATATTAAACAAATTTATTTGGAGAGTTGGACAGTAGGGGGCAGAGGGGGAAGTAGTATGCTGAATTTACCAAACATGTTTAACTATAGAAAACCCATTAACATTTCGTAGGTCCCTTAGAACATAGTTTTGAGAGTAAGTCAAACCAGCAGACAATCAGAGGGTTAATATTGACTGCATGTGCTTTGCAATGGCAGCATAAATTCAGATAGAAACTCTAATAGTCCTTTGAAACTCATTGGTGGGACTTTTGAATGAATGAATAGAAAAAATTTTATTTAGTACACTGTATGTTGTTTTCTTAGTGTAGATCCTTGGGAGAAATAGCACTCTGATTATGTAGTTAGGAATAATTGAACTTTAATTGAACTTCTTCTGAAGAGTTGGTTTCTTATCTTGAGGCCTCCATAAACCGTGCGACTGACTAGATTCACCTCTTCACCATGGCTACTAGAAGCCTACGGTCAGCCTTGGTGCCCACCTGTTAAAAATAAGTGGTTAAGTGATTGATAAACTTCATTCCTGTCTCCACTGTGCATACCTACCTTGTTTATTTTTCCATCTCTTCTAATATAATTTTTAAAATCTTTCCTCTCACTATCCTTTTCAGTCCAGGGCAGGAAATATGTAAGTGATAGACAAGATTACCTATTATCAGTCTTAGCTGTCTAATTGATAAATTGATATTGACTTGTGGGAGTCTATTGGCATTTTGGGCTGATCAACAGGTTGATGTACAGCCACAACTGTGGTAAGAGTTAGTTACTTGGTTCTAGGACATACAGTGTTTCTGGCTCTGGAAATGCTCAAGTATAGCAGTCTTTGTTTACCTGTTTCTCTGATAAGCTATGTTTTCTATTTTTTCCCCACCATGGCAAAATCATAAAACATTTTTGTCCATATATGTTTTGTCCTCAGTAGATTCCTAGTAGGGTATGAAAATAATTTACAGAAGATTTCCTAAAAAGTTAGGGCTACCAGGGACCTTAAAGATCATCTATTATAGGGATGGGTTTCAGCTATCACACTCTCTCTAGTCTAGGTAGGTGGCTACCTGGAGTCTTGGGTAGAGGGTTCTGGTCCAAGAAGGCATAGAGAGCTGAATCAGTCAGTGATGTTCTCCATGTGCGTGGCATGAGGGAGAGGGACTGTGCAGTGCACATCACACGTTTGCTAACCCCGGTCTTTCCCTCTTGACCAGTGAAATTCCCTGAGATAGAGATGGCATGGCACTAGAAATAAGTATCTTTATTCTGAGTCCAAGACTCTTTCTAACCCCATCTTGCTGAAGCCATTATTTTTCTTTCAACTATAAAAGTTAGTAGGCCAAGGGAGGATCTCTTGAAGCCAGAAATTCAAGACCAACCAGGGCAGACATAGAGAGACACTATCTCTACAAAAAAAGAAAGAAAGAAGTAAAACAGCTGGGCATGGTGGTGCCTGCAGCCCTAGCTACTTGAGAGGCTGAGGCTGAGGCTGAGGCAAGAGACTCACTTGCACCCAGGAGTCCAAGGTTGCAGTGAGCTATGATCATACCACCATACTTTAGCCTGGGTGACAAAGTGAGACCCTATCTTAGAAAAAAAAATAAATAAACTAGAGCACTGACAAATTATGCTTCTAGATTTTCCACTGAATTTATTATAAAATAAAATACAGAATCTGGCCTCTTAATTCTTTTCCCCATTTTCTGATCCAATTAAGAGTCAAGACCTGTTCTGTACTCAGACCTACCCATATTGTTCTTATCTACACTTAGCAGTATTATCAGGATTTCTTAAACTCTGTTTTATTGAGACATTCCATTTAATAAGTTATTTCTCCTGCATACTTCGTTGGTAAAGGATGTTGCTAGGCAAAGCCACACCAACATGTCTAAGACTCTTCTAAGTTGTATTCTCTTTTCTTTAAAAAAGTAAAATGGAAGGGATCTCCATTTTTGCCTAATTGGATTTTATAAAATAGAAGGCACCTTTACTATCTCAATATGCAATGCTGAGAAATGTCACCTTAACAAATATTAATCATTTGAAATAATAATCCAGATGAAATTGAGATGAACAGTTTGGCTCTTAAGGAATTTTTTTTTTCTCTGAAACAATGAGATTCTTTTCCCTAAGCAATTAATTTGCTAATAAAAAATTGGTGCCGTCCTGTTTCTTCTTTACTTTGGTTCATCAGAAATCAGGTTAGCAGTCTTGTTCACATATTTACCGATGGAATATTCCATTATATCTTTAAATGCTGCAGACATGAGTTTCAAACCTACCCTAGGACAGAGGAGGTACAATTAATAAATCATTTTCTCAAGCTTTTCTTCCAGGATTTGTAGACTGCTTTCTCCTGACATGAGTCAAGCTATTTAATGTGATGGAATCCATCTTGCAGGGCTCTCTCCATTCAGGCTAAGTGATTGAATTCACAATTTCTCTGATTTAGTGCCTCGTTTGTCACTTTCTTGAAGAGAGGTTTTGAGACCCATTTAGTTGGGAGATTGGCTGGAGTGAGAACTACAGGAGAACTGCCCCTAAGCCACCATTTCTTTCCACTTCAAACATGATTCATAATCAGCCTAGAAGAAGCAGAAGCATGATAGAGGATGACCAACTACTCTGAAAAGCAGGCTGCTGTGAAGTTGATTGTGTTAGCCGGACAGACTAAGATGTCTTTAGGATCAGGATGCAAGCTCCTGAGAAACATTTCAGTGGCTTGAGTATCCACCACACAGTGCCTTTGAAAATTATCAGCTCCAACTTGGTGGAGTCACACTTCTCTAAAATGCATTACGTCTCTAAGCCGCTTTCCATCTTTTATCATCCAGTAGGCCAATGCCAATTAGAGTGGATGTACTTAGCAGTTCCACTCTTGCAACCCTGAAAGTGTGGAGCTTTGGGGCTGAAAGCAGGTGTGGCTTTGTACTGACTGTAAGCTGTGCAGATGTGCTCTGAGCGGTAATAGCTGGCTGCCAGCTAAGTGGGGCAGCTGTGCATGCCCCAGCCTCATTGATAAGATGGGGGCTTCCTGCCCTTCCTCCCCCTTGCCAGGTACCCATTTCCTATTAGTTCTTCAGGAAGAAAGGCAAGTCAAAAGGGTGGATAAAGGAGGTCAGAAAGAAGGCAAAGGGGGATACAGACTTACTTTCTGGTGGGAATTCTCTCCTATTAAAAAAGGGTCTGAATTAAGCCTCAAGATGCAAGCTCTGCCTCTGAAGATGGAGATGCTAAGGCCATTAGGGCTACAGCTGTAGGTCTTCTCTTTGCCAACCTTTTGCTCTCTAGCCAAACAGACCAGACTCCCTGCAGAATTACGTGGGTGTGCAGGGAGAGTCAGGTTATTTTTAAATTAAAAAATAAGTTTTTTCCCTGAGAAAATGGGAGCACTACAAGCCTTCAAGGCAAATGGAAGAACAGATAGATGTTCCAGTGCCTAGGTCTAGAACAGGGGGTTTTATCTTGTGATTAATAGATAGTATAGGCTCTGCCAGTAAGCTTAAAGGGGTACCAGAATCCCCTGAGAATGAATTTAAATTTTGTTTGTGTCCTTGTACATTTGCCTCAGAAGAAGCTTTCATCAGATTTTCAAGTAGAATCTGTAAACAAAAAAAAAAGATTGATTTTGTTGTAGCAGGGAGTAAATATGCATAAGTCATCATTAAAAACACTCAATTTATTACCCACCACGTGTACTTTCAGCATCCCGACCCCCTTCTCCCACCTAACCTCAGCCTTAACAGAAACCCTGGTCCCCAGTGAGCCATACTTTCATTCACCAAAGCTTCAGGGAACCTTCCACAAGTCTAAAAGTATAAAAGAGACTTTTATCACTTTTATGTCGTCATCATTCAGGTGTTTTTTTATGTGGTATGGTTAACTGTTTAAAGTTCTTACATTTTATATGGTTCATACAGTGAAAATGTATCGGTTTTACAATTCTCCATTCTAATATTTTATCCCTTGGTCAAATGTGGGGCCAAAATTGAGCATTGGCCTGTGGTATAGCAAAGTTTTTTTTATCTCCCCCCACCCCCAAATAATGAAATCAGAATTTTAGAGCTTGCCTTACTTTTTCTTTTTTCTGGAAATGTTAAGTAGCTTTTTCAAGGTCATACATCTAGTTGGTAGTAGAAATAATGAGTTATTTTATGTTTTGCTCTTATCAAAGAAAGGTAATTATAGAATTAATGTAATTTTATCGTTATCTTAAAAGGAAGGTGGTTCTCTGAAAGCCTCATGCAAGGCCATCTTCACAGCCATTTTCAGAACCCCCTTCTTTCCTCCATCCCATTTCTCTCCCTTCTCCCCAGCCCTTCCTTTCTTCCTTATGAAACTGAGTATACAAAGCATCCCCACGTTTCCGCTGAGCCCTGCAGAGTGGGTTCCTGCTGGGCCCTCTGGGCGCTTGCCTTCTCAGGCTCGTGGCTACACAGAGAATACCTGTATTTGTTCAGAGCTCTGGGCTTTAAGTTAACCAGCCTTCCCACCATGTCGCCAAAGAAACAGGAAGTTCAGGGGAAGGGAAAGGAAAAATACCACAGTTATTTCCCCTCCGGGGAAGTTTGGGACCTACCACTTCACAGAATTCCAGGTACAGAAGCCTCTTCATTTAGCAGAAAACTGCTGAGTGCGGGTAGTTTTGTTAATGGATTGCTGTTAGTTTCCTTCTTCATTCTCCTGAGTAGCTTTTGGAAAAGGTCTGCTTTTGACTTGAGTATTCTGTAGGGCCAGGGAGGTTTCCACAGAGACCCCCTTTCTTGTGAATAAGACCTCCTTTCACTTTTGTTCATATTGTCCCACCATGTTTCTGCCTTAAAAAAAAAAATGTGTTGTATATATAACCTAGATTATGTCCCTATAAAGTGAGTTTGTAATGACTCCCTCAAGAGCTTAGCAAAAGTATGTCTAGACAATTTTTTTTTTGGCCTTCCCTCCCAAACTTCTTTGGGTTAAAAATAGGGGAGGATTTGTTTTAATACAGTATAGTTCTGTATCTTTAACCTTTTGTCCAAACACATATTGCCTAAGTTTTATTTAGAGAAAGTGTGTAACTTATAAACCAGCTCACTCAGACCTTGAGACTGCCCCTGGTTGGCCTTCCTGCTGCCAGTGCATTAGCCAGCTCTCCAGAATTATTTTACGGGAAGCTTAGATGGAGGGAGGCACTTAATTATTATCCAAATTTTTCCCTTTAGTTAAGTCTTATGGTAAGATATCCCAGAGATTATATTTTTAGCAACCACTTTAAAGAGACTAGGGAGATTAATTTAAAATTGATAATCGCATGGCAGCACCACAGCCTAACAAGCTGCAGGTCTGCCTTGTGGAGCTGGCAGCTCTCAGGGGATTCCAGTTCAATTCTCTTTGCTGCCAGTTGAAATCAGAAATCACAACCGCAGTGATTAGCAGTGAATTCCCTGATCTCCCTGCCCTAGGCAGAGGGAGAGAGGGCTTGTTTTCTAGATAGCCAGTAGTTAACCCTTTCATGGGAGGGGTGGGAAGCAGAGGAGTGATTGATGGGTGTGAGGTGGGGTTTAGTAATCTATATTTTTACCAAAATTGCCTAGGTAATTCTGAGAGTTATCAGCTTTGAAGGGGGGGGGATGGTGACTGATAGAAGAAGGAGCCCATTTGGCCCATCCAAAGCTGCCCTCTAGCCAAAGCTTGTACCCCATGGTTCAGGCCCCTGCAGGCCCCCACGTACAGGGCTGCCTTGCAGCTTTGTCCAGCCCAATGAGCCTTTCTTTGTGGAAGCAACAGAAAAGCCTGCTTCCTGCCCCTCTTCCAGCTTTCTTCTTTTAAAAATGGCCTCTGGCTACCAAGTGGACGATTATGGATAGCCTTATAGAGCCGCTGTAAGCAGTGTTAATGAGCTGCAGGATATCAGAAACAAAAACGAAAATATTTTCCCTGTGGGCCAAACAAAATTAATTTTAAAAATTAATGTAAACCACTAATGTTGCAAGTGCCTCCATTAAATTACGGGACTGTGACATGTACAGTGCTATATTTTTGCCGTTGAATTTGTTATCTAAGAGGTGTTCATTGTTTGTTACGGTGTGAAAAGCTGTTTTCCTCCAGATAAGCTTCTTCATTAGTAAACTGGATCTCTGCCACCACCCTGTTTCTTCGCACAGAAGTAATGCCCTGTAGCATAAATGCAGACAGCCGCTCTGCATTTAATATCAGAAATGTAAATCAAAAGCGTCCAGTCTGGTTTTAAATGGCTTCAGTCTTTCCCAGGGTGAAATCTGGAGGAAAAATTCTTCTCTGTGCAGCTTCTGACACCACTGCTTTGGCAGACAGGCCCTGAAAGCAGGCTGATAATTATTAAACAAAGTATCTTGTTTCCCACTGAGGTCTGTGGATCGCTCTGTCATTAGACTGGATTTATTTCTAGGGTTTCATTCACACTGTGACAGCTTGGGATTTATAAGTTCTGTGTTTTAATTTCAGGCAGAAATGAAACTGGTCAAATGCAATTTGGGAGGGGGAACAACCCTTGATAAAATGGCTGTGCATCTTAATGCCTAAATACAGAGATAGAATTCAGAAGGCATCTTGGGTGGCACGCTGACGCCGCAGCCAAAGCAGACAGCATACCAGAGCTAGACTTGGAGGCAGTAGAGACAGGCATGTTTTGTGTAGGCCCACAGCACCCTGCAAGTGGTGGTCCTCTGCTGCAGGTTTCTAAGCCTTGAAGAAGGGAGAGCAAATAAGAGTCCCAGGTCCTTTTAGGCAAAATCAAGCAAAGGTTTCATGCTATGGCAGCGATCGAAAACTTCAGTGTTTCCGTGGCTCTTTCGTCATTTCAAATGCTCTGGCGCAAAGGTTGCTGTGCAGGATGTAATCCTGGCCTAGCCTAGCCAAGAGCATACATGTTCTCACTATCACTCCAGATCCTGCTATTCAAGGTGTTGAGTAAGCTCAGGCTCTGATTTTTTTTTTTTTTTAATTTCAGAGGGAAACCAAACTTCCTGACTCCTCTGATATTCTTTGTGGCTTCTATTTACTTACTTACCAAGCATCTAATTCAGCACTATTTGAAATCTGAGGGGTGCTTCAGTATCCGGTTGGGAGTTAAGGGAAAACCTGATTAGCAATACACTCATTTCCATAGAAACAGGCTAATTAAGATGCCCTGTGGAAAAGCAGTGGAGATCCCAGACCAGTCAACTTTGGGGGTCCCTGCAGGGGGCAATCTGACCCTGCCCTGCTGTGGAGACACCTGGACTAACACACAGGAAGGATGCTCTAGTCCTCTGGGGGGTGCTGTGGCTTTCTGGGGGGCTGTTGGTGTTTTATAAGGCTCTGAGCACTTTACACTACACGCCTGTGACAGAGCACGAACTGAGCGGGTGTGGCTAAAGCTATATTCTCCTCCTCCTTCTGTCTTCCAAACGTCCCCATTTTCCTAATGAGGAAACTGAGGCTGTCATTAATGATTTTCTGCTAAAAGAGGCACAAATTAATGGACTCATTCTGAGAGGCCCATCAAATGCTGTGATGCAGAAGGCTTCTAGTTGGTCAAACTAATCACATATATTAAAGCAGGAACTCATCTGCCATCAACAAGATGACCAGATGTCCTGGTTTGCCTCAGACAGCCCCAATTTATGCCTGCTATACTTTTTAACTGTGGATAAGTTCACTCTTAAAAAGTATCCTACTTTGAATTAGATGTGGTATGGTCACCCTAGCTACCACCCACAATCTAGTCAATGAATCAGAATCTCTGGCTTAAAAGTTGCAGAAGGATACATACCAAACAAAACCAATGGTGTACTGTATAATGTTTATATTTATGTATATATACAGCAGGGGTATAAATATCATATGTGCATGAATGATAAATAGCAAATTTGTCAGGTGACAGTGTTTGCCCTAGGGAGATACCTGACATAATTTCTTAAGCTGAATGGTTGGCTCTATAGGTTTTCCTGACATATATTATTATATTAGCCTATTTTTTTTTCTGTAGTCTAGAAGTACTTAATAATTTAAAAAGAAGCAAACAGGCTTCCAGGATGCTTGTGATTAGGCCAGTAGGGAATGATATTATTAGAGTATAACAATGTATGTTGGGAGGGTTATGGGGGGGGCGGTAGTGAAGAGGGGATTATATTTAGGGTCAGGCATCTCAAGAATTGCTATTAGAAATGATGTGATTGGGCACATGGATGAAGCTCTGCATTTTGCTTCTGGGAGAGCACTGATACACGGGGCTCCAGGAAGGGGAGTGGTGTGACTTGGCACAGGATGCCTGCCCAATGCATTGATGTTTCTAGAAGTACTCAAAACTAAGGGTTGCCTCCTAAAATGTGGTGTGGGAAAGCTAGCTGCATGTTTGCCCTCTGGGTAGATTTGCCTCCATTGACCCTGCTATTCAGTCACATTCAGTTTCCTGGTTGACATTTACTATTTCTGTCCTTGAAATCAGCATTTGGTCTATACATTTTCATAATTCCTCTATTTCCTTCTCACTCCCACCATTACAATAACTCAGATCCTTTCTCTCTCCCACTTGTAGTACATAAAGAAGAGAGGCACAGAGAAAAGTATTATACAGTCTTAGGGGAAGCCTTCCAGTGTGTAGCCAGAGGGCAGGGGGGCACAGACGACTCCTTAGCATCTCTTGGAGAACGTTCTGCAGAGCCAAAGCAGCCTTGTTGAAATCTGAGGGAATATTTCTGGAATATGTGAATCTTGAAGAAGCTTTACTTCTGCACAGGAGACTACACTTGTCATAGCTTCCCTGCAAACACTATAACTGCATCTAATCCTGACCTCAGTGCTTCTAGAAGACTGCGATTCTAGTTAAAGAAAGCAGGTCTAAAAAGAGCCTTTTCCCCATTCTTCTTGCATCTTGATGGTTGATGTATATTTTCAAGTATATTTTTGGAATCTCTAGTTGGGTAGATATAAGTTTAATTCCAGTCAAACCAACTGGTTATGAAAGCAACCAGGAACGGGTAAAATGGCCTCAGGATGGGAAGGGAGCATTCTACATGAGAAGGGATTTTTCAAGAGGAAATAAGACAAAAGATGGATTAATGAGGACGTAGAGTTCGGACTGAGTGCCAGTTTACTTATCCTTTATGGTGTTTGTTAGTGCTGCATCATCTGGGCAGGTGGTCCCTGCCAAATAGGTGATTGATTTGAGTATTTAATTTGGGGGCACCTACTACATCTACTACAGTGATAGGCATACAGCAAGGGATTACTATAAGCCTCTTGAGAATAATAGTAACAGCTAACCTTTATTGAGCACATACTGTGTTCCAGAACTTGGGTACAGCACTATATATGGCTTTCTGTCCTTTTATCCTCATAATCACCTTTTTTTTTTTTAAAGAGACAGAGTCTCACTTTATCGCCCCTGGTAGAGTGCCATGGTGTCACAGCAACCTCCAACTCCTGGGCTTAGGTGATTCTCTTGTCTCGGCCTCCCAAGTAGCTGGGACTACAGGCGCCCACCAGAACGCCCAGCTATTTTTTTGTTGCAGTTTGGCGGGGGCCAGGTTCAAACCCACCACACTCCGTATATGGGCGCCCTACCCACTAAGCCACAGGCGCTGCCCCTTCCTAATCACCTTTTAAGCTAGGTATTAGGATTAGCCATATGAAACTCCCACCTTTGTGTGTCAAAACAGTCAGATATTAACAGTTCTATATAGTTCAGTCAAATAATACTATTCTATTCATTTTGCAAATGGAGAAATTCAGACATTGAAACTTGCTCAGGTCAGCCCAGCTAGCAGGTGGCAGAGCTGGAATTTGAACCAGGTAGTCCCCCTCCAGACCTTCACACTGATCTGCCGCACCATGCCGTCACCTCCTTGGGTGGGAGACAAAGGCACATTTTCATGATCTAGGTGTTCAAATAGGTTCTTCAATGTCTCGGCCAACTTTGAGATCAAAGATGACAGTTCAAATGAATCAAATGTTTCCTAGAGTCTTGGGTTACACTTGTGATGCTCTGTTTAAAAGGAATGATAGGTAGTGAGTACACCAGAAATCTGGAAGATGGAAAATCTCTCTTTCGGATCTCTGCTCTTCTCTCTAGTACAGAAAGAAATCGGTGTGGTGCCAGCAGAGGTGTTCTCAGCAGGACCTGGCCCATTAAATGAAAGACTTCCATGCTGAGCCAATCAAGAGAGACCAGGACAAAAATCAGACTCTTTCCTGCCCTGGAAACCCATGCCTCAAATCTGTAATTCATCTGTTAAATCAAGTGTGTAGCCGGTGGTTTTGCACAGAGGGAGACAACGGAGAAGGGAAGAGAAAAGGGCAGGAGCTGCAGCACTTGAATTTCCAGCATCAGAGTCAAGTTCAGAAAAAGAAACAGGGCTGTGATAGCTTCTTAGACCTTATGTTTCCAGCAAAGAGAAACCAGCAGGAAAGATTTTTGAAAACTGATGAGCTGGTGGAAGGCATTAGAACAATGGTAGAAGAGGCAGGGGCCCCAGGGGCTGAACAAAACACAGTTCTGCTATTGCCTTTCAACAAGACTGAATAAAGTTTAGGATTTTTTTTTTTACGGGACTTGTAGCCGTTTTTAAACTTTCATTTTTCATAATGTCACAGATAATCTTTTTATCTATTATCCACTGGCTCTTTTCTGAGAGACATTTGCATCAAATAGTGCTGCACAGATCATGACTGTCTCTAGTGGGGAAAGCAGCTTGAAATGAAAGGTTATTCACTCCCTCTGCTTTCACTGGCTTTGTTCTTGATTCTCACACATTTTTTTTAACATCTGAATTCAGGTATTTCTGGAGTTTTTCTTTAGATACCCTTCCATTCTGAGATCTAAGCAAATTCAGACTCCAATCTATATATCAGGGGTTACAAAGCTCATGTTCACTAAAAGTGAAGCATCTACTTTGAAACATTTGTTGGACACTCCATGTCCTCCAAAATCCCTTCAGAGCCTTTCCTGCATAGGCAGCAATCCTACAAAGGCAGCCACTCACACAGTGGGGGCCCTTCCCTGGTGCTGGCGTCCCCAGTGGTAGTGGAACAGTAGCCTTTCAAACATGCACTGCTAGACACCAGCTGGGCAATCGCTCCTTCCAGCCGCAAGGAGTGTGGGGCTGGCAGGATGGATTTTCCTCTCTACTTGAGCCATGTGGGGAGTAGACAAGGACTCTCCTGGGGGTAGAAGTGGGCTTTGTAAGAGCGCGTGGTAAGAAGCAAGGAGCAACTCAGGCTAACAGGGAGAGGAATCAAAAGCAGCCCTTTTATATGCGAAACCCCATGGGAAAAAATGACCTAGAAAATCATGGGGATATAACTGGTAATTTCTCTTCCACTTCTGTTACAGTTTCTTAACGCATCACTCCAAGCTCTAGGAGAACTCAGGGTGTGAAGGGCGAGGGTTGTTCTCAGGCCTACCTGACAAAGCTTCTCACAAAATCATCCTCTCTGCTCTAGCTTCGTCCTCTGCTGCTCCCCACCAGAACATTCCCACCATTACCTCACATAAAACACAAAGAGATTTTTCTCTTCCAAAAAGGGGTAGGAGCAATCTGCAGAAACAAAGCCTGAGTGGCCACAGCAATTTAGGAGGTGTCCGAAGTGTGTACAAAACCTGGTCACACAACTTCATTCAGGTTAATAGTGACCTCATAGACCAGTGGCCAGGGACTTGTCTTTACTTTTGTGTATATGAATAAGTGTCCCTAAAATAAGAGAACACTGGCCCCAAAGAAGTACTGACAACCTCTAGCTAGAGGACAGTTTGCACCTTTTGATGACTGCACTGGGGACCTCACTTAGTCCTCACCACCTGCAGGGAGGAGTGGAGCCCCTCATTGATTCAAGAAACCGGAAGCAAGAGAGGTTGAAGTGATTGGCCAGGGCAGGGGGCTAGTGACTGAGGAGGCCTCAGAGCTCCCCTGCCTCCCTAAAGGTTGTCAGAACTTCTCTGGGGCATACTGTTCCTTTATTTTAGGAACTCTTTAGATACACAGTCGTGGTTGAAGCTGCTGTGAGGATTTGTTTTGAAGAGAAGGGTAGCATTGTTGGACTAGTAAAGTAATTTCCTTTTCTCAAGCTTGTCTCTCCAGACCTTTGAGCCAGTCATCATAATTTTATATTTTTATGACTGAAAAGAAACTTCTGTTAAATCATAAATACACTAAAAGCCCTGGTGACTCAATACATGAAAGTATTCTCTCCTTGGGCAAGGAAATCTCCCAGTGATGTGGCAGGAATGTAGAAATAGTTTCTGAGTTGTCAACAACACGTAACAGATTTCCCAGTTGTAACAAAAATACGTGTCATTGTGAATGGAAAACTCTCCCAGTAAGCAAATGACAGCCTTTACCATCTCATTTCCTCATTTACTTAGCTTTTCTGTGAGAGCTCTGTGAGTTCAAAAACATCTCATTTGATATTTATAACACTTCAAATGAGTAGATTGCCTGCTAAATTATTTTATTTAACTTGGTTAAAAGAAGTTGTAGATAACATCTCCTTAATCAGATATATAAGTTTTTTCCTAGATTGGCAACATTAGGTGGCAAAAGAGCTGAACTAAGATAGAAGATGTTGGTTCTAGTCCTGGCCTGCCTTTCACTGTGTGTGACTTGGATGTGGATCAGGAAAAAAGGCTGCTAATACCTGCCCTGTCCACCCCCGCCCCAGATTGGTAAAAATTCCAAGGCAAATGAATAAAATTAGGTGCACTTGAATGTGGCCTTGTGCCAGAGTTCACCAGATGTGAACAGACCCAATTTGTGGTTGCCCATTTAGAAGCTTTTGGTCTGTAGGACATACTGTCTGCCTTTGCTGGAGATAAAAATAAAATCTAAGAACCTGAACTACCCTACCCCCTTTCAAAGGAAGCTTTGGTTCCTTTGAACCAACGGTGGGCAACGGTTTACCCACTGTCTTCTTAAGGCACACCCCATGCCCTTGTCATACTCCCCCCATCCTACAGCGTACTTTGTAGCCCCACAGTCTTCAGGGCTCTTTGCTGGTCCCTCTTCTCTCACCTTGGCCAACCTGCTGAGTACATGGCCTACCATGCCACAGTTTGGCTGGTAGTGCAGCTGGCGTGGCTCTCAAGACCTCTAGGCTTCCCAGGAGGTTCAAGGATTGCCTCATAGCAGGACTCTCAACAGAGATGGCAGTCTATAAAAATAATAACAATAAAATATTATGCTGGTTATAATTGTGACATATGCTCATTGTGAAAATTCAGAAAATTCAATACATATTAAGAAAAAAATTGACATTTGCCATTGACATATGTAATACTTTATGTATTTGGTGATTTTCAGTATGGCACAGCACAGAAAGCTTCAAATTCTCTTTTTTTCTCTTACTTTTGTCATGAGCAGTACAGTGTTATGTTTAGGGACTCAAGTTCTAGAACAGGGATGATAATAGTACCTACCTCATAGGGCTATTTTGAGGCATTAACACACACAAACACTTAAATTAACCCCTCCTGCCATGCAGTAAGCACTCAGTAACCTAAGTTGGTAATAGTCCCTTCTCTTTTAAACCATGTTTTAATAAATAAGAACTTAGGAGCTATGATTCCATGCTCTGCCCACTACCTCAGTCACATAAAAATTGGGGACTAAGACAGAGACATCACCCCCATTTCCCTTCCCCTCAGTCTTCAGTCTGCTCTCTCTCCCACCTTGGGAGAGCAGACACAACAGAAGACCTGCATTTCAGTGTTGTTCCAAGCCAAGGGACCTGCCTTACCATTGGCATCAAGTCCAGATCCTAGTCTGGCGATTGTGGAATCAGAAACTATTCACTACACATCTCTAATTAATTAAGATTATAAAGAGTTAACAAGCCCATATATGGGCTCTCAGTAATGCTTTAATTTCCCTCCCAGAGCAAACTGCTATTTGGATCCCACCACAACAACCAGGAAAGCAAGTGAGGGACTATTCTTCCCATTGAGTGGATAGGAAAGCGGAGTCCCCTTGGTGGGGTTGGACTGTTGGTCCAGTGCCACCAAGGTAAGTACCCTAGTGCAGGGACTTGCTTCCTTCAAGCTATTAATGATCTCACAACAGTAACAACTAACCAGCTCCCAGCTGCTGAGAATGATCCTGTAGGATAGTGGTTCTCAATCTGTGGGCCGTGGCATTAGGAAGGTTGAGAACCACTGCTATAGAGATAGCAGAGCCCCTGGCTCCTGAGCAGAAGGCTTCAGCACAGAGGCCAGCAAGACCAGCACAGCATCGTAGAACACTACAGAACATTATTATCCCCAGGGTATAAGCAATGTGGACTGCAGCGCCTGGCACAGGCAGTTCTCAATTCTGTGCCCACTAGTGTTAAGATGACATAAGGATGTAGTCTGGCCAGTGATCCCAAAAATTAGAAGAGAGAAGGAATCCTACACCCCAGCTCTGTTCCTCCTTTCAGAATCCTTTCTAGAGGGGCTCTGACTGTGGCTGACAGGAGATACTTCTTGATGCACAGTTTGGGATCGCCCACTTTGACCCTGGCCTTTGTTCCACCTCCTCAATTGACCACTGGGAAATAGCTTTTTAGAGCAGTGGTTCTCAAACTTGAGTGTAAGCCAGAATCACCTGGAGGGTCCATTAAACCATAGATTGCTGGGTCTACCCTTTGAGTTTCTGATTCAGTAGGTCTCAGATTGAGCCCAACAATTTGCATTTCTAACAAGTTCCTGGGTGATGCTTGCTGAGAGGCTATATTTTGAGAACTCAGGATATAATAGCACTGTTTAGCAGGCTTAGTTCCCTGCTGAAGAAAGCATCAGGACAGGATGGTTCACACTGAGTGAGCTCTGCATATTCAATTTCAAACACAAGACAACTTAGACTTTTGACCCAGACAGAGTGTTAGCAGCTCTCAGGTCCTCAGCCCAAAGGCTACTACTCTGTCTACAGCTTGCGCCTTCTCTCCTCACTTTAATAGTTTCTTCCCTTTCTGAATGGAGGCTGCTAGGGCCAGAGAAGACACAGCGAGTGCAGTAGGAGAGGGGTGTGGGAGTGAGTGTGGTAACTGAGGAGGGGTAAATGTGGTCAGAATCGCTATAGTGGACTAGTCAATGCAAATTATTACTAGCTGCTTTGTGGGCAGGATGTGCAAAGCTGGCATTAAAGCAGCCTCCATTAGGGACTTGATAGTATCTGCTGAGTATCTGCAGAAGAGTGTCATCTTCAGCCATTTGTCTCTGGCTGACCCCTCCAGGTATTCCCCTTCTTCCACAACCTCCTTGGTCAAGGAGCCTTGAAGTATTATGTCTAAAAACTTAGGAATTAGAAGCTTGAGTTTGCATGGCCGCTTTATCACTACCTCAGGGATCCAGAAGGTTTCTGGACTATTCTGAGCCTCCGTTTCTTACTGTATAGGATGGAGACATAATGCCCTCGGATTTACTGCCCTCAGGTTGTGGACTGGACTGACCTAAATGCATGGACACGGTGTTGCACAGTTTTCAGTGTACTGCGTGCATTGCTGGGACTGTCCTGCGGCTGGAGCTCTTGGTGAGGAAGGCAGCCCCAGAGGCAACCAGGTCCTCCTCAGAAAGACAAGCAGTGAGGAGGCCTGAGGCCCAGGCCTGGCTTTTCCACCCACTCACCTTCATAAGCCACTTCATCCTTTCCACTTCAGTTTCTTCCTCTGTAACATAAAGTAGGAGTAAATACCTCATTCAGAACATCATCTGGCTGTAAGGCTGGAGCCCACTGTCAACTGGAAGACTCAAATGGAGAGAGTGACATCTAGAAACCCAAACAGCAGAGAGCATTTCTTCCACGCCACCCAGTCCGGATGAGTGGGGCGGCACGGACAGCCCCCTGGCACACTGCAGCTCCTGGTGGGCAGCTTGGGGCGGCTTCGGGACGCCCTACCTGTCCCTTCGGCCCGATGGCGGAGCGGGAGCGGAGCGCTCTGCCGCCGCCGCAGCCAATCCGCTGGTGCACTGCGGGTGACCTCCCCGGGGCCCGGGAATAAATTGCCAAGTTTCCCCACCGCGGGTGTCTTTGCTGGCCTGCGGGCTGCCGGCTTCTGGGCTAATTAGGAAGACGGTCATGAGGAGCTCGGCGGGCCGGGGAGCTCGGCGGGCCGGGGCGGGG
>NW_003852472.1:6528936-6531793 GCF_000181295.1 Otolemur garnettii
GTAGATCTTGCGCCTGGTCGTCGCCCAGCCGCTACCCGGACCCGGCTGTTGGGACTCGCTGAGACCCGAGTGCGGGGCCGCGGGGGCGTCCAGAGACGGCGGGCATTAAGTTTCCCGGGGCGCTGCGACCTCAGCGGGCTGGGCGCTTGCCGGTGCCCGCGAACCCGCCTCGGAAGCCAGACCCGGCCGGGAGCTGCGCCGCTGCCACCCTCGGACCTCCTCTTTTCTCTGTTGGCCGAAACGCTGCCAATTCCGAACCTTCCCTTGCCGTGGACGTAAGCTTCAGGACCTAAAATGCCCCTTTTCTGGAGGTTGAACTTCGTCTTCTGGAAATCTGGAGACGGTGTCGGGTGGTTTTGTTTTTGCGTCCTCTTCAACTAGGCTTTGGCTTTGGGATTCCTCTGGCTACCTGGATACGCCTTTCCTTTGTGGGTAAGTCTCCCGTGGATCATCACAGCACCAGTAACCAACCCCAGGGCACCTCAGCCTTTAAAATCCCAAGCCTGGAGTCGCCTGGGGCTGGAGAAAAGGACCCAACTCCTGACCGCGTAAGGACTCTCTGATTCCACCTTTCCTGTGATGGAGAGAAATATAATTTCATGGCAGAATTTTCTTTAAGCACATTGTCTGATAGGATTGGCAATTACTAACCAGGAAAATGAGTAGCAATTAGGAGTTCAGTAATAAATGGAAGTCTATTGTCCTAATTGAGTGGAATTACTGACGGGTAATGGCAACACTGAATTCTTCAGTTTAATTAAGAGTTTATGTAATTATAGTGCACTTTTTATTTCTTGGGGGAGCCATGGGGTAGGAATTAAATAACCAGTATGATGGTTAAGAAACCCATTTAATGGATAAGTAACCAGTGAGTTGAAATAAATGTGGCTGCCTTGCTCAAGGAATGCAAACTTACACACTCACTCTGCTGAGGCTAAATAATTTCCTGATTCCTAATAAAGGGATGTGCCAGTTTGGGCCAAGCAAGTTGTTCTTTCAGATGCTAATCCCTGTCCCAGAATATCTGAATGGTTTACAAATTATTAGTTAATCTCTGGAGCTGGCACACTGAAATCGGGCTATTTCAAAGACAGCAAAGCTCAGCACTTCCCCGCAGTGGTATTAACCCCGATTTGTACTTTCTTTAACTTGTGTTTTCCACATTCCCTAAGAATGAAATGAGTGGGTCATTTCAGAGTGTTTTTGCTGTCTGAGGTTTCTGTATCGAAAATCTCGTGATTGAGCTGTTAAGCTGGAAGTGTTGGTAGCTGAAGGGGATGGGCAGACTCCACCGAAGTTACTTAGCCTCAGCAGAGTGAGTGTGTAGGTGTGCAATTTGTTTGAGAACTAATCTGTAATTATAAAGATGTTATTTTCCTCTTTGGTGGTGTATTGTTTCCTTTACTATTATGTTCTCAAGAAATTGTTCCCCATGTGGGAAGCAGTGAAACTGGAGAGAAATCCCTGCTCAGAGGATAATTTACTTGTATTTTTGGTGTAGGTTTCTGGAAATCCTTTTAACCCTACATTGGGATGAATGTGTTTATTTCCCTAAGAAGCTCCAGCAGGTTTGAAAATCAGTAGGTTTAAAGTACACTGGTAGATAATTAGCACTTAAAATAATAATATTTATGTCACTCTGTGCCTTGACTTATTTTTCTTGCTTACACAAGTCTAGATTTTGGGCAGTATGATCAGGGACTACCTCCTCTAGAGAGCTTGCATATCACAAGCAGGCTCATGGAGGACGGGTAGAATTGCCCTTCTCTGGGGAAGAGACAGCCAGTGGCAGTGATCGGGCAATGCATTTTTAATACTACCTGGGTTTTCAAGTTGGGGAAGCACTCTGGGAACTTACTCATAAATCCGCTTTGTTAAGGAGAGAAAAGCAAGTACGGAGAGTTGTTTGCTGTCTCTGAGATCAGCCCTTCCAGGTGCTTTGCAGGTTCTTAAATACAGAACGTGGAAGTGACTTGACGCTATGCCAGTGCTGCGGTCCAGAGTCGTAAGGCTTAACACGCTGATTTTTCCTTTCTCTCCCAGCCCCATTGTGTCATTACTACCATGAAAATCCAGCAAAACTGTAGAAAACTGTGTCCTCTCAGAGCCATACCTTCTTGACACAGGCTCGCTTTATTGGGTGGCTGCTCCTTTTTCATTTGTGTTCTGCCCAAGGCATAGCAGATCCGCACTCCTTTTATTTTTCATCAGATGATACAATGGGCAGATACTTGAACATACAACACAAATGGAAATTTGAGACTTATTCAAGAATAACAGATTGCCAAGTTTCTTAACTTTTCCTAAGAATTATGAAAGATCACAACATAACATTGCCCCTTTTTCCCAAGGATCCACATACACCCATTAATTGTTACAATAGCTGGATGACATTACAAAGAGGATTAAGGGTTGCTGTCCTCTCAGAAACTCTACGCTAGGCTAACCCTAGGGTTCAGCCTACACTAAGATTTTCTTTTGTGATAAGTGGGTGTTTGGTAGGATGGGGTGAAATTTTCCATCTTTAAGATTTGGCTCCAAATTCTTTTTTCTTTTTATAACCTGCTATGTTTCTGTCACCTATGTATTCATCTCAATCAGCCTGAACATACAGAAAAACTGAGAGATAAGTTATGGGGCTCTCAATAAGTTAGGAAAAGATTCAGGTCAAAAACAAATTTCCAAGCTCTTAATCAAATGACCCAACTTGATAACAAGAGACAAGCAGGCTCAAGCGGCTAAGGCACCAGCCACATACACCTAAGGTGGCGAGTTCAAATCCCCAGCCCGGACCTGCCAAACAACAATGATGGCTGCAACCAAAAAAAAAAATGGCCAGGCGTTGTGGCGGGCGCCT
>NW_003852472.1:6531949-6582938 GCF_000181295.1 Otolemur garnettii
AAAAAAAAAAAAAAAAAAAGAAGAGACAAGCAGGGCTATCAGCTCATAAAATGCACTATCTGAGGGGCGAAGCACTGGAAAAGATGGTGGCCACCACCCTGCTTCTTCTCTTTTCATCTTCCTTCCCACTGAGTCTTAGGTTCCCTGAAAAGGCTGTGTAGTAGGTATCAGTCACCACTTGTCTGCTGGTTGCACAACGCAAATTACTCACTTCTTCCCAAGTAACTCCCTGAAGCCATACTGTAACAATAGAGCATAGACAAAGCAGCACTCATGTTGGTCTTGGCCCCTGTCCAAGGGGATTAGCTAGGAAGTACTTGAAAGGCCTATGTTGAGCACACTCACCTGTAACCCAGTTCTGTGGCCTGGATCTCAACAACAGAGTAAAATCAGTACCTTTTTGTGACCTATTAAATGTGATGTCTTTCTCCCTTTGCACTTGACCTGATGGCTTGTTCATAGAGTCTTTCCATAATAGAATCAGAGGACTACTTCAAGGTCCTCTAGGCCCTTGCTACTCAAAGTATGGACCGCGGATTAGCATCGTTGGCATCACCTAGGAGTTTGTTAGAAGTGCTGAACTTTAGATCTATGATTCCTAGAATCAGAATCTGCTATCAAGTTCCCCAGATTTTTCACATGCATTATGACAGGGTATGCACGCAGAATATTCATGAAGAAGTGTCCTTAGAGTCAAAACCTGTGGGAAGGAGGAAGAAGGAATAGGCGTAGGTAGGGAAAGGGAAAAGTCAAGTTATAATATAGGCCCAGTGGCAGTTGTCCCTAACCAAATGAGGAGCTGCAGAGCTAGAATGGCATTCAGAATTATCCCATGGCAGAAATGGCTAGGGTTTTAAACTCTGTGCTAACAGCATATTTAGCAGCCAGGCAGTAAGTCTCATTGGGCAGGAATCTTGCAGTACGTCACGGTGTCTCTCCCAAGCATTAAATTCTATAGAAGCCCTGCTCTCAGCTAGCAGGCCATTCAGCACAGAGGATTGGTTAGAGCTTGGAATTCTGGACCCTACCCCAGACCTACTGAATCAGAAACTGAAGGGCGGGGGGCAGTCTGGAGATCTGTGTTTTTTAACGGGTTCTCCAGGTCACTGCTACATGCTCAAGTTTGAGAACCATTGCTCCAAGATAGCCTTTTTCTGTTTGGTTTGTTTCTCGATAGATTTATTGAAATATGATTCACATTCTATCTTGATAATAAAATTCATCATTGTTAAATGTATAATTCAGTAATTTTTTATGTATTCATAAAGTTGTACAACCATGACTACTAATCACAGAACATTTTTATTATCCCCGAAAGTTGTCCCATACCCTTTAGCAGTCACACTCCGTATCCCCCTCCCAAAATGTGGCTACCACTGATCTGCTTTGTGTCTCTACAGATCTGCCTATTTGTGGCGTTTCATATTAAGTAGAATAATGTTTTTTATGTTGCTTCTTAATTTTTTCAACATCTAAGTTGTAACATGTAAGCAGTACTCTTTTTTTTTTTTTTTTTTAGACAAAGTCTCATTATGTAACACTTGGTAGAGTACTGTGACATCACAGCTCACAGCAACCTCAAACTCCAGGCTTAAGCGATTCTCTTGCCTCAGCCTCCCAAGTAGCTGGGACTACCGGCACCCACCACAACACCTGGCTATTTTTTGGTTGTAGTTGTCATTATTGTTTGGCAGCCTGCCAAAGTTGGGTTCAAACCTGCCAGTATATATGGCTGGCGCCCTAGCTGCTCTGAGCCATGGATGTATTTTTCTTATTCTCTTGGGTAAATACCGAGAAGAATAACTGCTGGGTCTTTTGTTAACTCTGTGTATAGCTTTGAGGAACTATCAGACTGTTTTCTAAAGTGACTATACCATTTACATATCCAGCCAGCAGCAGTGTATGAGAATTCCAATTTCTCTGTATCCTTAGCAACACTTGTTATCATCTGTCTTTTTATCACAGCCATTCCAGTGGATGGGAAGTCATATCTCACTGTGGTTGAGGTTTGCGGCATTTCCTCAATGACTAATGATATTGAATATCTTTTTGTATTTTCATCAGGTGTTCTTACATCTGCTTTGGAGAAATGTCTGTCTAGATCTTTTGGGGGGTCAGTCCCTCAGGATGCCTGCTCTGTGACTAGTTCTCTCCAGGTGCTTTAGGATTTATTAAAGAAAGCCTACAACATGGCCTTTACCCACTGGAAAGTTCTAATTAGATGTGAGACAATCTAAAAAAGAAAGAAGAGGACAGGAAAGGCCACTGTCAAGGGCTGGCAGGAAGAGATTTCACATTCTGTTTTAATTCCTGCTACAGAAAGACGTGGTGTGAGTGGCAGGGATAGACTGAGCGCTGGGGATGGGGCAGCTAGAGACTGCTGGGAAAGACTGGGAATGTTGAGAAGACAAGGAAGGGGGCAGGGAGTTATGGGTGGGCCTCCAGATAGCACGTTTATTTTGTGGGTTACACACACCTGTGTGAGGGGAGCTCAGAAACCCAGGATTTTTTAAAGATTATGACTCTTACCACCCTCATAGACATGGTGGAGGGATTTACCTGTTTCCTATCTGGAAAAAATTACTTGTCTCTCCTGCTTAACAGAGTGGTTGTAGAGGTTGGTTATAGAAGCAAATGCTTGAAGAGTGTGATTTACTCTGCATCACAAGTAAGAGAAAAGGCTTCACAAGGGTCCCTGAACAGTCTCTTTTTCCCTATTAGCAGATCTTGTGTTAGTGTTGCCGCATCTCTCTCAACCCCCCAGGGCAGGTGCCTCTCTCCAGGTGAACCCTCAGGGCATCCCGGGCAGCTTTTCTTTGTAATTGCAGCACACTTTGAATGTGGCATATTGGAGCAAAAGAATTTTAAAACAGAGATGTTTAAGACAAAAGCTTTGCCATGCTCTCACCTAGCTAGGGTCTCTGTATCTGTGATAACAAGACTAGCTCCCTTAAACTTTGTTGTGCCATCTTAACTTACAAAGTGCTCTCTCAGTCTTGCAGGGGAGGAAACCAAAGCTCCGAGAAGTGACTTGGAGTGTATTGTGAATTAGTCTGTGATGTGACCCAGACTTGACTCCTGGTCCATCCGCACCTGACCCAGTGTCCTCCTCTGGCAGCTTTACTGTACAGGTTACTTACGGTTAATGGTAGATTATTTTGGTTCTTGCTCTGTAAGTGAATTCTCTCCCAGGAGGCTCAGGGTCTCCCGGTACCATACATTCATGTTTGTTTGGTGTTACAGCTGGGTGTTTCACTGTAGCGATATATTGCACATGTTGTGAGATCACCTGAGTCTCACTGAAGAAAAGTGTTTAGAGAGGATGAAGTATTAGGATGTTTCTTGAGTGTACTTAAACTTCCAGTGTCTTCTAGGTGCCTTTCAGCAAGCTGGGTGGTAATTAGAGTATTTGAGTCACTGTTTCTTATACACAGCACAAAACTGTGGCACTGCAGAATTCTAAGAGTGGGTCAGTACATATGTGTGCTGAAAATCCTACACACCAGGTTATGATTTTCCTCTGTCCCTAGCCAAGCTTTCTAACACATACCCTGGGCAAGGATGTGTCCTGAAAAGTCACGTGTCGGTCAGGTCGACATCCTCTGAGTTTCTATTTTAACTTCACAAGGTGTACTTGCTCAGAAAAGGTGAAGCCTCCTCTAAAGCAAAGAACTGTGTTGGGAAACAAGTCATTCTACCTCAAATCATTCATTTATTACTTACTCATAAATTGGGATTTCGCATATTTTTTAAAGCTAGTTATATCCCTATAGATTTAGAATATGTCTGAACACTTCTTTTTTTGTTTTTGAAGAACAGAGTTATAAAATTTTTTGGAATCATAGGCACAGCTTGGAGGTAGCAACATGGGCATCTTTGGGATTGGGCACCTTGGCCTCTGCAGCGTGCCCTCCTGCAGCCTGGGGAAGGGTGTTTCACAGAGGGTCAAAGTTCTGTCCTTGTGGGAAATTATTTGGCAGTCTCAACCAGCATCTTCTGGATACCAAACATGCAAGACCCTGGCCCTACAATGTTAATTTTCCTGCCAATAAAAGAAAAAGAGAAACAGGGAGAAAGAAAAGACTTTATTGTTAGGGAGATGATTTTGCCAATAATTTAAATTGCTCCTTTTTTCTCTTAATGAAGAAATATGCATTTACTAATACTCAGCCTGCCCTAGTTCCTCTGAAGCAGAGATAATAATAATTAGTATTGGTTGGGGACAAGTAGTCAGATACTTTAGCTCTTTAATATTTTTTCCTACCCCCCACTCCAAAAAAAAAACCCTCTGAGATGGGCAGATAACAACCCAAAGGTTGTTAAGGTGATTTTTTTTTTGGGTTTGAACCTGGCTCTCACTAGCACAGTCGTTTAAAATGTGCCTGGCATACAATAGGAACATACTGGTACATGGTGTAAGGTCTGCTTCATAGAGCTCATCAAGCCTCTCAGTAAATATTGGCTGAATAAATGAATTAGTGAACTTCTTGGGGCAATTTTGTTCTTTTGATGGTCATTTTACATGATATTTCTCACCCCAATGATATTTATCACTTCCCCTTTTAAATTGTCACACAGTAAAAGCTTTGGTGCCTACTGCTTAGTTCAGTTTTATACTCTACCCCAGGCTGATGATAGAGTGTAGACCACCTCTTGGGCTGTGGCGAGCCAAGAGCAGAGTGTCAGTACCAATAGCCATGCACAAGTGACTGCATTTGGGCCAGGAAACACTGGAGGTATCCCTGACCTAGCTTCTTTTTTACTTGTTCTGGATAGATAAAGTAGAAATTCCTCTCGGTTCTTTATCAATCGTTACAGATAGCGTACCTGGCAAATTTGGGTTCAGTGTGCTTAATTACCATTCTCACATGATTTTGAGAATGGAGATTTGAAAGGAATTAAAAGTAAAGATTTTCATCTTATATGACAGATGACATTTGCTGCTAGGTCCTGTGTTAAGAATGTGGCTGTTCTCCAGTGTAGAATCATAGCATGTCAGAACTTGCAGGAAATTATCATCTAGCACAGCCCCTGGCCCTCATTCTATTACTTACAGGGAAACTAGTCCCCAGAAGGAAACATATTACTGCATATTACTTACAGGGAAACTAGTCCCCAGAAGGAAAAACTGAAGCATCCAGGTCACAGAACTAGTTGGTGCCCAGCCTCACCCTCGAGAGTGGAGCTCTAACTTGTGGTACTTTCTACCATATACCGTCTAGCTGCAAAGGAGGCTGGGAATTTAGGTTCTGTCTTCTATAGTGGGGAAAGAGACTTACATTGGGAGTTTCCAAAAATATAGAAAATCTGATATAAATGAGACTGCTTAATTATTACCATGCTTAAAGACTAAAATAAAAATAGAAGATATTTTCAGATTCTCTTGGGATACTAAGAGGTCTCCTTTGTATATTTCCGATCTTTTGGTAATGTTTTAGGGTGGTTCCATTATGCACCAGCTGGTCTGTGTAATGTCTTTTAAGGGCTCCTCCTGCTCTGTGAGTCTTCGTTTTCAACATACACAAAGAATTTAATAGAACATTTTCTGTTTTTCACTAAGACTAAACTTATAGACAATGACATATCCTCTTGATCAGAAAACAGCATCATAAAACGGCATTTGCCCTTGGTCTGTGCTCAATCTTATGTACCTTTGACATGCTGGTATGTCATTGCCTGGTTTGGTTTTCTACATTGGCTAACTACCTATTGCTAAGTGAGATGAATTAAAATAATGATCTGAGAACTGGAATAATGTGGCATTCATGTTCACAGGCTGAGTAAGGCAACAGATACAGGAATAGATGTCTTACATGGAAAAGATGTCTAACACAGCCATTTTAATCTATTCAGATTTATTACCAGATATGCCTGGTACTATGCATTATGAATATCAGTTCTTTCCTCCCTCTCTCTCCTTCTCCCCCCTTTCTCCTTCTGTCTTTTATATAAACATAAAACTCCCACTGAGGAGACACCATATCTGGAACATGTCTGATAAATAGCGGAAAATTAGTTTGTCTGAGGTCATCTTTCTCACAGAAGTTGTTGAAGTCAAAATAAGTACAGTGATGAACCTCTGAATTAAATGTAATTTGTATGTGAGAATGCCAGAAACTCAAAGCAGGGCATTTACACAGACCAGAGTGGTCTTTGGTATGTTGAATGAACAAAAAGAAGTTTGAGGACTTCATTAGAAAGAGAAATGTTGGGCGGTGCCTGTGGCTCAAAGGAGTAGGGCACGAGCCTGCATGCCAAAGGTGGAGGGTTCAAACCCAGCCCTGGCCAGAAAAAAAAGAGAAAGAGAAATGTTAGGGTATTGTTTTGAAAGAAAGCTTACTGGAAGTTTTGGGGAGCTGGCCACCTCTGACCAGTGAGAGAGGGCTATAGGTAAAACTAGTTTCAGAGTCATGGCAATTATTTCAGCAGCTGCTAGGTAGAACTGTTCTTCAGGCTGCAGTAGGCTGTGGCAGCAGCTGTACTTGTGGAAAATGCTATTCTTGGAGCTGGTACTTTGTGCCCTGAGTGCTTTTCCCCCTCCAGCCCATTGACTCTGTGTTAGTTGGGCATAACAGGAACAACCTATCCCGTATAATCAACTTCCACAAAGATTAGTGTACACTGGATAGATTATCAGGGGATAAGACATAAGAGTGAGCCTCATCTACATCTGATAGCTGTAAGGGGTTGTACTTAAAGCCTATGGTATGAACTAGATAATTTAGGACTAGGGAGGGTCCCTGCTACTTTAGTTATCCATTTTGTTTGTTTGTTTATTTTTTGAGATAGGGTCTCACTTTTTCCTGGCTAGAGTGCAGTGGCCTAATTAACAATCCTCCTGCCAGCCTGGCGTGGTGGCTCAGGCCTGTAATCCTAGCACTTTGGGAGGCTCAGGAGGGTAGATTGCTTGAGCTCAGGAGTTTGAATCAGCCTGAGCAAGAGCAAGACCCCCTCTCTAAAAAAAATAGAAAAACTAGCTGGGCATTATGGCAGGTGCTTGTAGTCCCAGCTACTTGGGAGGCGGAGGCAAGAGGATCACTTGAGCCCAAGAGTTTGAGGCTGCTGTGAACTATAACATCATGGCATCTACTCAAGGTGACAGAGTGAGACTTTGCCTCAAAAAAAAAAAAAAAAATCCTCCTGCCTCAGCCTCTCACGAAGCTGGAATTGTAGGAGCACAGCACTATGCCCTACTAATTTTTCTATTTTTTGTTGAGATGAGGTCTCACTGTGTTGCCTAGTCTAGTCTCAAGTTCCTGATCTCAAGCAATCCTACAAGCCCCTACCTGTAAAAGTTCTGGGTTACAGGTGTGATCCACAGTGCCTAGCCTAGTAATCTGTGATTGTTAAAAGTAAATTAATTTTGCAGCCTAGCAATAATTACATTAGTGACATACTTGGTTTTATATTTTGAAGTGTCATTCATACATTTAGTCAACAAACCTTTGCTGAGCACTTTCTCTGGCAGGAAATATGCAGGGAAGATGGGGATACAGTGGTGGAAAATATAGATAAAACTTCTTTTTTTTCTTAGAGACATGATGGTCTCACTCTTATTCAGGCTGGTCTCAAACTTCTGAGCTCAGGCTATCCACCCACCTTGGCCTCCCAGAATGGTAGGATTACAGGTGTGAGCCACCACACCCAGCCCTATAACTTCTCCCTTCTTGAATCTTATGTTATAGTGGAATGTACATAAGCTTTTCAAATCTTCAATTACTTCAGTAGTCTTTCTTGGACAAGCACATACATGTGTGTGTGTATGTGTGTGGAGAGAGAGAATTGAAGCACAACTTTATTGTTATAGTAATTGTGAGACAACTAGGTATGGAGATCTTTAGTAAGTACTGGTGACAAAGAGCCTCAGTTCCCACCTAGGCAGAGTTAGATTGATCCTGTGTAAATGAATGATTTGGAGTGTTTCTCTTCTTTGTTAGGCCCCAGGGCCCATCTATACTTGGCTTACTTCTTCATGCAAGGAAGTGCTACTGTCAGTAATTCTCTGCTGGGGGCAGAAGAGTTATTAGGATTACATTTCCCTTAGTAGCTGTGTAGAACTTGCCACATGTAAGAAAACTTCAGAATATAGTTATCAAATCTTCAGTGCTGCCAGAAATGCACTGCTTATTTTAAAATAAGTATGTCAGCTCAGCGCCTGTGGCTCAAGTGGCTGAGGCACCAGCCATGTACACCCAAGGTGGCGGGTTCAAATCCAGCCCAGGCCCACCAAACAACAATGATGACTGCAACCCAAAATAGCCGGGTGTTGTGGCAGGCCCCTGTGATCCCAGCTACTCCAGAGGCTGAGGCAGGAGACTCGCTTGAGCCCAGGAGTTGGAGGTTGCTGTGAGCTGTGATGCCATGGCACTCCACCTCCACCTTTGAGACAGCTTGAGGCTCTGTCTCAAAAAAAAAAAAAAAAAAAGTAAAAAAAATAAGTATGTCTCTGTGTTGGGATATATAAGCAATGGAAGTCTTTGGGCAAAGTCCGTGACAGAAAGCCTATGTAAAAATGAACCTAGTAGAGGTGTTCAATACAGAAGATACAGTGCAGTGAGGTCCCAGGTGTTGGGAAAACTAGGTCTAAAAAGATGCAAGACAACTAATAATACAGATATGGTGAATGGAAGAGCCTGGGGAACCTAGGAGATTCAACCATAGAGATGGTGGGTGTTGGGTGACTTCTCCTTATAAGCACGACTACCAGACTGTCCTGTAGTGTGCAATGCCCAGTAATTCCCTCCCCCAGCAATGCAGCAATACTGTGTGTACCATGCTGCCATGCAGTTGAGAGGGAGATGAACTTAACATGCAGTACTGGCCATAAGATCAAGCTTATGTAAAGTTGTAGGCAGTTGTTCTTTTTGAAAATCTATTACTTCTTTCAACAGAAATTTATATTTTGGGAAAAAATATGCATCATAGAAGTAAAATTGTAGGTCTGCTATCTGCATTTACTTAACGTTAAAAGTTAATCACAATCCATTTCCAAGGAAATCCACAGGTAAAATGTTGGTGATCAATGTATTGTTAAGAAATTTCAAATCTTTATTTCTACAAATAGTTACATAATAAGACTTTTCCACAAAGACTTGATGACACTTGTGTCCACCAGGCACGGTCTACAGGATACCTGTCTGGCTGGACCTGTACCAGTTCTGCACGTTTTCTCTCTTGTTAGTCTTTGACAATTCAACAAAAATTGATATTCTGTTGTTTTGTCTGGAAAATTTTAAAATGCTAGTCCCATAGCATTGGACTGGAAATGATTATGTGAGACTACACTGGTTTTTCTAGAATAACATACTTTACTTACTGGTTTCTTACTGTGATGACTTTTTGTGAGCAACCCTGCTCCCCTTAGGAAAATTAAGGGTCAGGGTATATCAAAAGGTGGAACACTCCAATGGAAGAAAAGGTACTCGGAGCTTCCCTACCTACACCACAGGTTGAATGTGGGATTGGGAACCTCTGATCCGGGTGTCAGTGATGGTATTAGATGGTTCCCTGTGTCACAGTTAGTGGGAAAGTAGATGCGGTAAAGAATGTTAGTTGACTTCTAACATCCATTCTCCCCTTCCTTATTAATAGAACCCCTGGGCACAGGTGCAGCCCATGGCAGCCTGCTGGTGCCACAGTCCCCAAAATTAAAAAAAAAAAGAAAGAGAGAAAATTAATAGAACCACTGATTTTTTTCATTGAGCCACTGGCCCAGTTAAATGGAATAAAGACTACATGTTCTAGTCTCCATTGCAGCAAGTGGCTGTCATACCACTAAGTTCTGGCCAGTGATATTTTAAAATTTAAATGTATTTTATATTCATTTTAATTGACACAAATTGTATATATTTATTGCATACAAAATGATGTTTTGAAATACATGCATTGTGGAATGGCTAATTTGAGCTAATTAATACGTGCATTGCCTCACCATTTTTATGGTGAGAAGACTTAGTATCTATTCTCTCAGTGATTTTCAAGAACATGATACATTGCTGTTAACCACAGTCATCATGTTATATGATAAGTCTCTAAAATATATTCCTTCTTTCTAACTGAAATTCTGTATCCTTTGACCAATATCAGCCCAGCTCCTACCCATCCTCTGGTAGTCATCGTTCTGTCCTCTGCTTGTTTGAGTTCAACTATTTTTTTTTTTTAAGAGATTGGCAGCTCCAATCTCTCTTTTTTTTCTTTTTCCAATTTTTGGCCAAGGCTGAGTTTGAACCCACCACCTCCAGCATATGGGGCCAGCACCCCACTCCTTTGAGCCACAGGTGCCATCCCCTGAGTTCAACTTTTTTAAATTCCACATGTAATTGAGATTATATGGTATTTGTCTTTCTGTGCCTGGCTTATTTCACTTAAAATAATGTCCTCCAAGTTTATCCATATTGTCACAAATGGCAGGATTTTCTCTCTTTTTAAGGCTGAATAGTATTCCATTGTGTGTATTAACACACACACAGACACACACATATATGTTTATATATATCATATTTTCTTCATTCATCTGTCAGTGGGCACTTAGGTTGATTGCATTTTGGCTACTGTAGGTAATGCTGCATTGAAGGTGGGTGTGCATGTGTCTCTTTAACAGACTGACTTTATTTCCTGTGGGTATATGCCCTGAAGTGGAATTACCAGATCATATAGTAGTTCTGATACTAATTTTTTGAGAAATCTCCATACTGTTTTCCATAATGGCTGTTATAATTTATATTCTTACCAACAGTGTGCAAGGGTTCACTTTTCTCAACATTCTCCCTAAAATTCATCTCATTGTTTTGATAATAGCTATCCTAACAGGTATTGGGTTATATCTCATTGCAGTTTTAATTTTCATTTCCCTGATGATAAATGCTGTTGGACATTTTCTTAATATATACTTGTCAGCCATTTGTGTGTCATTTTCTAAAGAAATATCTACTCAGGCCTTGGTGCTTGTGGCTCAAGTGGCTAAGGCGCCAGCCACATACACCTAAGGTGGCGGGTTCGAATCCAGCCCAGGCCCACCAAACAACAATGACGGCTGCAACCAAAAAATAGCCAGGCATTGTGGTGGGTGCCTGTGGTCCCAGCTACTTGGGAGGCGGAGGCAGGAGACTTGCTTGAGCCCAAGAGTTTGAGCAGTTGCTGTGAGCTGTGATGCCACAGCACTCTACCCAGGGGAACAACTTGAGGCTCTGTCTCAAAAAAAAAAAAAAAGAAAAGAAATATCTACTCAGATCCTTTGTCCATTTTGTAATCAGGTTATTTATTTGCTTGCTATTGGCTTGAATTTCTTGTATATTTTGGATATTAACCCCTTATGAGATATATGGCTTGCCCAGTCCACAGGTTCTCTTTACTCTCTTGATTGTTTTCTTTGCTATGCAAGCTTTTTAGTTTGATATAATCCCATTTGTCTATTTTTGGTTTTGTTGCTTGTGCTTTGGGGGTCATGTATATAATCCATTGCCAGTGTCGCAAAGCATTTCCCCTATGTCTTCTACTAGTAGCTTTACAATGTCAGGTACTATATTATATTAAAGTCTTTCATCCATTTTGAGTTGTTTTTTTACATGATATGAGATAAGGGACTAATTTTATTCCTCTGCATGTGGGTATAGATATAGTTTTCCCAGCACCATTTATGGAACACACTGTCTTTTCTATGTTAGCAAATGGATACTAATGAAAGAGTGAAACACTACTTGTGGGGTATATTCCTAAGGAGCCAAAGACATGCCCACTTCACCCCTTTCTCCTTCTACTGTCTACAGCGTGGACATAGCAGTTGAGGCTGCAATTACCATCTGGGACCATGATGTAGCTTTCAGAGCAGAAGACACTAAAAGGAGAAACAGCAGTATATCTGCAAAAACCCATGCCCCCTGACATTGTAGAGTACCATACCAGCCCTAGAATCCCTACCTTGGGACTTTCCTGTGAGAACCTTACAGCCAAACCTAATCCAACTGATCAGCCAGGGGGTGGGGAGTGGAGGTGGAATGGCTCTAAAAGGAGCTGTCATTCACCCTCTTGAATTTCTAACATTTGGAAGTCATTTCTCATATTGGGTCTTTTCTGTAACAATTACACAGTCACGATGGATAACTATCTGCACTTAACCATGGAGTGTAGAAAGGTACGAAGCACAGAGGAATAAAAATCTCACATTCACTCACTAGAATGTGCTCTAAGTAGCATTTACCAAAATGCCACTTACAGCCTTGTGCATAATAAAGTGAAATAATTACTAATTAGCCTGTCACGTGGGCAACCAGATTATACTTGAGAAGTGACTTCAGTGATGTGTTAAGAGTCACATTCATTAGAGGAGTAATATTTTCTACAAATGTTTCTACATCTTAGAAACAAACTTACTTTCACCATTTCTCCAAATATACAAAGAATAAATTGGAAACCCTCTGGAGTATGTGTGTATTTGTGTTGTATATATATGGGCGTTGGTTGTCATACATGGAGTACCAGAAAATATCTGATTCTGACTATAGCAAGGGAATTAATGATGCCAGGTTATTAGCTGCTAATAGATCTTTGTAATTTGGAGGAGAGGGGAAAAGTACCAAAGTCTTACTCTATAAAGAATAGATAATTTGAAAATTCTTCTGTTTGGCTAGGCACCTCTGGTTCAAAATGGCTAAGGCGCCAGCCACATACACCTAAGGTGGTGGGTTTGAATCTAGTGCAGGCCCGCCAAATAACAATGACAGATGCAACCAAAAAATAGCTGGGCATTGTGGCAGGCACCTGTGGTCCCAGCTATTTGGGAGGCTGAGGCAGGAGACTCGCTTAAGCCCAGGAGTTGGAGGTTGCTGTGAGCTGTGATACAATAGCACTCTACCCAGGGGGACAGTTTGAGGCTCTGTCTCAAAAAAAAAAGAAAGAAAGAAAGAAAATTCATGTGTTTAAACCATCTCAGCATCAGAATTGATTTGTAGTTATTTAATAATTTTTTTTAGTGCAAAATATTGGAAGTCATTTCCAGTCTTCTATCTTAGTAGGGAGCCACTATAGAGATAGCCTGTTGCTGTATCTGACATCTTGAACTGTGGTTGCTCAGACCTCTGGTCCAGGAAGACCTAGGGCCAGCCTTTTCCCCAGCAGAATGGGATTTTAGACATAGAGATCTGCTCTTCTATGTCTTAGAGTCAAAGCATTTTACCACTGAATGTGAACCTTGGAGATGATCTAGTATTGCCCTTTAAGTTGAAGGCCCAGTAAATCCCAAATAGACTTTCCCAAGGTTACAAGGGCCTAGACAGCACAGGGCTGAAACTCAGGCCTCATGTTCTTGTCATCATATCTCATGACCTTACGTTTTGAGAAGACTAGCAAATATCAAGTTTGGGTAGGTTTCTACCTTCATTTTTATTCGAGAGATTAAAAAACAAATGAAATGATATCATAAACAAATCTGTTTCAAGCAGGTTAGGATTTATTTCTTCTCCCCCACACCCTTTTAATCAGAGGGTATATCCCCAAGAATGGGAACTAAAGGAGCAGATTGGTTAGCTCATGATGACTCTGCCCTAGTGGTGGATCATTAATGGTGTAGAAAATGAGGGCAGTGCTGGGCGGGCAGTCCAGGGTGGGGTGTGTGCCTCTTTAAGAGATTTATGTGGAGGTCTGAGCTAGGGAGACAGCACGGTGGTACATCATCATGCAGGCGACATCAGAGACTTTCTTCTTCGCTTGGGTGCATTATCATAAAAAGTGATTTAGACTGGAGCTGATTGATGCAAATGGCCCTATGTTCTTTCCTATCATTAGCGGCCTCTTTCAGTGGCCAGAGGCAGTGATTAAAGCTGTCATTTGGAGCTGCTCATTAAAGACAAGCCCCAGAATAGCAAGAGGAAAAAAGGTTGGAGCATATATACACATGTATGTGTGTGTGTGTGTGTGTGTGTATGTATATTTTTTGCCTTAAAAGCACATCATCCCTTTCCAGATTGAGCCACTGAAATCAAGGGCTGTAGAGACATTTCCACTGAGAATATAGAATGCTCTTTTGCAAGTAATATTAGATTTTCGGAGTGTCACAGTAGATTCTGATGACAGCTTGCCTACATATTATGAAAGGAGCTGAGGAGGGTATTGTGTTAGGTGGGTTTTGTTAGGGATTGACCCTGGTGAGAACTCATTAAGTCTCCCTCCTCCCAGGCTGGGACCTTCAGAGGCGGCCACATGAGAGCAGAGGGGAGGGTTGCTAAGGGTGTCTGGCCGCAGTAAGTCCCACTGTGACGGTGTTGACCCCAGGGATGGACAGAAGAAGGACAGCAGAGAGGGAGTTCTTTGCTAAGCACAGAGGATATAGATACCTGGATGTCAATCAGAAAGAATTGGGCAAGAGCAGGCTACCAGACAGGAAGAGAATGGAACAAAGCAAGACCCAGAGTTGTGAGACAGAGATTCATCAGGACAGGATCTCTGTGGCTTCTTGGAGTGTTCCAGTCGGAGGGCCATGTCTGGCTTATCACTTTTCTAGTAAAATTGGGTTTTATTGGGCACCTTTGTAAGGATCCATAAACTGGAATCCATGTCCATCTACACACTGAATTTTAGGTTAGGTTCAAATGGACCCAAAAGTGACCAAAAGGTTCAGTGCAAAATGCAGGCTGGGATAGTGGGTGACCCACTCAATAGGGAGCTTTGGAGTGAAGCTAGTGAGGAGGCCTTCTTGTTTTGGGAATAAACCAGTTTTAAGTCACATATGCTACTGACTGGATAAGCCTACATGTCCTTCCTGGCCAGTTGAAGTTTTACTGCCAAAATCCCACCAGCAACATTCCTTAGAAATTCCTCTGTGGAAAAAAAAATAAGAACTTATCAATTCAATTTTTCCATCTAATGAACTGGTCCTATACATAAGATTATAAATTACCCTTTTTTTGTGAAAGTGGGAACCAACATCAGTTATGCAACCACCACTGTCTCCATGACAACACCTTGGATTGAGGCAGCTCATATGACTTCGCAGTCGCAGGCCCATGAAATGAAGCAAAGGAAAGTTTTGGTTTCTCTTTTGTAATTTATTGGACTCTGGGGACTCCCATGATCAGGCTAAGTAGGGGGTTCGGGGTTCTCTTTTGGTGTGGATAGTAAATTGTGGGAAAGTGATGAAACTATTCCGTCATGCTGCAAGGCAGGGATTGGAATGCACGGTAAAGAGAGCTTCCTGGTCAGCTTCTGCACCCACCCCTTGCTGGCTTCAGAGGTGTGGCCTTTGTCCTCCTCTCTGCCACACCCCCACCCCCACGCTGGCCTTCTTAGCCTGGGTCTGGTGCATCAGGGCCTATTAGTACTGATGCTGGGCTGTGATGTTCCTCTCCTCAGGGAGCACGGCAGCAGAACTGAACAAAGTCACTGGTAATCTGTGCTTACAGCCTCCCCCTGGGGAGAAAGCCCTGCCAGCTGGCACTCTCCTGCTGAGCACATTCACTTCCCCTGGCAGGTCGGCAGCCTGGCAGGGGCCCAGAGACCAGCCGGCTACAGGGCCAAACTGCACCAGTACCCCAGGCAGCCAGTGCTGGATCACATGCGTTGTTTACTGCCTTCCAGACTGGACACTGGCTGAACTCACAGCTTAGACAGCCTGGCTCATCTGCTCAGGCCTTTCCAGGCAGTCACTATGGCTCTCTAAAAATAAAGAGCATGAGTGCAGCTAAAGAACAATTGACGGCTACGTCAGGGGTTAACAGAGAACCATTTCTTCACTTGGCTTTCTCTTTTCCCAGGCCCTATGTCAGTGACACGAGAAAAATTTCTTGTGAGATCTGTCTTCTGTAGCTGGAAAGGAGTCAGTATACCTGCTTTGTGTGATGAGATGAGGTAGTGGTGGCAGGGATGACAGATTCTGGAATGAGGAGACACCAGGGATCCTGGGGGTGTGTTCTTACTGGCAAATGCCAGAGGCAACCAGGCATTATGGCAGGTACCCATAGTCCCAGCTATTCCGGAGGCTGAGGTGGGAGGATCACTTAAGCCCAGAAGTTGTAAAGCAGCCCAGGCAACATAGCAAGACACTATTTCAAAAAAAGGAAATTGCATGGACAGAAACAACAAACGGTTGATCTTTGGATCCCAAACTTGATGGAATTCTTGCCCAAGCACACTTTTCCATCACACCCTTAGCTAAATATATTTCTTATTTTATTTGAAGTAAGAATTCCCTCCCTTGAACCAGACTCCAGTGGTAAGGGAGCAGGGTCCTGAGAGGCCCCTCTGGGAACAACATCTTCAGTCATTGCCCTGATCACTAATATTGAGGAAGGGACTAGAGTTTTCTCAGTTGCTCTGCCAGACTTAGGATTTTCCTATCCAGCCTATAAAGAATGTACTCTGCAAGGCTTGCATTTATATGGGGAAGAAAAATATTTATTCTGCTTAGGAGCCATCCACACACCACCATGTATGTGGCCCCTAGCTCGCACAGGTAGAGGCCAACTGTGCTGTTTCCACCAGGTACACAGGTATCCTAATGAGAGACAGGGAGGGGACAAGGCAAAAGGGCAGTGTGTTCTGTTCAGGAAGTTTTATTTTACCAGAAGGTATTTAATGGAGGCATTACATAAGAAAGCAAGAATACAAAGATGAATAAAATTTTTTAAAAAGCAAGAATACATTGACTTCTGTACATCTTCACATTATCCCTATTCCATTAATGAGTTCACTGAGAAGTAGAGAGAGCAATAATAATAGTAATTGCTGACATTAAGCCAGCACATTCTGTGCGGTAAGCCCTGAACTCTAACACAAGGGTCTTATTTCCTCCTGAAGACAGTGCAGGCAGGGAGCATAGTGACCAGCCTTGTATGGCAGGGGAGGCCACTGGACTCAGAGGCTTCTTGGCAACACATGCCACCACCTAGAGGACCCAGGTCTAAGCCTCAGCACCAGCTTAAACATGCCCTGCTCTTGTTCTCTGATTGTTGAGGTACCATTAGGTTCTGGCAACTAACCAGGCTGGTGTGCTGCCTCGTGGACTCAGTGTGCCCTGCTGTGCATTGCAGCTATAATGTCGGCCTTATGGCGGGCTTATCTGATGACTCTAAGCTCCACAGGGGAAAAGTCCATGTCTGTTTTTACATACTGCTAAGTCCCCATTGCCTGATGAAAAAGAGAATGAAAGGGGCAGCACCCATGTCTCAGTGGGTAGGGCACCGGCCCCATATACCGAGGGTGGTGGGTTTGAACCCAGCCTAGGCCAAACTACAACAAAAAAATAGCCAGGCCTTGTGGCGGGTGCGTATAGTCCCAGCTACTTGGGAGGCTGAGGCAAGAGAATCACCTAAGCCCAGGATTTGGAGGTTGCTGTAAGCTGTGATGCCATAACACTCTACCAAGGACAATAAAGTGCGACTCTGTCTCAAAAAAAAAAAAGAACAAGAGAATGAAAGAACAATCAGCATTAAAATCACATATTTAAAGTGGGTAAATGTGCTTCCCAAACCCAAAGAAATTCTCCTCAAGGTGTGGTATGAGATGTAATTTTTTTCTTTTTCTTTTCTTTTTTTTGGGGGGCGGGGTGAGATAAGATCCTGCTCTGTCACCAAGGCTGGAGCACAGTGGCACAATCATAGTTCACTGCAGCCTCCAACTCCCAGGCTCAAATGATCCTTTGGCCTCAGCTTCCTGCATAGCTAGGAAAATGGGCTTTTTTTTTTTTTATTCTTTGTAGAGATAAGGTCTTATTGTGTTGCCCAGGCTGGTCTTAAATTTCTGGCCCCCAGCAATCCTCCTGCCTTGGCCTCCCAAATGCTGGGATTATAGGAATGAGCCACCACGTGTAGCCTAAAATGTGATTATTTTTTAAAATTGGAAAAACTTGAGCATGTTTTTAGGCCAAGCAGTAGAAATGATTAGAGAGAGAATAATGGAACTATTGATGGAACACATTCCCAGAGGAGATCTTAAGAGACAAGGTTAAGAGCAAAGAAGATTTTCATTAGCAGAAAGAGGGCACTTCATCCTTAGAGACCAGAGGTGAAGAAAGAGGGGAAAAGATGGAATAGTCATGGGCTGGGTAGCTCAGGTGAGCTTTCAGCTGCGCATAATAGAAGGCTTGACTAGCAGTGTCTCAAACAATTAAGGCTTGTTTTTTTCTCCCATGATCATAAGAAAGCAACAACTAGGTGGTCACCGGCATCAGCTGCTGGCCAACATCTCTGAGACTCTCTTGGCCTTTCACTCATGGCCACAAATGGCTGTTGCAACTCCTAGCATCACATCTGCATCCAAGAAGTCCTTGTTGTCATTGCAGACACTGGCTTTGCACACTGCCTGCTCTACTGGCTAAGAAAGTGATTAGGACTAAGTGATCATTAGTTATCTCTTCAGCTCTAACAGTGGAGAGCAAGGATTAGTGGGATCTAAGCCTCTGGTGAGTTTAAATGTCTTCTGAGAAATAAGTTGCAAAGGCTTTCTAAGGAACGTGGTGAAGAGAGGGAGGAAGAAGAGAAGAGCACAAAAAGTTAAATTATTCACCTGTGAGTTATTAGAACTTTAAGTTTGGAGACATTATCATTTAGTGAAATCTGCTTTATTCTTTCTTTACACTCCATTCCCAGGAAATTTAACCATTTACACATAACAAAAAGAATTTTCCTCAATATCAGCAGCTATTTTTGTCCAATATCTTTATGTCTTTCTGCTTCCAATCTCCCGAAAATGCATTTCCTGTAATAACTTAACTTGGAAAATGGGGAAACAAACCAAATCAAAAATAACTCCACTGGCTAGGTGCCAGTGGCTCACACCTATAATCCTAGCATTCGGGGAGGCCGAAGCAGGTGGATGGCTTCAGCTCAGGGGTTTGAGACCAGCCTGAGCAAGAGTGAGACCTAGTCTCTACTGAAAATAGAAAAATTGACCAGGCATTGTGACAGGTGTCTGTATTCCCAGCTATTCTGGAAGCTGAGGCAAGAAGATCGCTTGAGCCCAAGAGTTTGAGGCTGCTGTGACCTATGATGTCATAGCGCTCTATGCAGGGTGACAGATAAAATAAAAATTTTGGCTCAAAAAAAATAAAAATTCCACCTAAGATTTATGAAGAGCCTTTAAAGGAAGCTTTGAGGTAAACTAGTATCTCTTTCTCTCAGACCAGCCTCTTAACATCTACCAGTGTGCTCATTTACCAGTCAGTAATTACTGGTTGAAAGAACAAGGCCTTAGCAAGTCTAGCAGTGGCTGGGGCTGGTCCCATGAAACATTTAGAAAAGTCAAGTAGTTGCCCTGGGCTTTTGCTATCTCTTTGGGCAAATCATTTTCCCTCTATGGGGGCTATAAAAAAATGAGGCCTGGCTGATTTCAGAGGACTCTCTCAGCTCCTAACGTCCTCTCTAACCTTCTGTGATTCCAGCCACCCTCGGGGAAATCCAAGACAGCTCTGGCCCTGTCCAGCAGTGTCTCCGTGGAGGGTTCAGCCTCTTGGGTGTTACTTAGCTCTCAGTTTATGCCTTCTTTCTCTAACCAAGAGGAAAAACCAATTCCAAAAAGGAAGGACTCCTTCTCCCCCCATATTGTATATTTCATTTCCGCAGAGCATGCTGTGCCCTATTAAGAATTAAACTGCGATCACTAACCTCATCTCATTTGTGCCAGGGGCCTTGTTTAAAACCTGCTTCCCCAGCAAAGCAGGGCCAGTGGATTAGGACCCCCCTGCTCAGTGGAGTGGTTCCCATCTCTTTTTAATGCCTTTGGCAAGGGACAGAGACAGGGAGAGAAAAAGAAAGGCAAGGAGAGTGAGCAAGAGAAAAAAAAAAAGAAAGAAAAGCACAAAAGAAGAACAAGAGGGGAAAAAAGGCTCTCGAACAGCAGCCCTGCATTTTGTTAGAACATTGGCACTGCATTTATCAGGATTACTGGAGGGAGAACAGGGTTTGATCCTCTTCTCCACTGGGAGAGGGAAAAGCTTTATTGTACCTGTTTTAACATCTCACAGTTAGATCAGAACAACACTCTATGTGTGTGTGTACATATACACTATACGTATGTGCCTAAGGATGGTATTCTACTTGGGACACACCCTGTTTTCAAAGCATAGCTGCATTTCTTATAAAGGCCAGATACATAAAGCCACCAGGCTCTCCCTGGGTCTCCCTTTCCAGCAGACCTTTTTTTTCCTCTTGCCCTGACTTGGATCAGCAGGATTCACTCCTGTCAAACAAATTAGAGCATCTATGAAATGGGGCTATCGACATGTGTGACTTGATCTGTTTTAATAGGGACCCGGTGGGAGTTTCCTCCCTGCCCCACTGAGCTTTGTATTCTTCATGCAAAGGCAGACAGGGCGCTGGAAGATGCTGTGGGCTTAACCCTTTGCTGACAGCAGGTTGCCTGCCTCCTGTGTGTAGCCGCTTCCTTTTTGTCCCTGACCATTGTCTGGGGAGTGTGTGCGGCCTGCCATGCACTTCATGCTTGTTATCTCACAGGAGACAAGCTCACCCCAGGAGGAGGAAGAGAGAGCTGCGTTCTGAACCAGAGCTTTTGATTTTCTTTCTTCCCTCTTCCCTCTAAAATAATTAGAAGTGCCGGTCAAGGTTTAAAAAAAAAAAAAAAAAAAATCACACCAAGAGAGGGAAATAGATTGTGTAACGCTGGCATTCTGTTTTTAAAGAGGTGTTGTCCTGGCTGCCATTTGACCTTTATGTAATAATTAGCATTTGCGCCTATGGGGAGATTGGTGAGGAAAAGAGCCAGTTGGGAGAAAGGACACGACCCCTAGCAAGTAGAAGAGAAGAGGGAATCTGCCCATCAGGTTTCAGAGATGCTCCTACCTCATCATGTTCTCCCTTCCCCTCTGTTCCTGACTCAGTTTCTCAGGCACAACCTCCTGGTGCCTCCTCAGACTGTCAGCTCCCCCCAGCACCCATTACCTGTCATGTACTTGGGTCCCAGCAGCAGAGGTAGAAGGCAGAACGGCCAGTGAAAGCAGGTGGCAGAGGCTGTGTGCACAGCAGCACAGAGTGGCACTGAGAATCCTCAGGGCCCTGTCAGCCCCTCCACGCCACTCTGCAGGGTGCTGAGCCCCCCAGGGGTTTCTAATTGTTCTTGGCCAGGAATGTCTTGGGGCAAGGTAGTAGGGCAGGGTCCAGGGCTCTTTCTTTGAGCCTTCTCTTCCTCTCTACTTCTCAGCACATAGTACTGGCACACCTCAATTTATGGAACAGATACACTCCTGAGACATTGCATGTAAATGAATTTTTGCCAGGTGGAATCATACATTGTTTAGAGTCAGTTGAAATGAAGCTGAAAATGCTGTGATGTTCCAGGTACTTGTGTAGGAACCTGAACTCACAGTTCCTTTCATTAAATGAGAAACACTGTAACACAGCACTTGTCCACGCCCTGAAATGCACACCCTGTGGAGGTCCACAGGCAGTAGGCGCTCATCACCCCATGTGCATCATGACTGTGGAAGGAAAGGCATTTTGCTTTCCTGCCCCATGTCGTGTAAAATTGCAGACCCTGACTGCCTCTCACTGACTTGTCATGAACCTTGGCCCTCAGTGCCCTCAGGTTGCTGTGCTGTTTGGATTGGTGATTTCATTAGGCTTTCTCTCCCTTTTCATTTATTTCATTTAGGCCCCAGGCAGAACTTCTGGGAGCTAGTTGATAGTGCATCTGTCTTTTAATTTTCCTTTAGGGAGAAGAACTCCACTGGGCTCCATTTCTCCCACTCACTGCTTGCTGGCACTGGCTTCATTGTCCTCTTTGTTGTTTTGTTTTAGTATTTTGTTACTTGTCCCTTCTGGCACCAGATCAGGGGGCAGAGAGGAAAACTGGGACATTTTGGAGGAGAATTGCCAGAAGAGTGAGTGCAGGACAGAGGCCTGGCCAGAGGACCACCCCAGCAGCTGAGCAGCAAGGGGAGAATTTCAACTGTTAAACCAGCGCCTGAGCTGAGCGTGTGGAAGGCGGCGAGGGTGGGAGAAGGTATGGCAGCAGAGGAGTGATTACAGTGCCAAGAGAATGGAGAGAGAGCAGCAGCTTATGTAATTTGCAGAGATGAGGGGAACGCTCCTGTCCACATGTATCTCTTCTTTCCTTCGCCTTCTCCGATGCTGATGAACAGCGCTAGAAGGGTTGGATGCTTTTGTCTGCAGTGTGGCTTCCGTAGTGAGCACATGTTCCATGCCCTTGGGCTCCTGGCTAGTTCCTTCTCCTCACTCTCCAGACCCACGATTACTGACCCTGTGTGTACTGGGAAGTTCTTCCCTTCTTTCTCTCACGTCTCGGTTGGTCACTGCAAAATGACTTAAACAGGGAGGAGATCTCTTGCCACCTAACCCCATTTTTAAATCCCCTTCTCAGTGCTAAGCCCACGTCTTTCCAAATTATTCCCAGCTTTCTCCTCATGCATAGGTTTCTCTACATTCATTCAAAATACCACCTTTTCCCTCCTTAAAATTATAAGCACCACTTCTCATCTCGTCTTGTCTCGACTCTTTTTTTCTTGAAACAGAGTCATACGCTGTCACCCAGGCTGTGGCGTCATCATAGCTCACAGCAACTCAGACTTCTGAGTTTGAATGATCCTCCCGCCTCAGCCTCCTGAGTAACTGGGTCTACAGGCACTCACCACAATGCCTAGCTAATTTTCTTTTTACTTTTAGTAGAGATGGAGTATCCACCTTTGCTCAAGCTCATCTTGAACCCCTGACCTCAACTGATCCTCCTACCTTTTTCTCCACAGTGCTGGAATTACAGGCATGAACCTCCACACATAGCTAGTTTTTCTGATTATATTTCCAAACTTTATGCTAGATTTTGGGGGCTGAGGGGGGTAACGTAGTACGGGAAGAACTGCTTGCTCCTTATGTAGAATATTAGATTAACAATTCCCTGATTATTTTTAAACTGATAATTGTGTCAGAATTGGATCAGAGGGAAAGATTAAGGAAGAGGCCTAGCACAAAGTATGACAAACACAAATGCACCAGACTGGTTCACAAACACTGGTAGATAGGCTTTCTTTAGCAAAGTCTTTCTTTTTTTTTTTTTCTCTGTGTTGCCCTGGGTAGAGTGCTGTAGCATCATTGCTCACTTCAATCTCAAACTTCTGGACTCAGTCCTCCTGCCTCAGCCTCCCAAGTAACTGGGACTACAGGGATGTACCACCACATCTAGCTAATTTTTTCTACTCCTGGTAGAGACAGGGTCTTACTTTTGCTCCTGCATTTCTGACCTCGAGTGACTCTCCACCTCAGCTTCTCAGAGTGCTAAGTTTACAGAAATGAGCCACCACACCCAGCTGGTAACGTAGTCATTTTTTTTTTCCTTGAGATAGAGTCTTACTTTGTTACCCTTGATAGAGTGCTGTGGAGTCATAGCTTACCGCACCCTCACACTTTTGGGCTCGAGCAGTTCTTTTCCCTCAGCCTCCCAAGTAGCTGGGACTACAGGCACCCACCACAATCCTGGCTATTTTTAGAGGCAGGGTCTTGCTCTGGCTCAAACCTGTGAGCAACGTAGTCATTCTTTTTTTTTTTTTTTTTGAGACGGAGCCTCAAGCTATCCCCCTGGGTAGAGTGCCATGGCATCACGCTCACAGCAACCTCCAACTCCTGGGCTCAAGCGAGTCTCCTGCCTCTGCCTCCCAAGTAGCTGGGACCACAGGCGCCCGCCACAACGCCTGGCCATTTTTTGGTTGCAGCCATCATTGTTGTTTTTAGCGGGTCCGGGCTGGGGATTCGAACCTGCCACCTTAGGTGTATGTGGCTGGCGCCTTAGCAGCTTGAGCCACAGGCACCGAGCCAACGTAGTCATTCTTAATGATGCATTCAGGTCAAGTTCCTCAGGAACCAAGATATCTAGGCACCTTCATTTCTATGTTGTCTCTTAGAAAATTCCCTTCCGCAAGTTCTTTTAAAAGTTCATCTTTGACCTGTATCCCCTCATTCCTCAAGGGTCTGTCATTGTCATCTGTTCCTGACTTTTACTTCATCTTGCCTTTTAGACCTGGTGTTTGTTTTGGTGGTGTCCTGGGGGTTCTTTAATCAGCCCATGTCTGCTGAGCACAACATGGCGTTCAGCCAGCTTCCATAGCTTCCACCATCCTCGCAGTTATTACCAGCCCCTGGTTAGGCTGCATTCCCTCTTTACTCCCAGACTGCCTCAGAGTCAAAACCTGCTTCATTCAGATCACCAGGTTTCTACTCCATAATCCCCTCATTCATTCTTGCCAAGAATATTCTGTAGTAACCCAAAACTGCATTTGTTATTAAATATAAGACTTAGAAAGGGTTTGTAATTTTTATTCTGAAATCAGCTTTAATGAATTATGACAAAACTCAACTCATGTTTCTAAACATTTTGTGTAATAGTTATGCTCTTTCAATTTATGGAAAAATGGATCCAGAACTATTGGCAGCTTTCATACGTCTTTCATGAAAGAAAGATGGACTTTTTCCTTGTGGACTAAATCAGCTAAGGCCCAAACTTAACCAAAATCATTGGTCATTGATAGTCTGGCAAAGACTGTATTTTACTACCACTACAAAAGTTTGGTATAGGCCAAAATGATATCCAGGCATGTCAGATCTTAATCAGAGGTATTGAAAACAGAGACGTGTTTTTTTTATTCTAGACCATTAAAGGGGGAAGCTTATGACCACGTCCTGACGCATTCTCTGTGTACCCTCCTGCCATAGCAATTAGCAAGAGAGAGGTTGCTTGAGCCTTCCATGTGTTGGCTGTGGATTACGTGGGAATTAGGAAGGGGAAGCATTTGGTCCTCATAGTTACCCAATACTAGCATGGCCCAATCCCAGAAATGTCAAAACTACAACTGTTATGTTTGGCAAATATTCTCCAAAATTAGTTTAGTTGATACTAAATAGTTTCATTTAACAGACCAATTTATTCAAGTGTCTGGGAGAAGTTTCTGGATTCTGAGAGGCTTCTCTTTTCCTGAGAGGCCCTCCTGAGCATCTCTAAGTATTTATCTAAGACAGAGTAGGTTATGAGTAATTGCTGCTATGAACCTGTGCAAACCAAAGATGACTTCACTCCGTTCTGGGATGTACATCTTTAGGGTTGCTCTATCCAATAACAAAAGCTACTAGCCATGTGTGGCTATTCTAATATCAATTGAATATTAAGTAAAATTTAAACATCTGGGGCAGCACCTGTGGCTCAGTGAGTAGGGCGCCAGCCCCATATACTGAGGGTGGCAGGTTCAAACCTGGCCCCAGCCAAACTGCAACAAAAAAATAGCTGGGCGTTGTGGTGGATGCCTGTAGTCCCAGCTACTTGGGAGACTGAGGCAAGACAATCACCTAAGCCCAAGAGCTGGAGGTTGCTGTCAGCTGTGACGCTCTACTGAGGGGGACAAAGTAAGACTCTGTCTCTTTAAAAAAAAAATTGTAAACATTTGTTCCTCAGTGATATACAGCCACATGTGACACCGGCTACTCTATTGGATGATACAGAATATTTTCATCATCACAAAGTTCTACTGAACAGCAGTACTCAAAGGTAGTGATTTTTCAACCGGTATGCCGTGAGGGGATCTTAGGTGTGCTGCAAAAAACTTTAAAGATCATTAATTAAATTATTTTCAAAAGAAGTTCAAAGCACAGTGAGTATGTTCTTTTTCTACCTTTTTTTTTTTTTTTTGGATCAACATAATTTAAGTGTGCCGCAGAAGTTTAGCTATAGGTTCAGAGATAACCTATAAAAAGATTAAAAAAGGTTGAGATAAAAAAAGGTTGAGAAACACTGCTCTAGCCTCTGAACACAGATCACTTGTTCAGAGGCTCATGGATCTCCAAAGCCACTGCATATGGGAGATCTTGGCTTTCCTGAATGTACCCCAGAGACTTATCACCATGTGAAGAAAGGACAGCCTTCAACGTGGCAAGAACGCTAGCCAGGCTTCTCATCACAGTGTCAGCCATTCTGGGTACCCAAAATAGAGGGATCAGCCATTCAGCACCATCAGAAATGAGCAGCACCTCAGAGTGTTTCCCGCTGTTTCTGTTGAACAGCTGCAATCCAGCTCTTCTCTGAAATGGTGAAGAAAAGTCATGTTCCCAGGTCAGCCAAGGGAGTTACACCCCATCCCTCAGCAATCCTCGCTGTCTCCTTTCATCAAGTTAGACTACCAGGAAACTACATAAGTGAATGGCATTAGCTTATCTTTCTCAATAGAATTATCTTTGATAGATCATTCTTGAACGTTTATACCTTGGGTTTATTGATAATTTTAAAAAATCAATATGAAGATAACTTGCATGTGCTGTGAAAATCATTTGTTACTGAAGATGTACACCATTCATGTGAAGTATTACATAATTCCTAGATGTATTGGTCTCTCTGGAAGAGCTATGGGACTTTCTTCCAATGCGGAATTCGCATGGTGTAACTCATGATGTGCGTTTTGCCCCATCTGCCCAAAACTCCACAGTTAAATTCAGTGCTCATTTATATTGACTTTATTAACCTTCATAGTTATATTTTTGCTTTCTCTTCCTTAACTATGTGCCATGTGTTTTATTTTCTATTTTAGTTTTAATAACCTTACAGGGTTTTTTTTTGCTTGTTTGTCTGTTTTTTTATTGAAGACAGGGCATCTGTCTTTCACCCAGGCTAGAGTGTAGTGGTGCCATCATAGCTCACTGAAACCTCAAACTCCTTCAGTGCTCCTCCCGCCTTAAGCCTTCCAAATAGCTAGGACTACAGGTGCATGCAACCATTCCTGACTAATTTTTTTTTGGGGGGGGATGGGGAACAGTCTCATGTTCTTGCCCCCCAGTAGAGTACTGCAGTGTCATAGTTCACAGCAACCTCAAACTCTTGGCTTCAAGCAATCCTCTTACTTCAGTCTCCCAGGTAGCTGGGACTGTAGGCATCCACCACTATGCTCAGCTGTTTTTTAGAGACGAGTTCTTGCTCTTGCTGATCTCAAACTCGTGAGCTCAAACAATCTACCTGCCTCAGTCTCCCAGAGTGCTGGGATTCCAGGCATGAGCCACCACACCCAGCCCTCATGGATAACTTTTTAAATTTTCTGTAGAGACATGTTCTCGCTTTGTTATATAGGCTGGCCTCAAGCAATCCACTCACTCAGCCTCCCTAGTTTTAATTCTCCTTAAATTTTATTTTCTTAAAGAGGTGATATATAAACAAATGAATATAAGCTTCATTGTCTGATCCTTATACTTGATACTTCCTGTTTTGAGGTAGTCACCATGTAAACCCCAACCTCTCGTCCTGGCATGAATGTGAGGAAGGCCCAGGGACTCCTGAGAGTCTCATTTCTCTTTCCTACCTTCCTGAGTATCTAGCTAAACATACACTGCTTTGAGTGATGTAAAGAAACCCTGCACTGTGCATGGGAAGACATGACAGAATAAACTTAGGAAGGAGGGTCACCTCTCAAATTTAGTCAGATGACAAAGGCAACACTGGTCTCCCTCGGATGTAGAGATAGGAGAGAATTTGAATAATTATCATTATTATCATCACCACATTCATTACACCCCATCTGCGTATGGCACTGTGTAAGTCCCCACAGGTTATTTCTCTGCCAGTGAGAGAGAATTTTGTCCAGCAGGGAGGCTAAGCCTGAGATCTCAGCTTACCAGCTTCCTCTTACAGCTGTTCCTGACACTCTGCTTTGCAGCCAGCAGCCTTGCTCACCACTGAGATTGAGCACATTACCTTCTGTGTTCTTGGGAGAGCTCTGTGATCCTTGAGTTATAATCATTTTTCACATCCCAGGACCCTGAACTATCCCTTTATGGCACTAAGCACAGTGGCAATTAAGAACTTCAATGCATAGTAAATTCAGGTCTTTTTTGAAACATATTTTCAAGGGGGTATCTCTGACTTCTGCACTCCTGTATTTTTTGAACGCACCATTATGTGTTACATATAGTTAATAGTATGATGTATATTTATTGTAGTAAAGAAAAGGGATGAATGAATGAATATCCAATTTGACTTTAGAGTTATTTCCTGACTTATAGCTGTTGGGTTTGTTATTTCCTCCATGTGTTCAACATCTTGGGATTCACAGATTACTCAACAGTCAGCTCTGCCACGGAGGGACACCATTACACACAGCACTTAGCACCAGCATTTGTGTGGCACTTGATGAGGTACAGGCTTGTGAATATTCTATTATCAACTTCTATTGTGTTGTGACCTGAAATGTTGTAAGCTCCTTGAGGATACAGACTTAAGTCCCCTACTTGGGTGAATTACCAGTGATTATCTCAAACACTCACTGATCTTTCTTGACTAAAGCAATGAGAAAATGAGAAGGTTCTGGGCTGTTGGGCCTCTTTGGGCAAACATTTAACAATGGGCTCTCATTGGTCTCATGTCTCTAAATGACACGATCAATAACAGACCGGTTACAGTGCCACTACAGATAGGTTGGCAACTGTCATCATATCCAATTATGAGTAAAAATATTTGAAATGATGGCTTTAGATTAATATGAGATTGGTCAAACCATTATTTTTCAATTCTAGAATCATCTGAAGAGCTTTTTAAAAATACTGATAGAAATAGATCCCACTACAGAAAGTCATAATCCTGGGTGGGACTAAGGACCAGATAATGAAATATGTTTTTTTAATTCTCCAGATGTTTTTAATGTGCAAACATAGTTGAGAACTACTCACCTGGCCTTCAGATATTAATCAGTACCTACTCATTATTTTACCCCTGCAAACCTTCAATCACACTTTGCTCTAGTTTGGTAGCTGCCCTGGTTCTAGAAGAGCAGAGTTGAGATTTTAGGGTGTAGGACTGCTCTAGTTCCTGTCATTCCCCATCCCTTCTAAGCCAAGTGTCCAGTCTTAGCAGAGATTCCACATGGCAATGGAAAAGGGGATACTTTGATCTCAGATTTGCTTACTCATTCATTAGAAGTGCATTTAGCATCTGGTATGTACTCAGTGGAGGAAAAGGCAGTTAATTTCTGTGTTGTGCAATCAAGACTGGGATAAAAGTGATCGGGATGTCATGGGAGCTTCAAAGAAAGAATACTAATCCCTGCCTAGAGTGGATATTGGAACTGAGTCTAAAAGTTGCATGGAAGTTTGCCTAGACACTCTTTTCCTTCATCCTTTGCCTGGCTGACAGAGAGTGTGTGCACAGGTATGAGGTATGAGGGAAGGTGGCTCTCTGATCTAACTGTAAGTTGTAGTGCCAGTGATGTCCAGGGCACAGGTGTGGTGGAGCCGCACACTAGGGGTTGGATGGGACAATGTGGAGAGTGAGCATGAAGTTTCAGGTCATAAACAACCTGCTTCTATGTTCTGGAGGGACAGATTTTTACATGAACCTTCTGAAGCGTAAACTGCAGGGTCACTCACTGGTTCAGGACCCTCCCAAGGCCCTGCAGGGTCTCTTTCTTCACATAACCACATATTGGGTTTTGTTGCTATTTTGATTTGCAGAAATATATTTAAATTTTTATAATGGCTCTTTATTTTATATTCTTTCCCTAAATAAGGGCCCCCTGAATTATATAAGCTTCTTCAAAACCTGGATGTGAACCTTAAGGACCTTCAAGTTATCCAACATTAACCAGAGTTACTGAAGAAGGGAAGTAGTGTGAGATTAGGTGGGGTTATAATTTCTCATCAAAACCAGGATACTATGAAAGACTATGTGATTAGTAGTTATCTCCCCCTAAAAATTCTAATAACTAATACTTTCCTGAACAAAAAGTAGTACATGAAATTTCTCATTTTAGCCCACTTTGTCAGTAACCTTGAGAGGCAGTTAGAGGAGTCTGAGGCTGGAGCAGGGAGACCAGTTAGGAGCCATTGCATTCAGATGAGATATTCAGGGTCAGAATTAAGATAGCAGTAGAGAAAACAGAGACTAGTAGTTGGGGTCCTAGGGACAGGATAACAGGTGGAGAGGAGAGGGAGGCATCTATTCAGCTGAGATGGAGAGTGGCATCTTCCTGTGACCTGGAAGGGATGGCAGGTGTCTGGGCAATGGGGTTCCAGTTGGATGTGAGGAAATGCAGCCACCAAGGATGGGATTATGTAAGTGCTGAGGTTTCCAGTTCAAATCCACCACTAGGCAGTCATGTTTGCTATGCTGCCACAGAAATCACCCCTCTGCAGATCCCACTTTAAGGTGGAAACCCCGTGATGCAAGATGTCGGGTGTCGATGCTCAGTGCAGACCAGCCCCTCTGTAGAAGCACAGCTGAAAGCCTGTGCTCCCTGGTCAGAGCAGCCCAGGCAGACTACATGGCTGCACCCACCCCCCCCACCCTCCCGCAGTCTGAGCAGAGGCCAGTACCCCTCGGGCCATGACAGCTGGTGACTGATGATAGCCACAGCCAGATGAGTGGCCCCTGGATTTACATCATCTTCTCTGTCTCGCCAGCCTCAACCTAATTCCAAACTGATAAAGTTATTTCTTTATCCTTTAAGTCTGTAGATCTATATTTTAGACCAAAAAAATGATCTTTTAGTTCCTCATCTCATACTTAAATAAAATTGCTCTCGCATCCTCCTTGATATATTTGCTTATTGGATTTGTTTAATGAAATATGGATTTATGCCATAAATATTGGAGTTGGTGTAGTCCATATTTCAATTAATAGATCATTTATATGTCATGCTAACTTTGTAATTACTGAAATGTAGAAATATAGTGGATTGAAATGAATTTCTAGTCTTCTTTGCATTTCTGCCTCCATCCAACCATGTCTGAGTAGTGTGGATCATAAAAGGGGAAGATTTATATGTGGGGTTTTCAGAGGAAAGGTGCAGGGGCCCCAGAAAAGACAACTTCCTCCCCTTGCTCCGGTAGAGCTTTGTGTCCCACTGTGCTTTCTGGGTTCACTCAGACAGGGCTGCATGACTGTCCTCCAAGGAGCGGAAGCTGGGCTCTACTGGAGGGCCTGGTCACCAGTCGGTGTACAGGCCTTCATCATCATTTTCGTCTCGGTTGTAAAGCACAGCCCATTTTCCGTCTTTGCCAAATCCTGTTCTAAATGGCTCTAAATACACATAAATTTAGATTTCTTACTGAGCTCTGCTGCCAAGAATCAACTGGAAACCCTCAACAGACCTACAAGACAGAGGACAAGTAAATTATGTTCTCTGATCCTTATGAACCAGGCCTGTCACTGTAACTGGTTTCTTCTCAGGCAGTGGGTACCGCCCTGGACACCCTAGTGATCTCTCTCTCTCTTTCTCCTCTCATCTCTTCCCTCTCTCTCTTGCCTTTCCTCTCTTTTCTCTCTCTCTCTCTCTCCCTTCCTTTCTCTCTCTCCTGCCTGCCATTTGCTGACCAGAAAAATCTGGCTGGAGAGGCCCATGCAGTGAGTGAACATCACATACATAATTCTATCAGAATATATCCAAGGGTGGGGAATCATTGTTCTCGGAACTAGCTGAGCTGAAGCCCGAGCAGAAATACTAAAGTCAGTCGTGCCTTTGAGCTGCCTCTAACAGCGCCCTTTGGAGACCCATTTCATACAAAATTTGAAGCCTGTGTTTATTGCCCATTAAAGCAACCTTTATTTTATGGCAAATGTTGCAGTAATTGCCTTTTACGAAGAGCACTTTGTAACACACATGCACAGTTGAAAGAAAACCACTCTGGTATTGTCTATCGGGACTTAATGGCGCAATTAATTTTACTCCATCTGTTCCTGAGACTTTAAAGGAAAATGGATTTTTTTTTTGAGCGCACTTTAATGAAGAAGATAAAGCGGCCCGGCTGGTGTCCCACAGGCTCGGCGCAGTAAGTTCAGATTATTGCTCAGTCTGTCAGAATGGGCTGCTTCCCTCAGCAGCAGCCACAGCCAGCAACCCGCTCTGGCCCCTCGCCGCGCCATTCCTGATGACAAACTGCCAGCCAGCTCCCACAAAAGCACGATTAAAATGTCAGCACAGGATGACGAAGGGGCCAAGAGGGTCCTCGGAGACAAACTGTGTTCAGTATGAGTTAATACTTTACAGCAGGGCTGGGGCCCAGCTTGCTGCTGGCTGCTCCGGCTGCTGGCTTGCCTCAGAAAGAACACAGGGGCAGGGACTGGCGACTCGGTGGTGTGTGCACACTCGTGCCTGCTCATCTGTGTGCACGTCGGGCACGCTGCTCTGTGTAGGAAGGGGCTTGTTTGGGAAGGAGTCTAATGGGGTGTTCAGCTTAGGGAATTCAGAGACCCGCAGTAGTGTCTTAACCATGGGGGAAGGGGTAGTCAACCTAGAATGTTAGATGGAGGACACCATGCTGGCAGTGGCCCTGGGGCCACAGGTTCTGTCCTAGATGTTCTCAGCACCATTTCAGGGACAACAAGGACAGCTATGAAAATGTTCAAGCTGCAAAAAAATCACTTTCACAAAGAGATAGTTGTGCAGAGAATATAGTCAAGTCCCAAACCTTAGCCCTTGCATACATAGTTGGCAAGGCCACAGCAAGGGGGTCAGCCCCCAAATAGCTTTGAATCAGTGCTGCCACTTGGCAGCATCTCAGCCCTGGGCCGGCTTTCTGGGGGCAGGGCACACTCTGCCTCCTTGGCTTAGTTCTCCTGCATCCCTTGGTTGGGCGGTGTGACCATGGGGGAGACTGCCTGGGAAGGAGGCTGTGATGAAAAGGGCAAGGAGATTTGCATCTCTGGCCTCCTGTGGAGACACGATCTGCCGATCTGCTGTCCTAGTGGGCAGCAGGTGTGAGCGCCTGCCATTGTCCCTAATGGTTATTACAAGTGATAAGCAGGACAAATGTGAGGTCATCTCTCCTGCTGGCAGGTCAGAGGGGGCTGGATTTAGAGCCCCTAAGAGACTAGGAAATTAGATGGTCAGTATCCACAGCAGAGACTGTAACCAACTCCAGGCTCCAGTAACACTGGACAGGGGCAAGGAGGGTGGGCAAGAGTCGCTAGGTAAATGATCCAAAATGTGGAGTCATACTTGGAAGCAATCAAGAGCTATTGTTAGGATGGTAAAGAAGCAATGATTAGTGCAGAGCCCTAATAGAAGAACAGAAGGCAGGAAAGAGACCCCAGTGCAGGACAGCCGGTGGATTTGGTTTCCTCTTGGTCCATAACCATGGGCCAAGATTTCACAAAGGAGACTCGAGGGAAGCCCTGCTGGTTTCTAATTAAACTCTTTGGCCTTTGCCCATTCATCTTGGGATACAGGAGTAGGTGGATCTTTGGTTTCCTAGCTCATGTCTCTGCCCTCTTTGGCCCTTCCTCAGCTGTCTCCCCAGCCTTGTCCTGGGACTGCTGGCACACGTGCTCCCCGTGAACCACACGGTCTCTGTTAGTCTGAGTTTCTGACTCCCTCCTGCTCTCATCTCTGTCTCTGGCTTGTTCTCCCCTCCCATGCCCAGGTCTCCCCCGCCTTACATTCCTCTCCATTCCATTCATCAACCTTCCTCTCTCCTAAGAGTGCTTTCTAAATCCTATTGCCTTTTTATGTCTCTCTTGGGTTCTTCCTCCTGCCTTCTCCCTGAGCACAGTTTTCCTGTGTTTTTGAGCAACCCGCAGCTCATGCCATTAATGGATTCATAATAGCCACAGTTGACTTTTACAGAGCAAAAAGATTTCTATGGGATACTAAGGACATATAGCCCAAAATATGACCTGAAACAGCCTCCTTCAAGCAACCAATGTTCTCCTGCCCCTATGGGCCACTTATAAGCTGGACCTTAAAGGTTTCCACCAGCCAGGCCACACGTTTGTCTCTCTGTATTTGTACAAAAAGATACGAGCTAAATGCAGTAGGTAAAGCTCTATACCTTGAAAAAGAAAAGTCAGTACTGAAGATAATGGAAAAAGCAGCATCCATCCTGCAAGGGGTAGGTGGCAAGACAATGACTGGTCAGGACCTTTGCAGGGTCAGGGCAGTGAAACACACCCTGTGTGAATGTGCTAGAGGAACCTAATGCAGAAGAAAAAGATGTAAACCAGAATCAGGGTGAGGACCCACCACTCCTCCGTCTGTTTCTGGAATAGATCCCTGAAAGATTCTTCACAGCGTAGTTCACTTGCCCATTCATTCATTCATTAAATATTCATTGAGCTTCTCTAAAGGCAGCTAAAGAGACACCATAACAAATGCAACACCTGATCTCAGATTGGGCCCTATGTCTAAAATGTTTAAAAGGGACAACAGCAAAATTTAAATGTGGACTATATACTAGATAATGTATCAGTTGAAATTTCTGGGTATGGACCAGGTGCGGTGGCTCATATCTGTCATCTTAGCACTCTAGGAGGCTGAGGTGGGAAGAAACCTTGAGCTCAAGAGTTTAAGACCAGCCTGAGCAAGATCAAGACTCCATCTCTACTAAAAATAGAAAAAGCAGCTAGGCGTGGTGGTAAGTGCCTGTAGTTGGAGCTACTGGGGAGGCTGAAGCAAGAGGATCACTTGAACCCAAGATTTTGAGGTTGTATGAGCTAGAGTGATACCACAGCACTTTTCTCAGGGCTATAGAGTAAGACTGTGTCTCAAAAAAGAAAAAGGCTCAGTACCAGTAGCTCAGTGAGTAGGCCGGCCACATACACCAAGGCTAGCGGGTTTGAGCCTGGCCCTGGCCTGCTAAACAATGACAGTTGCAACCAAAAACAAATAGCCAAGCATTGTGGTGGGTTCCTGTAGTCCCAGCTACCCAGGAGGCTGAGGCAAGAGAATCGCTTAAGGGCGGTGCCTGTGGCTCAAGGAGTAGGGCACTGGCCCCATATACCGAAGGTGGCAGGTTCAAACCCAGCCCCAGCCAAGAACTGCAACAACAACAAAAAAAGAATTGCTTAAGCCCAAGAGTTTGAGGTTGTTGTGAGATGTGACACTGCAGCCCTGTACCAAGGACAGCACAGTGAGACTCTGTCTCAAAAAAAATTAATAAATAAAAAATAAATTTAGGAACTTCTGGGTGGGATAATGTTCTTATTCTAGGACAGATATGCTTTCCCTAATCTGAAGATGGTTTTATCAAAAGAAATCCACACAAAGATACACAGACACAAGTAAAGTAAAATCCACACAAAGATACACAGACACAAGCAAAGTAGTAGTAATTATTGGCATGGGTGCCAGGACTGTTTTCAATATTGACATGTCATCATTGAACCAAACAGGACAATGGTCCCTTGCCTCATAGAACTCACCTTCTAGTGGTGAGAGAGAGGCAAGAAGCATAATTACTGGGTAACATGGAATGTGTTAGAAGGAAGTTGAGGAGGGTGCCATTTGAAATAGGTGGTCCAGAAAGATCCCACTGTGAAAGGGACACATTAGCTGAGACAGGAAGGAGGTGAGGGATTGAGCCCTGCAGAGCATCTCAGCAGAGGGGAAAGCCAGCAGACAATTGCGTGCCTGCTTGGTGTTGAGCAGCCCATGAATGCACTTTCCACAGATCTACATTCTTCTCCCATTTGCTGTTTGGTGAGAACAGCCTTGGTAGTGATCTTGTGTGCTTGAGCAAAACCTTTGGGTATAAGCTGCACAAGCAGGACTGGGGCACCCTTGTGTTCTGTAAAATGTGTGCATGTCTGAGCTTTTGACCTGGCCCCATCACCTTTGTCAACCATTGTCATTTTCTGCATACACGAGATCCTTCGTGCCCCAGTGTCAAGGGGGATGACCAGGCTATGCTTAAGCAGAGTGGGTTTGGGCCCACTTCCTCCATTCATCCTCCATTCCATTTCATTGAGCTTGGTGACTGGAGCTAGCGTTGGCTTTTCTGAGCCTTAGGATTTCTCATCTGTAAAATAGGAGTACTGGCTCGGTGCTTGTGGCTCAAGTGGCTAAGGCGCCAGCCACATACACCTAAGGTGGCGGGTTCAAATCCAGCCCGGGCCGCCAAACAACAATGATGGCTGCAACCAAAAAATAGCCGGGCGTTGTGGCGGGCGCCTGTGGTCCCAGCTACTTGGGAGGCTGAGGCAGGAGACTCGCTTGAGCCCAGGAGTTGGAGGTTGCTGTGAGCGTGGTGCCACGGCACTCTGCCCAGGGGGTTAGCTTGAGGCTCTGTCTCAAAAAAATAAATAAATAAATAAAATAGGAGTACTGCAAAATTCTCCCAAAGAGATGTTTAAGAGGATGAAGAGATAAAAGTATACAAAGGCAAGTGGGGCACAGTGGTTCACACCTGTAATCCCAGCACTATGGGAGCCTGAGGCAGGAGGTTCACTTGAGGCCAGGAGTTCCATACCAGCCTGAGCAACTTAGCAAGCTGCCACTTCCACAAAAACCTTGAAAAAATTTAGCTGGGCAATCACTTTAGCCCAAAAGTTCAAAGCTGTGATGAGCTATGATCGCTCCACTGTACTCCAGCCTAGCAACTAAGTAAAGACCCTATGTGAAAAAAAAGTATGTGAGGGCAGATTGTGAGCCACACATTACAGAAACCCTGCTTGCTCTCTAGACGTTGCTGGTCTCTGGGCAGCTGAGTGTTGTGGTCTAGGGTCATCAGACTTGGCACTTGGCTGCTAACCTGCTATTGAGTGACCAAACTCTTGAGTGAGTCACAGAGCTATACATCCCTCCTTCCGCCATATGTAAAGAGCAAGTTGGGTTTTAGTGACCTTTGCAGCCTCATCCAGCTCTAAAAGAGCATGATTCCAAGATCCAGAGGAATGAGTTCCTCATGATTCCATTTTCAAAAAAAATTAATAGTACTTTGTTGTCCTTCCTTCCATGTTAGAGGCTGGCTTCTGCTGTGGGCTAACCAGGCAGTCCTCAGCAGGGCAACTTGTTTGAGCTCCTCCTCTTCATGTCTACACTGTAAAGCATGAACTTCTGCCCAGGATGTGACAATCAGTTGATGTGTTTTTTCTCTGTGTTCCCAACTTTGTCACTTACCTTCTTGGCTGTTAGTGAGGATCTGTGGGCGTTATGAAGGCAACTGGTTTTTAGGTAGTTAAGCTTTTCTTAGGAAATTGTTTTGCCTTTTGGATGAGATAGGGTTAGCTCCTGCATGTCCTCAGGGCCTCCGAAGAGACTAGCCCCTCCCCACAGCCAGTCTCAGGCCTTCCAGAGCATTCATAGGAGTTGAAGGCCTGACTTCCTATGCTGTCACTGAGCATGTTTGGGAGAGAGATGAAAAGGATTTAGAAACTCTTCCCTGGGTTTTTCCCCTCCCGAGGGTGGCCTGGCCTACGGCTTTCCTTACAAGGAAAGGGTGGCAACAGGTCCTGTGTATATACACACCCCTCTGCCCTGGGGGAGCAGGAATGGGTGAGGTGCCTGGTGGTGAGGAGGAGGGAGAGGAGAAGGGCACTATTTAGCTTGTACATTCTCTTGGAGGACTCTTACTGGAAAATGTCTCTGAATCCTCTGGAAAGAGTGACTTGTGTTCTTTCAATATTGGCAGGTTTTAATTTTCCTGCCTGAAATGACTAAGGACTGAAGGACCTGTACACGCTTTTAGATGATTCTGGCCCCAAGAGGGACCCTACGAGAGACTTTTGACAAGCAGTTGATGATGTGCTGGGTGGATGGAAGTTGAAGTGCAGAGCACCCAGCATTTTTCAGCCAATTAGTCTGGAAATGACATCCAAGAAGCAGAGAGGTACTGGCTGTGCCACCTCCGACAGTGTGTTTGCCATTGGAGTAGAACCAGCCCGGGCCTCTCTCTGTAGAGACTGTGACAGGAAATCAGCAGCTCTCTGGGGGAAGGAGAGATTTGACCAAGTAGATTTGGATCTCTTATGTCCCCAGCAGTTCTTCAGACAGACTTTCAAGGAAGAGGACAAACACTGACATCTGGCCTAGGCTAGAAGGCAGCATTGTGGAGGAAGCTCTGTGGAGGCAGCATTGTGGAGGAAGCGGTGGCCTAGGTAGGGTGTGAAATGGTAGCTTCTCCTCCTTTCACAGACTCTAAGGCAGTGTAGTCCCATGTCAGCAGCGTCAGCATCACCTGGGAACCTATTACAAATGCACATTCTCAGGCCACACCCCAGACCTTCTGAATCAAAAACCCCGGAATGAGGCCCAGTGATCTGTGTTGTAACCGGCCTTTCAGAAGATGTTGGTATGCTTTGAGAACTGCAAGTGACGCGTCAGGTTGACCACCGTTAAAGACAGCCTCTGTCCACTGACTAAGTAGTTCATTCTGGCAGCCATGGTGACATGGAAACTGTGGGTACCAAGTCCTCATGTTCCATTTACCTCTTAGGACCTTAGAAAAGCACTGAAGTTTTTTGAGCCAGCTTCCTCATTTACAACATAAAGTAGGAGTAATGATGAACGGTTGGACAATTAAGTTCATGAACTCATCCTAAAAAAAGTGTTACATATACCATTGCTGAGTATCTCTGTGATCACCTTCCAAGTACTCCCCTCGGGAAGCTGTGCGCCAACATCAGCGCCTCATGCACCCTTCACAGCCATTTTAGAACTCTTTTTTTTTCTGGAATGGCCATCAGAGCCATCAGAGCTGTCAGCATACAAGATCTGACAATTAAGTTTGTGAATTTAACCCAGAAAAAGTGCTTTCCATGCCAGGAAAGGGTGGCAGCGGGGTGGACTAGGTGCTGGCATCAGTGTGCAGCTTCCCAAGGGATGTAGCTCAAAGGTGACTGTAGTGATATTCAGCAATGAGGTATGTAGCACTTTTTCTAAGATGAGTTTGTGAACTTAATTGTCTGACGTTGTACATCATCTTCATGGTTTTGGGGGGGGGCGGGTTTGAGGCAGAGGCTCACTGTGTCACCCTCAGTAGAGTGCCATGGCATCACAGCTCACAATAACCTCAAACCCTTTGGCTTAAGCGATTCTCTTGCCTCAGCCTCCTGAGTACAGGCGCCTGCCACCACGCCTGGCTATTTTTTTGTTGCAGTTGTCACTGTTGTTTGACAGGCCCGGGCTGGATTTGAACCCTCCAGCTCCGGTGTATGTGGCTGGTGCCCTAGCTGCTGAACTACAGGCGCCAAGCCATCTTCATGGTTTTTGTGAGGATAAATTGAAACCTGTGAAAGTACTTTGTCAGCCTAGAGTGTTTTGTACATAACAGGCATCATTACATTCATTGGGCACCTACTGTTTTCTATACAGAAGTGACTCCTGTATGTTATATCAGGTAGGTTATCTTATTATCCTAGTTCCTCACAAGGTAGAACTGAGGCTCAGAGTTCAAGTAACTTGATAGAGCAGAGCACCTGATCTGTTCAGCCCAATTCCAAGGTCCTGTTGGCCTTGAAGTTTCATTAAGAGTCCATGTTCTTCATTATTTTGCTTTTTGGCTGGTTCTCAACTTGGCTTTACCATTACCTGTGGTGCTTTCAAAAATAAAGAGATTCTGAGTTCATTGGTTTGATGTGGGGCTTGGCCACTGGTGGTTTTTTTTTTTTTTTTTTTTAAACTCTGGACATTAGTAATGTGTAGACAAGGTTGAAAACCACAGTGCATTGCATATATACCACCGCCTGAATATCTCAGAGTAGATGCTAGACATTCAGAGTTACATTAGAGCTAAGTAAATAACAGAGCTTTGGCAAACCATGGGCACTCAATAGGTAGTTCTTAGATTTGTGAATTGAATTAAGTGTTTTAAAAATAGCACTTTCTGCAGTTTTAATAATTCAGATAACAGGTGTTCATTTTCTAAAAGTTGAAGAATATAGGAAACTAGAGGAATATAATGTTCCCCATAATTCCAGAACTCCTTTCTCTGAGGCCTTAAGAGGGAGGAGGAGGTAGGCATTGTTCTTCCCACATTAGAGCAATAAAGCAGACCCCAGGGAGGCCGAGCAGTTTCCCTAAGTAGAAGTATGTTGGGGGTTGGTTTGTATGGATGGTGGACAAGGGGATAATAATGTAAATTTTATACTTTGAGTAGATAGGCAGATTCTGAGACCCTTCTGTTATATCTGCTGATGACTACAAAAGTGTATATTCAGGCTCCTTGTTAACTCCCCAGTTGCTGAGCTAGTGCTTCCAATTTCCCTTTCTTCAGAAATTACCTTGAGCTGAAAGTGAGTTGGGCCCAGGTTGGCATGTAGGCATTTTCACTCTTGGGTTGAGTAGTTGTGACTTTGGTAACCTGCATTTGGGGAGGAGGTCTGTAGAGTTGAGAATAAAGGCACAAAAGTCTCATGAGCCCCCTACTAGTGCTTTTCTGGATGAAGGCTTTGGAGAAGAACTTCTAGAGAGCCAGACTTCTGTTACAAGATTCTCCATCTTCTTCCCCTAACCCAGAGTAATGATAAGCTTGGTGATCACCTTCAGTTTTTAAAGAAGAAAATATTCCCCCCTAGTCCTGTGCAAACCACAGAACTCTGTAGCTTTTGTACATGTCCTATCACAAAACCCACTTTCCCATGACTTCCTGAACAGTAAGCCCCAGCTTGGGTACCAGAGAATGGAGCTTTCAGTTTTTAATGGACTGCAGCTGAAGCAAGTTCAAAAGTGCGAGGATTGTAAACTTCAGAACAACTCTGCAAATGCCGCACACCATGGCAGAATGATTCAAGAGGCCAAACTTTGCCTCATCAAGTCAGAGAATTTTCTGCAAATGAACTTTTCAAGAATTATGCCATCGTTGGCATTACAGTATTACACACATGCCTGTTCCCGATCACTCACTGGAACTTATTTTGTAGTTAACCTCCATAAAGGACTGTGCAAGCGAGCACAGGCCTGTCACACACACATTATTTAGAAGCCCTTATTATTATTTTATTGCCAGTCCTTGACAGCTGAGGAAAAGCCAAGCGCTTTAATCTTTTTTTCCCTTTAGTTTACAGTGTAAGAGCTGCATGTAAGATGGATTTGATTAATATGTAACAGAGATGCAATTCTCTGTAAAATGTGCTGTACTTTAGCACCCTGGAAAACAAACTGCATCACAATGGCTTAAATCTCAGTCCATTGTATTATATAGACATCATAAATAATAGAGAGCAGGCAGATATTGCTGCAGGCTTCATCTGCATAACACATCTGAGCTCTCTATAATGTGTTCAACTTGTCACTTTTAGTACAGAAGAGAGGCAATAAAGCTAACAGCTGACTAACACACATCAGCCCTACTTCTCCTTCCAGGGGGGCGAATGCTCATTAAGCCATCTTAGCCCTGACTTTTAAAATCCATAACTCTTACAAATGTAAAAAAGTTGCCACAAAAGATTAAGCGCATAATATATGTCAAAGTATAATTTTTTATGCATTTCCCCCAACCACCACTCCCTGCTGCCGCCGCCACCACCACACCAAAGTCCTTGTTTCTTTTATGGCCCTCTCACTAGAGGAAAGAAAATAAAAAATCTGTTTTTCAGATAAAACCAAATGAAATATTTTGTCAGCATTGATAAGGGACTCGGTAATTGCTTTTGAGTTTGGAGCAAATGAGCTGACCTCAGGAGGATTGGAACCTTTCCCCTCTCCCTCTAAGACCAGCTCAAAAGAAATAGAGAATCAATCATTCCCTCTCTTTGTGGACTTTGTGACAGGCCACTAGGTCAGTCTTAGCCCCCTAGAGCAAGCCCTTACATTGACTGGCCTCAGTTTCCCTATTGGAAACCAGGAGGTAGGAAACCCCTCCATTCCATCTTGATGGGAGGGAAAGGCTGACTTCAGTACTGATTGTGCGACTGCATTTGACAGAGGTATCAGGGCTTCTGTTGTGCTCAGATTAGCTTTCTTGTGTTTTAGAGGAAAATTGGAAAACATTACAGTATATCCTTATGATGGGTGAATCTTCTTAAGGGATCCAGGCTGTCAGGCAAAGAAGAAAAAAGGATGTTTATCCTCTGACTCAGGGCAGATTTAATCCCATGGGATGCATTTTGGTGGCTAGGGCGCCTCGTGGTCTCTTTCTTGGGGAGCTTGCCATGTATCCAGTATGTGGATGTAGATGTCTCATGACATTCATCTCTCTGGAAAATATGCTTTAAACATTTTTCTTGGTCATAAGAAAAATAAATCATTGACAGTGGCCTGAATGGTAGGAAAACAGGTTTGAATGAAACAGGAAATTTTTCCAAGCAGTTATAATTCTCTTAAGGGAAAAAGTTAGAGCCCTAACACTTGACTCATTTAGAGTAAGTTGAACCAACCTCTACAAAATAAACTCACAAGAAATAAAAACAACTCTGCATCAGGTTGAGAGACTGTCATGGTAAGCTAATAAAAATTGGAAGTCAATGCAGAAATCCCAGGATGCATTAAAGTAAAATACTATTCACTTATTTGATTAGTTCAGAAGTAGTGTGTGTGTGTAGCAGACCAACAAACTGAGACAGAGGAGCTTTCATTGATACCAGTGGTGCTTGTGGGTGGGGACTGAAAGAAGCTTGGTTCCCTTGGCTAGGAGTGTGGGCCTAGAACAGTAAAACGCTCTTCCACTGATCACAATGATAGTTTGTTGTCAGAAAAAGTCATCATTAAATTCTGATGTGGGCTGTTGCGCTGCCACCTCGGAATTTTGTTGGTGTCCACCAGGCAGTCCTGAAAAGCTCAGCTTCCCACTGCTAGAAGCCAGATTACTGTTAGTTGTTGCCTGTTTTCTAGTGGTAACTTCCAGCTCCCAGCTCTGGGTTTCTGATTCTGCCCCTTCCACACTGCAGCCAGTGTGACCACATCATTCCCGTCTCCCAGGCCTACCATTTATAGCAGTGGTTCTCAACCTTCCTAATGCCGCAGCCCTTTAATACAGTTCCTGTGGGTCTCGACCCACAGGTTGAGAACCGCTGATTTATAGTCATCCACAGCTAACTCTTTTTTTCCCCTCGCTTATTTAATCCCTGATCCACTGCACTTTCCTCCTGGCACCACGCACACTCATCTGTTGGGTGTTTCCAGGCATAGCCTGCTTCCCTGTCTCCATTTGTGCTTTCCCCTGGCAGAGTACTCTCTACCTTTGTAAAGGGAAGCCCATCCCCATCCTTGAGATGCAATGTGAACCCCACGACCCCAGGAAGACTTACCAGTCCTCTGCTTGAAGTGCATCTCTCCTATAAATCCTTTCTGATTATTATTTTACAAATAAACATACATATGAACTTTAGGACCAGATAAATGAGTTAATCAGACTTTCCAGTTAAGAGTACACTGTCTCCCTGATTCTGTGAAAGGCCTCCCCTAATTTTTCCCCTGGTCTGCTCCCTACCCTCAGACACTCAGCCCAATGTACTTATCAAATAGATGGTGTTATTCTGTGGATGTGTTTAGTTTACATCAGTGGTAATGTGCTGTAGTCTTAGTTCTGTTTCTTGTCACTCTATAGAACATTTTCAAGCTCTGTCGGTGCTGCTGGGTGCACATGTAGTTTGTTGCTTCTCAGTGACGCTGTGTTCCACGGTATACATTCCTCGAGTGATGGAAACCTTAGGTTGCCCTCAGTTTATTGCTAAGGCAGACACTATCACCATAATCATCCTTGTAATATGTCCATTCCTGGAGCTCTGCAATAGCAACTCTGTGATATATCCCCAAAGATACTGCCAGGTCATAAGGCAGATCCAAATTACTTTCAATAAACATTATAGATTGCTTTACATACTTGTTAGTAACCACCCACTTACCACGTATGCAAGTTCTGATTTCCAGATGTTCTAGCCCACACTTGGTATTATCCACCTTTCCAGTTTTTGCCACATTGATGGTTGTAAAGTATTATTTCGAGCTGACCATTTTTCTGAGTTTCTGACTTCTTAATGATTTGCATTGTTTGTATAATCTTAACTATAGGTCATTGGCTATTTTTAGACTCTCAAATCTTCTTTTAATTGGTTATTCATTAGTTAACTATAATATTCTTTGTTAAGAGAACCTTAATTTTTTTTAATAATAAAACAAGTACATTTTCTGGTCTCGCTTTGGTTCTGGGGGTTCTTGTTTGATAAGTCTTTCTCTGTCCCTATTCCAGATTTTCTTTTATTACCTTCATAGTTTTATTTTTCACCTTTAGGTTCTTAATTTATCCATAAAACTCTTTATCATTTACTAAAGTTTGTCTTGAATTTATTTCTGTTGTATAGGAATCCTCAACCAGATGTAAGTTTTGTTTATTTGTTTTTATTGAGACAGAGTCTCACTTTGTCACCCTCGGTAGAGTCTGTGGCATCACAGCTCACAGGAATCTCAAACTCTTGGGCTCAAGCAATCTCTTCCCTCAGCTTCCCTAGTAGCTGGGACTATAGGCGCCTGCCACAATGCCTGGCTTTTTTTTTTTTTTTTTTAAGCAGGCCCAGGCCAGGTTCGAACCCACCAGTCACAGATGCCCCCCAGATGTAAGCTTTTTTTTGAGACAGAGTCTCAAGCTGTCACCCTGGATAGAGTGCCGTGGCATCACAGCTCACAGCAACCTCCAACTCCTGGACTTAAGTGATTCTCTTGCCTCAGCCTCCCAAGTAGCTGGGACTACAGGCGCCCACCACAATGCCCAGCTATTTTTTATTTGTAGCTATCATTCTTGTTTGGCAGGCCCGAGCTAGATTTGAACTCACCAGCTCTGGTCTATGTGGCTGGCACCTTAGCTGCTTGAGCTGCAGGTGCTGAGCCTCAGATGTAAGTTTTTAGAAGTAAAACTATATGTTGTTCCCCAAGGAAGCCTAAACTCTGCCTGGCCTTAACCTGGCTGACCCACCTGCCTTTGTCCATCCCGATGGCAGTCCTTCCCTTCATTCTTTACAAAAAGAAGTCTCACTCCTGTCTGAAGTCACAAGTTTGTAGCCCTGACTTACGCATCCCATCACATTATATCTCTCTAGTGATTTCTCTTCCCTCTTGTAAGCTCTGTCTCCCTTTTAACACATAAGCATGATTAAGTGTCTCCCACTAAATTATGGAAAAGTTGTCCTACCTCCCACTCATGCACCTCCTTCCAGCTCCTTGTCTCTTACCCCATTCGCTTGTCATCCCTTTCACTGAAGCTGGCTCTGTCTCTGCCCATCCCTGGTGCTGCCCTGTCCTCTTAGAGGTCTCAGTGGTCTCTGCTCACCAGGTTCAATAGACCATCTTCTGCACTCAGACTCAGGATGGAGGTCAATTAAAATGTTACCACTACCCTTTTTGGATTTTTGGTTTTTACTTTTTTTGTGTTTATGATATTCTTCCTTCCTTATCTCCATCTTTTTCTTTTCTTGTCTTTCTTTCTTTCGTTTTTTTTTTGTTGTTGTTGTTGTTTTTTTGAGACAGAGTCTCACATTGTTATCCTTGGTGGAGTGCCATGCAGTCACTGCTCACAGCAACCTCAAACTCTTGGGCTCAAGCAATTCTCTTGCCTCAGCCTCCCCAGTAGCTAGGACTATAGGCACCTTTCACAATGCCCAGCAATTTTTAGAGATAAGGTCTCCCTCTGGCTCAGACTGGTCTGGAGCCTGTGAGCTCAGGCAGTCTACCCGCATCGGCCTCTGAGAGTGCTGTGATTACAGGTGTGAGCCACCGCGCCCAGCCTCCTCAGCTTCATCTTATGTCTCTAACAACTCCCAGAACTCTCTCAGTGATATCTTCTCCTACACCTAATTTAAGATTTTATCCTTCCTCTCCTTAGGAAATTTACCCACACCCATGGTTCTCACAGCCACTTTGAAATCGCAGTGGTACTTGACTACATCTCTATCCCACACCTTTCCCTCCAGCCATGTGCCAGAGCTAACAAGATGCCCTGTAATGCTCATTGAGTACCTAGAATTAAAAGTATGCCAAACTAAATTTATTTTTCCCTAATATATGTGTCCTCTGAAGATTTCCTATATTTTAAATGGAACCACCAGTACTTTAAGTCAAGTCCCTAAGAATTTTTCTAGATTGCCTTTAAAATCCAAAGAAGTAAGTTTCTTATCAAGTACTAATTGAATTTATCATCTCTGATAAGATCTCTATCCCCAACTCTACCCAAATCTATTCCTGCATTCACATACTCAAAGCCAGTAACCAAAGCTAGAAATCAACAGACCTCCCCAAACTCTTCATTTTGCTAAGTGCTATATGTATTTTACTGTGCAAAGGATTGGCCCAGGCTGTCTCTTCTTTTCTATCAAAACTGCCCATTATGACCTCTTAACTGCTCATCTTGCTTGTCCTCTGATTCAGTTGTTCTCAAACCTAAGTATGCATCCATCAGAATCACCTGGGGATTTTATTTTAAAAACACATTGCAGCTAGGTGCAGTGGTTCATGCCTGTAATCCTAGCCCTCTGGGGAGTTAAGGCGGGTGGATTGATTGAGCTCAGGAGTTCCGAGACCAGCTTCATCTAGAACAGAACCCCCATCTCTACTAAAAATAGAAAAAAACTAGCTACTCAGGAGGCTGAGGCAAGAGGTGCACTTACACCCAAGAGTTTGAGGTTGCTGTGATGATGATGCCACAGCATTCTACCCAAGGTAACAGGGTGAAATGACTGTCTCAAAAAAAAAAAAAAAAAAAAGAAAAGACCCACAGTTTGCTGGGTCTCAGTGAGAGTTTTTACTTCAGTAGGTCTGGAGTATGGCTTGAGAATTTGCCTTTCTAACCAGTTCCTAGGTGATGCTGAGGCTACTAGTCTGATGGCACTTTGGGAACCACTGCTCCCATGATTTCCCTTCCATTCATTGGCTCATTCAGTGAGTAGTTATGGAATATCAGTGCCAAGGTCTAGAATTCAGCACTGAACAAAATAAAGTAATTTATGGAAAAGGAGGTGAAGGGGATAGACAAGGAACAAATTAATAAATAATACAGTGTCTAGGGTAATAAATGCTAAGAAAAAAAAAGGTGGTTGAAGAACTAGAAGGTGGTATGGGAAGGGTAGTCAGGAAGGCTTTCTTTTCCGTTTTGAGGAAACTCCTGAGAAATTTCAGCAGCGGCATTTGACTGTCATTTTAGCCTCTCCATGAGCCATCTCCCACTCACTTTTCACCCATCTCACACCTAGGCTAACCTGACATCTCCCAACCCTCTCTGTTGACATGTCACTTGCCTGCTCCAGGACAGGTATTTATGCTGTCCTCCTCATCACCACCTGCCTAAAGCCTTTCTTATTTGCCTCATGTCCAGATCCTAAAATTCATTAAAGATTCGCTTTAGTTGCTACCTCCTCCATGAAACTTTCCCTAGATCTTCCATTTAAAAGTATCCTTTCCCTCCTCATCTCAGAAACATTTAGCCTTAAAAGGACTACATAGCTTGCTTGGCTCATGTCTATAGTCCAAGGTGTGTGCAGTAGACCCTGGTTGAAGGGTGAGCCAAAAGCATGTCTCTTGCTCCTTGACCTGTTTAGGAGGCAAGTCTCTTGCATTTCCTGGTGGAAAATAAAGGCTATGGCCTAAAATGAAATATTGGAATTATCTCTGGATTTCTATGTTTATCTCAGCTTTCTCTCTGTGCCATTACCAAGATAATTGAGTTGGAAATAGTAGTAGCATTTCCTTCATCTTCCTTCAGGCTCACAAGCATTCTTCACCCAAAGGGAGAGAGATTAATTGACTTCTTTTATCTTCCATTCAAATGAGGCTTTCATGTGAATCTCTCACACCCTCCCACCCCCAGCCCCCCATCAACCTCCCCAACCTCTCCTCCCTCCTTAGGAGCCAGGCTTCAAGAGGAGAGTAGCTAAAACTCTGCAGAGCCCCAGGACCTCACCAGGGTCCCCTGTTCCCTTTTTCCTCACAATGTCTCTGACCTGGCATCACAGCAGTTCAAATGAGAATGTCACAGGGGAGCAAAGCAGATCCAACCGGAAGCTGCACCAGCCACTGAACTCTCCACACACTGCCAGATGGTCTGGTGCTGCAACAGCCTTTCAGAATTAATAACTCTCCCTCCAGAGGGGCAGCTTCATTCAGGAACCGTTTCACATTTTCCAGCTAAGTGTGTTTTTTTCCCATAGTGTTTTCTGGCCGCTCTGCTCTGGGTAGACCGTGGGGTCTGCTCATGAAGGCAAGAGAGATATCTCTTGCTCCCTCCACCTTTCTTTGCCTTTGGCTCTGACAGTACAGCTTTTAATCTAGAAATTATGGTAACTTGTATGTGCATTTTGAGAGTATATCATTGCTGCATTTAATTAACGGTTATTAGTGTTAGCGTACTGTGCTGTATTCTATGTCACAAATCATCAAGTCTCCCAGAGCAGTTATAGCAATTAAGAACTCCATCACACCTTCTGTATAGTCATTTGGTACTTTTCCAGGTCTTTTCAAAACTGGAAATTACTAATCAAATCATTTCTGCTCTGTGCCTCAGTATCGTTTATTCCATTCCTAATGATGTGCGACTTTTTTTTCTTTGGCCGTTAACAGAGGCATCCGTGCATCTAACTCATTTCACACCACCGTCATGCTTTAGCGAGGCGATAATGAACTTGCAGAAGGAAATGCAGGCTTTGGTTCTCTTTTCAGAGCAGTGTCTTTCCTCTCCTGCTGTTGGATGATTGAATTTTGAAACTGTAAAATGCATCGACAGACCTACAAACCTGACTTGCCAGAGCCACAGCCATCACAGTTTAGCTTCAATTCAGAGCTCAGTGCGACTCCTGCCTGATCAATTTGTCATCCCTCTAAATGGAAACTAATTACTTCCCAGGGAAAGATTGCAGGCAAATACCAGCCTTTGCATCAGCAGCCCTCTGCAGCGAGGTTAAGGCAGAGTCCATGGGGTTTCACCAAAGGGGCCATTTCCCTCTCTGCCTACATAATGTCAGGAAGAATTTTTATTATTTAGAGCAGCAGCAAGCTTGCCGTCACATCCACTAAGGTCACCCGTCAAGAGTGCATCTCGCTTAATAGGTCACCAGGATGGTCCTGAGTCAAATGTCAAGGGCCATTCAACTGCCAGATTTCAACAAAAACACCCTGGCAGGCTTTTGATGGTGTTTAGGTGAAGAAGAGCCAGCCTGCTGGCTGTGTAGCCCACCGCCTCCAGCCCCTCCACAGGGGGATTCTCTTTTTCCTTATGCCCAAGAACACTGTCCTGGAAGCATCCCCAGAATGACTGAATCATTGCCATTCGTGCGGCATCAAACAGACTGTGCCGCTGACAGCTGTAGGCAAGATTGACTTGGATGCGGTGCCAGGAGATCTGGGCTGTGCGAGGCTGCTGCTCGAGGCCTGCACTTGCATGAAGGCCCTGGCTCAGGGCAGCAGGGCTGGGGCTGGGGCCAGGGCCAAGGCCAGCCAGCTCAGAGGCTGTTGAACATTCTGATCAGAGGCAGGCCTTGCCAGTTCACTACCTTTGCCCATTTTGGATGCTGTCTTCCCTGGCCATGTTGAGCTGTCAGGCTGGCTGAGCATTTTGAGACTCAGGGCTCCTCTCATCACCTCTGTGTCTGGACTGAGCTACAAGGTCTTTAGCCTGGCCCTAGCCGTGGCCAGTCCTGGACATTCTCCCACGGTAGTCAGACAAGACCCAGGAGAGTGGTTTGTTTGATTCAGCAGCTGATTGGATTCCCCACTATTTGACATGTATTCCCCGTTGGGAAAAGTATTCAAGTCTCCCTGAGCGTCTGTAAAGGAGCTATCCATCCTAAATTGCCCTTGCACTTCCAGATGGAGAGCTTTTCCTCAGGTCCTCACCCATGGGACAGTGACATGGCAAGAAACCCTGGGCAGCTTTAGGATCTGTGGCTGGACTCTCCAGGCCTCAGCCTGCCTTCCTCTGCAAGTCCTGGATGTGCCTGGACAAGGTAACCTCCAGAGGCCATTCCAGTTCCCTGTGCCATGTCCTCAGTCCCAGTGAAGAAGGGTTAGCTTTGAAAAAAGAAGAAAATCTAGAAAAATAGCTATAGCAATTTGGTCAGCTCTATTTTTAAGCAATAAATAAAGTGATGGTTCCCTGAAAATGATGCTGGCCTTTACAATCCCTTCTGCCTTTCTGTCTCCACACAGTACAGCATGCTAGGACACCAGGTGACACAGGTGACTGAAGTAAAGACTGTACTAGCATACATTTTGGAATGAAACATCGGCCTGTCTTTGGAACTCAGACCCTTCTATGTACCTTAGCTATAGACAGGGTTGTGGAGAAAATCAGGATCTAAGAAATCTACTGTGGGCACAAATTTCATCCCAACTTAAGCTACTAACCTGCCAAGAGTTGCCATTCAGGAAATGTCACTCCCTGTCCTGGTAATGTAGGGACTAGAAATGATGATTGTGTGGGCATTCAGCATTAGTTAACCTTGGGCAAGTACAGTACTAGAACCTTTTGGCCTTAGTTTATCATTTAAAATATGAGAATAATGGGCCAGGCACGGTGGCTCACACCTATAATCCTAACACTCTGGGAAGCCAAGATGGGTAGATTGCCTGAGCTCAGGAGTTCAAGACCAGCCTGAGCAAAAGCAATACCCCACCTCTAAAAATAGTCAGGTGTTGTGGCAGGTGCCTGTAGTCCCGGCTACTTAGAAGGCTGAGGCAAGAGGATCATTTGAGCCCAAGAGTTTGAGGTTGCTGTGAGCTATGACACCATGGCACTCTACCCAGGGCAACAGAGAGAGATTCTGTCTTAAAAAAAACGAAAATAAAAAACAGGTGGCACTTGTGGCTCAGTGAGTAGGGCGCTGGCCCATATACCAAGGGTGGTGGGTTGAGCCCCAGCCAAACTGCAACAAAAAATAGCCGGGCGTTGTGGTGGGCACCTGTCGTCCCAGCTACTTAGGAAGTTCAGGCAAGAGAATCGCCTAGGCCCAGGAGTTGGAGGTTGCTGTGAGCTGTGTGATGCCACAGCACTCTACCGAGGGCAATAAAGTGAGACTCCGTCTCTACAAAAAAAGAAAAAAGAGAGAGAGAGAATGAAGAAGAAGGGAATAATGGTAATACTTGCCTATTCTAGGGTTCTGATGAGGATTAAATGATCAAAACACACAAGGAACCTAGAATAATTCCTCTCAGTGGTAAGACCCAGGCTGAGTGCAAGCTGCTATTATTACAATTACTATCATTATGAACACCCCCACCAGACTACCACGGTTACCTGCAGTCCCTGATGCCATCAGTTCACTGTATTGCCTTCATCAAGAGCTTCCATCTCTCTGGACCTCCAGTTCCTCATCTGCAGAAGAAGGGAGGGGAGTGGGCTTGAGTCTGCCACAGGGCTTTCCAGTGACCATCACAGGAGCATCTGCAGTA
>NW_003852472.1:6582960-6586231 GCF_000181295.1 Otolemur garnettii
TCTCAAAAAAAAAAAAAAAAAAAAAAAGAGTCCATAGTAACAATGTGATCAAATAAGTTTATTATAATAATTCTACTGGATGAAGGATTAGAAGACCTCTTCTGAGAAAAATAGTTTAGATTTATTTTTAAATCAGGGAGGTACCTTTTTTTGTTAACCTAAATCTCTGATGGTATAATGTATCTGCCAGCCTCAGTTTACAAAGAAAAGCTAACATATCAAAATAACATTGGTTTTGTAAAAACATAAGTAAGTGGGGACCCAGGGCACAGCCAGTGCAGCTTTTAATCTAAGAGTTTCCCAGAGGTGATTTTGTAGGTCATCAGAGATGATATGTGTACCTACCACATTTCCCTGCAGCTTAATCACCAGCAAAGAAAAATGGAATTGCTACGGTTAGTCTGTTACAGGGGAAGGCCACCTACCCAAAGCATGATGCCATATGTACCTGAACAAAACCCTGGTTCATAGAACACAAAGGCTCTTGACTGGGCAACTCCCAGGTCTGTCTGGGAACTTTTAAGTCATTGTGACCTCCCACTTTATAGATTAGGAGTCTGGCAAGTGGTTTAACCTCTCTGAATCTCAAAAAATGTGAACTTGTTAATAGCAGATCTAGAACTAAATTCTCAATCTCTTTCCTCTTACGGTTACTTTCATCCCCACTTAACTTTCTTCCTACCATTACTTTCACTTTTAAATACTTAAATTCAAATGTACAACAATTGCACATTTTAGTTGATAGTACTTACCTTGTTGATTGCTACTAAGAATGTTGTTTAAAAATGAGAACCGCAGTACTTGCTTCGGCAGCACATATACTAAAATTGGAACGATACAGAGAAGATTAGCATGGCCCCTGCGCAAGGATGACATGCAAATTCGTGAAGCGTTCCATACTTTTGTGAACGTTTTAAAGCAATAACTGAGAAAATGACATGAAGGCTGTGTTGACCAGTTTGATGGAAGTATTTCAGATTGCACGTGAAAACCCCACACTGTACCCCAGAAGTGCATTAATGTACATAGTTACCATTCAATAAAAAAAAAAAAAAATGAGAACCGCGCACTCTGGGAGGCCGAAGTAGGTCAATTGCCAAGCTCATGGGTTCAAAACCAGCTTGAGCAAGAGCAAGACCCCATCTCTAAAAATAGCTGGGTGTTGTGGCAGGTACCTGTAGTCCCAGCTACTAGGGAGACCGAGGCAAGAGAATCACTTAAGCCCAAGAGTTTGAGGTTGCTGTGAGCTATGATCCCCAGGCACTCTACCAAGGGCAACAAAGCGAAACAGTCTCAAAAATAAAAAATAAATAAAAAACAAACAAATAAAAATGAGAACCATGGGCATTCACATCTAGATATCTCCCCCTAGCTTCTGTGATCATTAGCCAACAGTTTTATGAGATTCATTCTACATGCAAAAACAAAAACGCATGCAATGCCTCATTCTCAAGAAGTTTCCAGTCTAGATGAGAAAGCTGTTTCTGTACTCATGATAGTTGCACATAAACTAATAATGCCTACTGATTGATTGATGACCTGGGTTCAAAATAGAGGAAGGAAGGATCATGCTGAATGTATGACTGATTTCTGAGGAAGGGATTGCAAGTAACGGGAGGGAGAAAGATGTTCCAAGTGGAGTGAGATAACGATGACAGTAATGATGCCGACAGTCATTGACCATTTACTGTTGGAGATAATTTTCTGAGCTCTTTATATGTCTTTCTTTATTCATTCTTACAAAATGAATGGAGAATGGAGATGGAGTTTATTGTTTATTATTATTTCCCCTCTATATAAAGATAATGAAGACAAACAGGTTAAATAATTTTAACCAAGGCCATAGAGTTAGTACGTGGTAAAAAGCCGGACCCAGATCATGGAGCTCTGTAGTCTGCCCTCTTTGTTTGTGTTGTGCTCAGCCTCACTATAAGCAAACTCATGCAACAGGAAAGTTCAAGACTTTGCAAAGGGACTTTCTAAAGAGATACTCTCAATTTATGATGGGGTTATATCCTGATAAACCCATCATAAGTTGAGAATAATCATAAATTGAAAATGCATTTAATACATTTAACCTACTGAACATCACAGTTTAGCTAGTCTACCTTAAGTGTGCTCAGAATAGCCTAATAGTTGGGCAAAGTCATCTAACACTCAGCTTATCTTACAATAAAGTAATGGACATCTCATGTAATTTATTAAATGCTATACTGATAGTGAAAACCAGATGGTTGTATGGGTACTTGAAGTATAGTTTCTACTGAGTGTGTATCACTTTTGTACCATCATACAGTCAAAAAATCGTAAGTCAAACCACTGTAATTTGGGGACTGTATGTTGATTTAGTTGAAGGGAGGTTGTCATGGGAGATAAGGAAAGTTTTCACTAAATTCGAAAGTGTTTAGAACTTGATCTGGTCATCTGAGTCCCAGAAAACACTGGCACACACAGAAAAAGAACACAACCAACATTGAATATGCCTTCTCCCTCAAATGTCAGTTCCTCCGTTTTGGAAGCAAGGGATGTTTATGTGTATCTGTAAGCAGTGAAGACATTGACAGATTTTGACTACAAAGTGCATTACATATGCTATCATGATTGTATGTTGGCCTGATTCCAGGCACATTGCTGTTATCAGAAGTGTATTTGGAAAGCTTCAAGACCATTAGACACTGGGTATCTCTCTGTTGCCTAGGCTGGAGTACAGCGGTGTGGTAAGAGCTACAGTAGCCTCAAACTCCTGGGATCAAGCATTCTTCTGCTTCATCCTCCCAAGTAACTAGGACTATAAGCATACACCACCACACTTTAATGTTTTGTAGAAATAGCATCTTGCTATGTTGCCCAGGCTGATCTCAAACTCCTGACCTCAAGGAATTCTCACACTTTAGCCTTTCAGAGTGCTGAGATAACAGGTAAAGGTCACTACACCAGCCCAATTGATAATCAACCAAGTGATGGTTGACCGCCTTCAGCATACCTCCTTGAGTTTCACTAAATAAGATCCCACACAGTATAGTAGTTAACCAACCCAGTAAACCACCTTCATTTTGGGATGAATACTGCAGGTTTTTACTCTGCAGTATAAATTGTATCCTACGCAGAACTAAGCCACAGCATAACACACTGCTCCCTTCCTCCCTGTTTGACTTCTCCTACTTCACAACAGCAAAAGCTCTTATGTCAGGTTTTGAGCAAAAGCTCTTATGTCAGATTATGGGGGTTTTTTAGGGTTAAACAATTTATTCTATTTAAAGTGTTAAAATGG
>NW_003852472.1:6587463-6592947 GCF_000181295.1 Otolemur garnettii
ACCTTGGTTTTAATCCTACTTACTTAATTAAATGTGAATGAAATACACCAACCTCTGTGACACTTATGTTCCTCTAGACTTTCCTCTCCAAGTGATCTCCTAGCATTGCCCGTTCAAATCCTCTATAAAACCCAGTTCAAATACTACTTTTCAGAGCTCTTCTTGATATTACTCTCTTTTTGTCCCCTTCAAAATGGTAATATGTAGTAATCCTTTGATATTACTTCCTGTACTCTTGAAGTACATGTTTCTTGAGAGCCAAGATTGTATCTTTAGTATCAGTTATTTTTTCACCCCGGAATTCTTAGCAGAGAGTTTGCTCATAGTAGGTACTCAGATGCTGAAAGGATAAATGAACAAATAAATCTTAAAGTCAATTGTATTTGTTTCTTTAAAATAACCAACTTAAATCAGTGTTTCTGGACCTATTAGGGCATTGAAATCAATTTTAATTGTGTTGCAGTGATTTGTTACTAATGATTGTTAGGGATTGGAAGTTTGCAAGCTATATACTATTTTTATAAATGACAATGTTTCCCTTCAGTAATATCTTTTAATCATCATATCATCACCCCTCAGTGTTAATACCCTAACATGACTTTTTCCCTTGTGTTATGACTTCTCTTAAATGGAAGAGAAAAGGGTAAAATTAGAGTCAGGACCCTGGAAACTGTATATAATCCACAGCCTGTGTTTTCTGTGCCACAGCTCAAAATGAGCCAGAAATCACTATTAATAGTTATGGAAATATGGAATTACTATAGTACTTTACTAATCTGTAAGTGTGGGGGCATTGTCAAAATGAACATTATCTGTCAATTTAGGAATCAGCAAACTTTTTCAATAAAGGTCAAGATGGCAAACATTTTAGTTTTTGAGGGCCATACAATCTCTGAAGAAACTATTCAGTCTGCTGCTGTAGCACAAAAGCACCCACAGACAATGCATAGATAAATGAGTGCTACTATGTTCCAATAAAAGTTTATTTACAAAAACAGACAGTGTGGCTCAGCGCCTGTGGCTCAAGTGTCTAAGGCACCAGCCACATACACCTAAGGTGGCGGGTTCGAATCCAGCCCGAAAACAACAATGATGCCTGCAACCAAAAAATAGCCGGGTGCTGTGGCAGGTGCCTGTGGTCCCAGCTGCTTGGGAGGCTGAAGCAGGAGACTCTCTTGAGCCCAGGAGTTGGAGGTTGCTGTAAGCTGTGATGTCACGCCACTCTACCCAGGGGGACAGCTTGAGGCTCTGTCCCCCCCCCCCAAAAAAAGACAGTGCTCAGCAGCTAGGATGCTGGCTACATACACCAGGGCTGGCAAGTTTGAACCCGACCCATGCCTGCCAAACAACAATGACAACTACAACAACAACAAAAATAGCCAGGCATTATGTGGGCGACCATAGTCCCAGCTACTTGGGAGGCTGAGGCAAGGGAATTGTTTAAGCCCAAGAGTTTGAGGTTGTTGTGAGCTGTGATGCCATGGCACTCTACCCATAGTGAGACTCTGTGGGCCAGATGCAGGGGGCCCAGGGTCTGCTCTAAGCCATAAAGTGCCCATGGGAATGTAAATGATACTGATTTGTTTTTATTGCATTAAGGACATTCATTCTATTCCTTTATAATAGCTGAGGAATTCCTACAAAGAAAGAAAAACTATGGAATGGAAAACTTGTTACTTATTTGCAAGAATATTCAGTATTATATATTTCAGTTAATAATCTCTAGACTTTGTCAGTGTAAGAAGTGAGATTACAGTCTGTTAATGTTTTAAATATAACTACTGAGACTAGTTCATTGCAGAAAGGTGAGTGTAGTGTTTGATAAAGAACCTTGTCTTCTAAGAAGTTTGTTTATGTGGTATTATTTTTTTGGCTTGGTAGTTTCTCTCAGTGGGATATTCAGGCTCTACTTTTCTGTTTGCACTCTTGCTAATAATGGCTTTAAAAATCTCCATTTCTCTTTTTAAATTGCTGTGCAATAATAGCCTCTCTTCTTGACAGTCAAAAGACCAATAAATGCAGCCATGTGAACTAAACTTTTAAACAAGGCCCCAAGTATACTGCAAGTGACTTAAAATAATTAATCTCTGGGGTTTTGACACCCACAAAGTATATCTTAAAACTCAGATTCAGAAATGCCATAGTCACAGCCTGTGGTGGCAAACCATCACAGCAGCAGGGTGCACTGCACTCAAGACCACCCACTGTGGTCCCACCCACACTGTGGGATTATTCTGGCAGTGCCTATAAACAGTGCCCTTGCCCACTTGGCTCTACCATTCATTGCCTTACAGCCAACCCAAAGCCAGACAGAGCCCTCAGAGCTCAGGCCTGCTCCCATCCTTGAGGCAGTGTTTATCCTGACAGGAAGAGTATTGCCCCCATTACATCAGCAAGTAACACAAAACCCAGCAAACCATGCATTACAAAATAAAGACATTTATCTCCCATCACGAAAGTCTGCAGATGGGTGACAGCAAGTTTGTTGCAGGCACTTTCTACCTTCCCACACTGTCATCTCAGTGTTTCAGGAATGACTTTCCTAATGGATGCAAGGTGGCTGCTGAAACTCCAACATATAAAGCAGGAAGAATGATGGGAATAAACAAAGTGGTCTCTTCTATACATTGTTCTCTTTTAGTAGGAAAAGTTCTTCCCAGAAGCTTCTAGCGATTTTCCCCTTGTGGCCTGATGGCTAGAACAGCATCGCTTGCCTTCTGTGATGGCTTAGATCAATCTTTCTTGGTGCTGGACACATGTTACAATTAGGGTTTTATTGGCAGAGAAGAAAGGGGGATGGCTATTGGGTAAACAGCCAGCTGTATCGCTACACCTGACCTAACTCCCAGTTGGTGGTCAGAGCATGTTCTGCTTTGAAGCCCATTGACCCTCGAATTGATAAATTGTAGTATATGTACACCATGGAATATTATGCAGCCTTGAAGAAATATCTCAAGAATGGAAGAAAAAGTATCCGATGTACTCAGCCCTACTATGAAACCAATTTACAGCTTTCATAGGAAAGCTATAACCCAATTATAGCCCAAGAGTATGGGGAAAGAAGGTGGGGGGAGGGGAGGGGGGATGCACCACTCCTATGGTACATCTTACAAGGGTACATATGAAATTTACTAAATGTAGAATATAAATGCCTTAACACAATAATTAAGAAAATGCCGTGAAGGCTATATTGACCAGTTTGATGAAAATATTTCAAATTGTATATAAAACCAGCACATTGTACCCCATGATTACATTAATGTACACAGGTATAATTTAATTTAAAAAAAAAGAATCTAAGCTTTGCCAAGGGTCCGCCATCTATAGATAGTTGTTTGGAATTATTGTCAGCAGTTTTTTCTGATTTCTGATTATTAGCAGACACCTGATTCTCCATCAGTGCTTTTTCTACCTGGCAGGACTTCTTAATACCTATTAGGATTGGAGCTTCCTCAGTCTTAACAGATACTGTGTCTTGTCTACCCAACCAACTCTTTTTAGTCCTCTGCATCCTGATCTATTCCTTCTAGGGTACAGATAAGCCACTTGGGGGCCCTCAATGTTTTAACAAAAGTAATTTTATTAATTTTTAATTTTTTTGCAGTTTTTGGCCGGGGCTGGGTTTGAACCTACCACTTCTGGCATATGGGACCAGCACCTCACTCCTTTGAGCCACAGGCGCCACCCAGTAATTTTATTTTTCATAGTAAAATTATCCAATGTCTGACTGAATCTTTTCCTTTGCATCATAGAAATACATGATTAAGTATTATTTTAATAGATTACTTTTCAGAAATATATATGATTTTGAAGTTTTAAAATAAAATTGAAAGGTTCTCTTTCACCAATCTTAATTTCATGGAATAGTTTGTGTTATTTAATTTTATAGTCTAAACTATTAGTCTCTTGGTCTTTTTGATATCACATATATAAAACTATAGGATGTTGTTTAAGAACCGTAATTATTTAATCTGTGAGATGCTAAATGGAGCTAACTCTTAATTAAATACTTTATGTTTATAGTCTACAAGGTACTTTGATATCTATTATTTTAATACTTTCCATAGCTATTATCTCCATTTTACAGATGAGGAAATTGAGGGTGTAAGAACATAGGTGACTTGTCAGGGTCCCACCACTCTTCACATAATTAGTTCTGAGTTAGTACCAGAGTCTGAGTCTTCAGAATCCCCTTCTGAAACACTTTCCTTTTTCTGCCTTTGAAGTTCCAGTCCCCAGGGCAGTGTGCAAGAGGAGGACAGAAGGACATTCATGCCTACAGATAACCCAGCCATGTTATCTACGCACTTCAATCTTTGCTGCTATGCCACACTTCTTTGGAGGTTTCCTTTTTTTTTTTTCCTTAGATGGAGTTTCCACTAAAAAAATAATAAATGCAAGCAAAGTAGGTATAGGTTCAGTCCTTAAAATAAGAGTGACTTGAAAAAGGAGTTTATTTCTTTCTTATATAAAAGACTAGAAGTAAGGAGTAGAGATTGTGCTCCTCAGAATGTTCCAGAACCCAATCTTCTCCCAGCTTATGGCCCCGTGGCCCTCTTCTCAAGACCCTAAGTGGAACTGTAGCCATGACATCAGCATTTCTGAATAGCAGGGCAGGCGTGGGAGGAGGGACAACAGAGGGAGACGGCTGGGGGAAAGGACCCGAAGTAGGTTCCTGGAAGCTGCCAGCGTTCTGTCACATGCCACACTTAGCTTCAAGGAAGACTGGGAAATGTCATTTTTATTTTGGACTGCCACATCAGGTAACAATTCCAGTGCTGTAGAAGAAGAAGGGAAGACCAGGTAATGGGGGACTACCATAAGAACTTGCAGAACATGTGAGACAGAAGCAAAACATGTAACCTTGACCTTTACCTGCTCTTTGTAAAGAGCATCTGAAATTACTATTTATCCATTCGTTCTTTCAATGATATTTAGTAAACATTTGCTCTGTATCTGTCACTGTTGTATACCTAGGAATGTAACTGGAGAAACACTATGCCAGAAGCAGGAGGAGTTGCTCTGGTAGTTCACTGTTCAAGGAAGGATTCTCAGAAGTATGACCTTTAAGCACCTGAAGAAGGTGAAGGGGAGAACCACAGGAAGATCTGGAGTGAGAAGTGTTGTAGGCAGAGGGAACAGCAAGTGAAAAGGCCCTGAGGTGCAAGAGCATTTGATGTGTTCAAGGTCTGTGTCCAGAGTCAGGTGCTAAGGCTGGAGCAGCCTGAGGCAAGGGCACATGGTGGAGGGCAAAGTCATAGAGGTGTCCAGGGGTAGACCTCACAGGTCTGCCAGAGCATGGAAAGGAGGTTGGAATTCATTCTTACGGTTGTAGGAAGTTGTCAGATGACCTAGAGCAGGGTCATGGCATGGGTATGTTTGGCTATGCCAATGATTAAGCAGCCTTCTGTCCATGTCATAGATCTGGTCATAAAGGTCTTTGGCAGAACTCCTTAATCTCTTGAATATTGACCTGCCTTCCTG
>NW_003852472.1:6593166-6602429 GCF_000181295.1 Otolemur garnettii
GGCTTGTGTCAACCTACTAAGCTCAAGCAATCTACCAGCTTTGGTCTCCCAGAGTGCTAGGAGTACAGACGTGAGCCACCATGGCTGTCTCTTTGTTCTTGAGTCAAAACAAGTCATAATCTTCCTTGATCTTGAGCTATAGGGAGACTTAGCTCTGAATGGTACCATTGCAGATGAGAGGCACCCCTCTCTCATGCTCTAAGTGTCAAGACCCCACTTTAATTCACCTCCCGTAAGCTACGCTATACAGTCTGTGCTAAGATTAGGTCATCTCTGTATTTTAAAATCCCAGAACAACTCCAGCAACATTTTGGAGGACAGGGAACAGAGGAGACAGATTGCTAAGCTCTGCTGATTGCTCATCTCAGGTGCCTTACTGTGATAACCTCCTCTGATGGTTTCTCTGTGGCTTTCTGATGACATTTTGTGGCTTGCACAAGTGTCTTTTCTGGTTTTCTAATGTAGGACAAAGCCTTAGGATGAGCAGGATGTGGTTGCCGGTCGGTGTTCATTGCACATGTCCTCGGTGTGTGCAAAGCTGGAGTTAACCTGCTGTTTTGATGTCTGCCTACCCAGTTTTGCATGCAAAGATACATTATACATGAAAATTCCATCGAGATCATGTACAACGAAAATCAGCTTATTTTTTTCCGAAAGGCAGGGGAGCTACTTCTTAGAGTGAGCCGTAGAGTCTCTCTGGAATGCAAAATACAGACCTTTGTATTAGAAGTGAAATATTTAGATAGGGATCATTATGGAGCTCTTTTTACAGCAAGGCAGGCCTGATAAATAGCTGGGAAAGGAAGCACAAAGGAGGTAATAATATCTGATTAGCTAAGCAGCTGGATAACTGAAGGAGAATTTGTTAAAAACCTATCAAGATATCAAAGCTAGATGTGAGTTGCTCTGTCAGCCCAGGCTACTTGTGGAGCCATCTCTGGAATATTACTGAGTGTCTTAATTTGCTGCTATTTTTTCCCCTTAGTGTCACTAAGGCATCTGAGCTGTAACCTAACCTGTAGCTGTCATCAGGGGTTTTTTTTCCATCCCTGTCATGGCAAGGGATCCCAGTAAGGAGTAGCTAATTTGGTATTCCAGTCATCAAATTGTACTTGACCACGTGTGAACAAGTAACCTCATGTTTCTGGGGACAGATGGGAGAAACTTGAGAACTTGATCCCTTGAGGCCCTTGGAGGATTGCTTCCACTGAGCCCTGGATTTTGCAAGTGACTAGTTTCCCAATATATGGCACATCCAAGCCTCTTTGGTTTTCTTTTTCCCACTTCACATGGATATATTTAAGGCACCATATTCTGTTTGCCCAAGAAAGGAAGAGGGGCAAGAAAAACCATATAAGTAATACTTGCTTAAATAATCACTCCTTCTAAAGCAGAGGTGAGACCAATTTAACTATACCGAGAGTCCTCTGTTCGCCTCATCTGTCCTGCTCCTCCTGCCAACATGGAGAAGCTCCTTTTAAAAACTGGATGTGGTGTACTGGCCAGAATGTCCCAGCTGCCAACCTGAGAGTGACCATCCTGATCCTGGAGGCTCTGATGATCTGTCTAGTGCGCTGGGGGCGCCTGTGCTTGCAGCAAAAGACCCTCACCAATACACACTCTTGAACATGCACTCATGCCCAGAGGAAGTAGGTGCTGGGTATCTTCAGAGAAGGGCTTCAAAGCTCTGCTGCCACGATGGTGCTGGCTGCTGCCACCTACAAGAGCCTTTGATCCCTCTCTCTGCTGAACCCAGCTTCTTGCCGGGCTGATCCGCTTTGAACCCAGAGCCAGCAGCCCCTCTAACTTTGTCTGAGTTACCTCACACAAGCAAGAGCACAGGCTTCTGGGGGGCTTTCTTTTTATCTTCCCTAAATTGTGAGAGGTGCTTATTTCAACATTGTCCTGTAGGATTTTTAAGAACTCCCTGGAAAATGTTTTAGGACCAACACAGAGAATTGCAAATAGGATCCCAGCGCCTCAGCACCTTTCTTTACAGTTTAGTATGGATCAACTACATGCAGATAGAAAATAGAAAGAAAAGGAAATTCATGGTAAGGCTGCATGTTTTCTTATTTGGGGTGTAAAGGGAGTGGAGAAATCTGTCATGGATAAAATCCAACTTTAATGACAGTCTGAAGCCCTGAAGCACAGACATATTGCAGAGCTAATGTATTATTTTGTTTTTGTTTATTCTGCAGAAATGGAGAAATTTCATTTTTTAGTAGAATTACAAGCTCCCCTTTTATTATTCACAAGCCCTAACATGCATAGCAGCCTGAGCCAGAGAGCCCTTAGTGATTTCAATACCAGCCTCCTTGCGGAGCTAAACTGGTTTTCCAGTCTGCTCCCTGGTGGGCCACAGGGTTGTCGGAGTGGTGTTATATGAACTTAAAGCTCCTTTAGGACACTTGGCTGCTGTGTGCTGGGGCGGCAGAGCGGGAGGGCTGGTGGTGGTGATGCTCAGCTCTTGGGAGGAAGGATGGGCATTACCATTACTGGTGCGAGTAGGCATGGACATGGAGGCTTGGGGCCCTGGCCACCTAGCTACAGCCAGAATTTCCACTTCTGAGTTCCCAGAGCACTTGCAAATATCACATCCAACACTAGCAGTTCTCAGCCTGAGCTGCACAGTGGAATCACCTGGGAAGCTTTGAAAACACTTGACTCCTGGACTCTACTCATATTCTGATTTAATCAGCCTGGGTGTGCCCTATGTATTAGGATTTTTACCTTTCCACTCCCACCTAGGTGATTCTGTGTGCAGTCCAGGTTAAGAAACTTTATCCTGCAATTTCACCATATGGCTTCAGTTCCAGAGCTTTGTCACTTTCCTGGCCATGTGACCTGGGGCATGTTAATTGAGCTCAACTTCCTTGTAGATGAGACAGTAGAATAACTGCCATGTTAATAGCGCCCGCCTCCTAGGATGACTGTGAGGATTAGATTCACTTACATTCACAGGCAGGATACAATAGATCAGGCACAATTACAAGAGCGGGACTTGAGCTGGGAAAAGATAGATCGGAGTCCCTGCCTATGTGGAGCTTTGCTCTCTAGTCATGGAGACAGACTTACGAGTCTTTACTCTATCTACTCTATGTACTGTCAAATAGCAGTTACTGCTGTGGAGAAAGTAAGGCGAGGGGAAGGGGAGCAAGTGGCAGGAGAGAATGCACTTAGGGCGCACACGCAGCACCTAGCTCTGGGGTGCCAGCAGCTGTGTGTAGCGGCCCTGGCAGGGTCTGCGTTATTGCAGTTCCTGCCACGCCACACCAGATGAAGGAGATCTCCGTGTGGGGAAGCTCCCTCAAGACACACTTCAGACTTTGTGGTGCCAAGCCCAGCATTTGATTGCCATTTGTGTGATGACTCCAGGCACCGAGCTTTGTCCACATTTCTTCTTCGTGAACCTTGATTCGGAGAGAAGAGGGAATAATTGTTTCATGAAACCCCCTGGGTACAGAAGATATGTGCTAAGCTCTTGCAGAATGGCAAGACCTGTTTAAAGCACAAGGGGACAAAATATAAAGAAGCCCCTCCCCTTCCTTTGTCTCTTACCCACAACTACTGTAGTTACCTCTGCTAATGTCAACAGCCACCATTATGGAGCCTTTCCCATGGGACAGGCACCAGCTGAATATATTACGTGCATCCTCTCATTATCTCCTCACTGGGCAAAAAGGGTACCGGTTTATTTAACTCTACATTTTAGGGATCTGGGGCTTTGCCATGCTGTCGTTTGTTGACGTTATACAGGGTACACAGCAGGTAAGTGGAAGAGTCTTTGCTCTTAGCCTGCATTGCTCCCCCTTCCTTAAGGAACTGACAGACATGCTGAAGGCCTACTATGTGCCAGAGCCTGCCGTGTCATTAAATTATTGATTCCCCCTAACACTCTCTGGTCAGTGGAACCTTCCCAGCTTCCCTGACGACCCCCATTGCAAATTAGCTTGCATGACATGTCTCCTACTCGGCAGTCACCATCAAAGATTTTTTACTTTTATTTGTCATTCTCCCCTACTAGAACGTAAACACACAGAGTGGACTGTCTGTTCTTGTTCACTCCAGAGCTGACATTTGAACTGAGATCTGCTGGTGTCCTAGCATGCCATCATGGATAACATCCGCCTTTAGTGATGGGGAATAAGACAAGGACAGACGTAGGTAAAATTCCAGGCAGAGAGAGAATATGTTGTATCAGAAGAGACACAAACTCTGCCACCATCTCCGGGAAGGTGTTTCTTGGATGGATGTTGAAGTAGGGGGCTTCATCAGGTAGACTTAGGCTGCAGGAAGCAGGGGAAAGCATTCCATTGCAAAATGCATAAGTAAAGGTCGAGACGGAGGAAGGAAAGTGCAGGAGAGCTGCCGAGTGGATGGGGAATCAGCCCTGTTGTAAACAAATGGGAGGGCGGGTGAGCAACAGTCGAGGAAATCCTGGAGCGCACACACATTTTTGTTTTGTTTTGTTTTTTTGAAACAGAATTGATCTGCTTCCCAGGCTAGAGTGCTATGGAGCCAGCCTACCTCACAGCAACCTCAAATTCCTGGGTTCAAGTGATCCTTCCGCCTCAATCTGCCACATAGCCAGAACTATGGGCGGTGCCAGAACTCCTGGCTAATTTTTTTTATTTTTAATAGCAGCTTAATAGGTCTTGATCTTGCTCAGGATGGTCTCACAAGGGATCTTCCTCGACCTCTCAGAGTGCTGAGATTACAGGCATGAGCCACTGCACCCAACTCACACACGTTTTAGACTCAGATCTTGGTTTGAGCTATATCTCTATTACCTGATAAGTTTGTGACCTTGGGCAATTTCCTTAGTTTTATCTGTAAAGTGGGAATAATAATATCTTCCCTTTGGTGAGAATGAAATGAGACATTTCTTTATATACATCAAATAGTAGATCGATGCTGGCTTAGAGCAGTTGGAAATAAATGAGTCTGGGAAGTGCACCACTGACTTCAGCTTTAACCCTTTACTTGAAGTACGGGAACGGCTTTTCAAATTCTGCTGTTTGAAATCTGTCTGCCATAACTAAAACTTGGGGTGCTAACAGCTACCCCAGAAAGCCAGTCACATCTCTGCCCAATAACACCTTCACTGCCTAAAAGAAAAGTGAGACCTTCTGCACTGCCACTGAGCACTCGCCTCCAAAGCAGATTGAAAGGGAGAGCAGACGGTGGGGAGGCGGCTATAGGACACCTGAAGCAAGACATGTGGGCCAGTGGGGGCTGCTGGCCCTTCCCACACACCCGGGCAGCTCAGCTGACACAGCTGTCCCTTTGAAAATTGGCCCTGAGTGAGAAGGACAGCATTATTCTCCCAGCCCACTGAAGAATGCCTTCTGGTTTTTACACAGTGATGGTGTGGTTTGGGCAGTTGTATGTTGCGGGTGCACAGAGGGCCTCGGTTAGAAAGTGGGTAGACCCTGAGATAGGCTTTCCCTGGAACAGGCACCGTCACCCAGTCCTTCTAGAGCCAAGCTATGAACATAGGTCTGGGAGAGACAGAAAAGTCTTAAAGGAAGGAAAGGAAAATCCTAATTACTGCCTGAGAAACAGTCCTCATTTCCAAACCCAGCAGGTTACCTGGAAGATAATGTGTGGGCAGTGATTCATTAGAAAGCTATAATCCCCAATGCTAAAGTGAGAGTTAGAATGTATCTGGAGCCTGGGAGAGAGAAAGGGGTTTCATAAATCACTCCTCTAGCACTGTTGTCTACATACTTAGGCCTGGTGCGATTTATCCCAAATGAGGAAATAATAATGTCATTTCCCCCCAGCCTTTCCCTAGGAGAAAGTCCTGTTAATAGAGGGTAGGCAGGTGTTAAGAAGAAATCTTTCTGGGCTGCACCTAATTACCAGTTTGGTATAAGTAAGCTCTTTTCCACCTTCTGCCTCTCCCCCACTCCCGCCTGCCTCGTCAGCAGCAATGTGAAGAGTTAGCAGGCAGAGGACATGGTAGGAAAGAAGTTAGATTGGGCTCTCAATTTTTTCAGTTTGTTGTTTTGAAGAAAGTAATTTTTTTTTTTAATTTTTTGAGACAGAGTCTCACTCTGTCATCCTGGGTAGAGCACTCTGACATCAGCCTAGCTTCACAATAACCTCGAATTCTTAGGCTGAAGTGATCCTCTTGCCTCAGCTTTCTGAGTTGCTGGGACTATTGGCACCCACGACACTCCTAGCTAATTTTTCTTTTTATTTTTAGTAGAGATGGAGTCTCAGTCTTGCTCAGGTTGGTCTTGAACTCCGGAGGTCAAGAGATCCTCCCACCTTGGCCTCCCAAAGTGCTGGGATTACAGGTGTGAGCCACTGTATTATTGCTGGTTGGCTCATGGCTCTTGTTCTTGTACTGAGTTAGGGACCCAGCTCTTTTTATTTGGTGGCTTTGCCATCTCTTATGCTTCCTCCTTTTCTACATCCACCCCCATGGAGAAGGAGACTCAGAATGGACACTTATCACCTCTGCCTATGGGCCATTGCCAAGAACCAGTAATGTTGCCTTATCTAGCAGCAAAAGGCATTAGAGTGGCCAGGAAATGTAGTTCTTTGCTGGTGGTTGCCTATCTGTGATAACTCTGTCCTGTAGAAGAATTAAGAGTTGATAAGCAATTAGTAGGTAATAGTCCTTACCACATGATGTGCTAAGAGATGTGGTCTTATTTGACATCATATTATCAGTGGTATAGCCTGACATTTGAGCCCACAAACCCAGGCTGTAGTTATTTTCCACTTGCACCACCAAGGTAGAAGTAGAAATAAAAGTGTTGGGTTTGAGGGTAATCAGGTGGGTCTAGCTAAAGCAAGAAGGACAAACTGATGTTCCTTACTGTCCTTCATGTAATAGACAAGAGTCTTAAAAATCTCTTTAGTATACAAGAACACAAAAACCTCTCAGTGGTGATCATCTTTTCCTGATTCCAGACCTGACTTGTCTCTTCAGTCATTTGTACTTGTACTTGTGATGCTAACACACAGTCTTGCATCAAATTATTGTGTGGCTGACCATGTAGTAAGTAAACTCCTGAAAACCTGTATTTAGGGTGGCCACTGGCCCTGGAGTATGGCAGCTGTTGGACTCCATGTGGTATTCTGTGATGTTGTTGAACCTCGTAATTCCTTTCCACTTTTAGTTTCCTCTCTGTCTGAGCAGCTGGACTGAAGTTTGTCAAGCATGCCCGTTAGCTTTCACATGTAAAGATGGCCTTTTTATATTCAAATTTTATTAATGTATTATTTAATCATTAGGTAGTTTACAAAGGGTATAGCTCTGGCCATTGTTCTTTCTGAATGCCTAATCTGTAAAGGAAAACATTTTAGAAACAAGTGCTTTCTTCCAGAAACTGGTTTCCAGGAGTGAGTGTTGGGAGCTTTGGCACAGGAGAGGCTGGGAGGTGGTCAGTGGCCAGGCATGGGAGGGCACGGCTGCTTCTGGGCCTGATGGACCCTACACAGAAGCCAGCCAAGTACACGTGGAACTACATGACATTGCTGATATGCAGCCATTTTTTCCTTTAAAACAGCAGTTTCATCAGATTCAAATTGATACAAACCTGCGTTCCGATGAAGATTTAATCAGCAAGGCTAGAGGGCACTATTTTCCCTTCTACTTCTGACTTGGTCACTTAGGGGTTCCCCGAAATCTGCAGAATCACAGCTTTTTAATAAGGTAGAATTTGATTCAGCTACAAGAACATTCAATACACAGTTGACCCTTGAACAACATGCATGAGAACTGCACAGGTCCACTTACACACAGTTGTTTTTCAACCAAACACAGATTGAAAATACAGTACTCAGAGGATGTAAAACCCATGCATACAAAGGGCCGAATTTTCACAAATGCTGACTTTAAGACATGAGTAAGTACAGATTTTGGTACAGAAATGTGGGTCCTGTAGTGTAAACACAAACCCATAAAGAGCATAGCATGACTGGCATTCCCAGGACACATGTGGCTGACAGAAGAGTCAGTGTCAAGAAGTACTCTATGGGCGCCCGGGTGCGGTGGCTCATGCCTGTAATCCTAGCGCTTTGGGAGGCCGAGGTGGGTGGATTGCCTGAGCTCGTGAGTTCAAGACCAGGCTGAGCTAGAGCAAGACCCCCATCTCTAAAAATAGCCAGGCATTGTCGCGGGCGCCTGTAGTCCCAGCTACTCGGAAGGCTGAGGCAAGAGAATCGCTTGAGCTCAAGAGTTAGAGGTTGCTGTGAGCTTTGATGGCAGAGCACTCTACCAGGGGCAACAAAGTCAAACTCTGTCTCAAAAAAAAAAATTAAGTACTCTATGGGGAGCTGGTGGCATCTGAACAGGAGCTTACTGGCAAGTGAGAGATGCCTGTTGGTAAGGTGCCAGCAAGGGCATTTCATGAGAGATTGAGGAGGTAGCATTGTGAGATGGTTGAGAGTGTGAGGCTCTGGAATCAATGGCCTGGGTTAAAGTCCTAGATCCACCCCTTACTAGCTATGCAAGGTAAGGCAAGTTACTCATTCCTCTATGCCTCAGTTTCTTCATCTGCAAAATGGCAATAGTAATAAGGCTATTATAGCTTATTGAAAGGATTAAAGGAATTAAGAATACATGTACATAGAGCAGTGCCCAGTGCCATACTAAGTGATACATTTAAGTATTTACTGTTTTTACACAGAGCTCAGAGGCATAAATATGTTTAACAAGTAGTGAGTTCAGTATGGTGTATTGGGAGTGGAGTGGAGGAGAAATAGGTTAGGGAGGGAGGAGAAGCTTAGTTCACAAGATAGAGATCTGGGTGTGGTTTCCTCTCCTGGAAGAAGCCTCAGGTCAGCAACTCCCTGCTAATGCAGTAGTCCCAGGAGCAAAAATAGTCCTGAGACCTTCCCTGTCCTCCTTGTCACCCCTTATCTCTCTCCCTCTGTGATTTCTCCTGCCCCTCTTCCTATCCAAAAATTTCTAGTCCTTTTATTCATAGGAAATGTTCATGTTTTCCCATCACATTTTTAAAAAAAATATGTGACCATAGGAAGTTTCTCTACCCCTAAGGATACCCAGAGCTCCTTTCCCTTTGAGTTTGGTATTGCCACGAGGGTGGCCAGGAAACATCCACAACCCCTCCTTTGCAGCTGTTTCTGCCATAGTCTTTTTGATGGTGCAAGGTGTACCCTGGGGCTGATTGTGTTCCTGGGAGCTGGGAGCTGTTACTGCAGGGTTAAATCAGCAACAGGAGAGCAACACTCCAGTAACCTCAGAAAGAATAGAGAATGATGTTGTTGAAGGGAGCGGA
>NW_003852472.1:6602952-6610356 GCF_000181295.1 Otolemur garnettii
AAAAAAAAAAAAAAAAAGGTTCTCACTGGCCGATTTGAGAGCTTCAAATTACCCTGTGGAAGATTGGCACAAGGCCCCCAAAGAAATCACCTTCACATTCTTTTACTTTTCTTAGCCTTTCACGAACAGATACTAGGAAGAAAATCCAACTAAGCTTTGGCCAGACACAAACTTACATTTAAAATTGATCAACTGGCAGGTTACCAAAGGAATGTGGAAAATAGCTCGTTGGTCCATTGCTGATGCTTCTTCAAAACTTTGGTAAGACTGGGATCCAATTTTCCAATTTAAAGTGAAATTCTGCTGACTTAACACAAATGGCTAAATTTGTAAATGAGGACACCTGTTCATGACACCCTTGGGCTCCTACTTAAATTTGAGGTTTTGCTTTTAGCATTACCAAATTTGTAAAATCTGAATGCAGTCTAAACCTGATCTTACTTTTGTCCCCATAGTTTTGAATGTACTGCCATTTCTGATTTCGGACATGTCTCTCTGCCCCTTCTTAGTATGCTGTTAGGTTCCCAAACTGTAGCATACCTCACAGTCACTGGGGCTCTCCCTGAAATAGAGATTCTGGCTGAGCAGGTGTAGGAGTGTCATTTGTGTAACACACTCCAAGTGGCCCCGATGCTACTGCCCCAGGCCTACATTTTCATTAGCAAAATGGCACAGAGAGTCTGATCACTTTCCACCCACTGAATTCAGATCGTCAAGAGGGACCCCCAAAGTACTAGCTCCCTGTGGCACTTGCCCTCAATGAATTTACTATAGAAACATCTTAGAACTTGTTATCTTTCTCAGACTTCTCCTACTGGACCTCATTTGTAATGTGGGACTGAGAACGATGTTATCTAGAGATCCTGACAGGCATGTTCTGTTAAAACGGAGCTCCCAGGCTGTCCTCAAGTGGCCTCAGATTCCCCAGCTGGGGCACTATAAGTTTATCAGGTTAGCCAGTTGACAGGACAAATATAATTTCAGGGCTGCAAGGCCATTCTGGGTGAACACATGACATAAGGGTGTTAAAAGTGGAAGAGAATTCTGAAAATAGACTTCACTCTTGTCAGAAGAGTGCCAGAGGTTGGCCTCGGCCCTGAGGTATTTGGGCAGGGAGGCACACCCACTGGGGAGGAGGGTGATGGCTGGGGAGAAGGAAGCCAGGCTCCCGAGGAACCAATTTGGCACCTGCTCTATGGCAATCTCTTGTGGCAAGGAGCAAAAAGAGGAGCCCGTAGCATAGATAGGGGAATGTTCTGCTACAGGCGGGCACCTTATATTTTCTTTTCATCATTGTAATGATTTCTAAAATTCCAGAAATGTATTCGTGCCCCTACATGACTTGAAAATGCTCCTGTCTCACTAAGAGCCGTGGGCTCAAACACACCCAAATGTTGGTCAGGAGCGAGGCTTTTCTGTGAGGTGAGGACAGCAGCCTGGATCGGGAGTCAGGCTCACATCTAAGCCTGGCAGAGCTGGAGGGCAGCAGCATGTGGTTTGCAGGTTCCTTAATTACCCCAGTGTTTTTATGGGAAGATCCTTGGGTGTGTTTGTGGGAACAGAACCCTGATTTTAATTGCATCCCTTCTGGTTATTCAGATTATACACTTCTAAGGATCTTGTTTCTCTGGTTTTCTTTTGCCCTACAGAGGTACAGAAGAGTTTGACAGAGAAAATGCCTGTGCTCTGTGTTTACACAGAGAAGCAGATAATTTTAGAGCTAAAGGGAACTTGAATGTAAGTAGTCCAGCCTCCTCAATTTCTAGATGAGGGAGCTGAGGCTCAGAGAAGACTTAAGTGACTTGCCCAAGTTCACACAAGCAGGATTAAAACTCAGGTCTCCTAAATCTCTCTATTTTCTACATCATACTCTCTGCAGATGACAGTATTTTTTTTTTCCTCCTCAGATTTCTAGTAAAAGCCATAATCAAAACTGAACAATTTCTTGACTCTCCTTTGAGTGTTGAGGTCATTGCATGAATAGTCATAATAACTGCATTCTCTGTGTCTTTCTTACTTGATTCTTCTTTGGTGTAAGAGTGCTAAGGGTGCTTCTGCATTGCACAGGGCAGGATAAGGAACACAATTAGCATTTTCAAATAGATGCACAGTGCTAATAGAGGATGTGCTTTTTGGAAGCAAAGCAACCAGGATCACAGGGCACTTAGAATTGGAAATGTAAAATGAACATGAGTTAACACATTGGTAGAGTGGCCATGGGAAGCCTTATGTTTTTACTTTTCAATAAAACCATGGTTTGGTGCTAAAACAACAAAGTAGTAGTCAGTGTAGATATTCCTATTCCTCAAGTATATACCACAGGTGCCTCCCCACCATGCTGACAATTTCCTCGTCGCTCTAGACTGTTACTGTCTGAGGACCTCCTCTCACAAACACTTATTTAATAATGGCACTTTGGTTTTTTAATATTTTATTTGATTTCTGTTTTATGGTATTTTTAATTGAACCCTGTTTTAATTGCCTTTTCTGTACACCAAGAGCCTGGGTGGGGAAGGAAGTCTTTATAAATGAAATGATTATTGTTATTACTTCTTCTCTTTCTGCTCTGTCTTCATCAAATTATAATTGATTCTATCCACAGATAAGCCCAGATTCTCACATGCATGTGTCAGAAAACAGCAAGTGTTGAATAAGAAGGCTGAAAATTTTAATCTAACTGAGAATAAGATTTGTCACCATTATTAGAGAATGAGGAAAGGAAATTAGGGCTAAGATGCTCCTGTCAAGTTGAGCCACGAAAGCAGAGGGAAGCTCCTCAGTCCCATCTATCCAGAGTACTTGATTCCTAGCTACTCAACCTGCAGGTGGACAAGGTTTCATAAAATTGAGAGCTGCAAGTGGCCTAGAAAAGATATTTGGTCCCTCCCTTGTGTCCAGTCATAGCCCAGGGCAGACATAGTTTACCATGCATATGCTTAGCTTATAAGATTCACAGCTTTTCAATTCACAAGGGTAGTTATTAGGTTGCCCTTAGGATAAAAGTATAAACAACCCTCATCTCTTTCTGTTCCTCTATCCTGTGGCCTCCCTCATCCTATTCAAAAAAATTTGACTTATTCATTTTATGCCAGCCACTGATTGCAAGGTGATTATAGCCACCCTGAAGGGACCCTCGTAAATAATCACAAAACACATCTGGCTCTTGCAGAGACAGCTTCAGTGGGCAGCTGTTCATTGTGCTTGATAAAATGCCTTAGATGGGTTCGGTTCCTGTGGCTCAAGCGGCTAAAGCCCCAGCCACATACACCTGAGCTGGTGGGTTCGAATCCAGCCTGGGCCCACCAAACAACTGGGCGTTGTGGCGGGCGCCTGTAGGCCCAGCTACTTGGGAGGCAGAGGCAGGAGACTCGCTTGAGCCCAGGAGCTGGAGGTTGCTGTGAGCTGTGATGCTACTGCACTCTACCCAGGGCAACAACTTGAGGCTCTGTCTCAAAATAAATAAATAAAAATGAAAAATGCCTTAGATGCCATGATTAAAGGGAAAGATGGTCAATACTGGGTAACTACTTGAAGAAAGAGAAATTGTCCCTTAAAAATATAGCCCCTAGCCCTTAGGATAGCTTCCTCACCTTGGGACTTGCTAAAATAGAATTCCTTATGTCAAAGGCAAGAAAATGTTTGCATTCCTGCTATGTACAGTATGCTAGGCGAAGCACTATGTACCAAGCAAGGCAAATAAAATAAAACCATCTTCTTTTCCTATTTCCCTTCATTTCAACAAAGATACCAACATATTTTAAGGGTCTACTGTGTCCTAGACCATGCACCATAGTTCTTGCCTATCAGCCAGGTCACAGCAAGTAATAACCCCCTAAGACTGAAGAGGGAGCTGTATTCAAAGAGGGTAAATCACTTGTCCAAGACCCTGTGCAGTTCATTGAGGCAGAGGAGAAAGTTGAAAGTCAGTCTTTGATTAACTGGCCCTTTGTATTGTGAGCCTAGCAGGGAGTATCAGATGATTTGGCCCAGAGCTCCATGCTTGACCCTGGCCATCTGCAGCCTTTACTTTGGTGACAGGAGAGACTGGAAGATGCTAGGCTGGGAGGAGGCAATCAGGTACCAAACATATACCAACAGCCCCAGGACCTGACTGAAAGGCATGGCCACAAGGATTGAAGGAAGGAAATGAAGGAGAGGCATAGGGAAGAGAGCAGCCCGAGGATTTGTGGGTTCCAGGTTGGGGTGGGAAGTGGCCTGGGTGACACCATCGACAGGGAGGGAATAAATTCCAACATTTCATCTTTAGAACTGTTGACTTTTGACATGCCATGGACAGACAGTGCCACTAGCCACCACATAAGTGGGAAATAGAAGTCTGGTGTACAGGAGGTACCTGGAGCTGAGGACTTCAAAGTCATCTACTTGGAAATTATGGTAGAAACTGATGAGAGAGAGTCTGTCACTTCCTTTTTTCTAGACATGGATGGGAGACCTTGAAGAATTTCAATATTAAAAGATAGAATAATCCAGAGAAGGCAGCATCACTTGAGAAATAAGAGGATAATAACAATATTTTGTCATGGAATCCCAGTAAAAAAAGACAGAGACAGTCTACAACTTCTGTAGAGAGAAAAAGGCAGAAAGGGCCACTGGATTTGTGGATTAATACATCTTTAGCCAGAAATCTGTTAACTTTGTAAACATTAAAGGCCAATGTCACCCTCTTTTGGTAGAACAGCTCTAGGAAAGGTGAATAGACAATAGTCTCTGAGTTATTGAAGAGAGTGAAACATACGATTTTTAAAAGTAGAAGGACAGAGGAAGCTCCTGCATGGTTCTAATAGCCCAGTGCAGCATGTAAAGGGCAGTGAGATAGGGAATCAGACGGGAATGCAGCAGGTGGCTCAAGCCCAGCCTCACAAAGGGCATTTGCTTGACTGGGTCAGCCCGGCCTAGGAAGTCAGAAGGGATCACATTAATCAGACTTACGGGAAACTGACTGGATTGCAACACAAATCCTTCTCTACAAGGAGGAGCGTGACCACCAGCCCAACCAGAGTAATTTACGGGCACTAGTTGGCACATTTACCCCAAAGGATAATCCCCAAGGAAGCCAAATTATAATCAGAAGGGACTGTAAGTATATGTGGCCAGAATTGCCCATTCTGTCCCTCGTGAACCCCAAAACTGTGCAGTGACTCAGTATACTTGTACAATTGATTATATTTCTTTGATCATATCTGTCTCCCAGTACCAGACTGTAAGCTCTTTATACCTGGTGCAAAATAGTCTGTGTTTGTCAAATACTGGACACTGATTTGGAATTGTCTGCTTCAATTTCTGGAAAACCTTAGCAGAAATAACATCAGTAGTGAGTGCTCCTGTGTTTCAGATGCCTACTGCATGCCTCAAATTATTAGATAAAGACTGTCTAATCTTTATAGCTAATAGATGGCATGGGTCATAGCCTACAGATAAGATCCTAAGTTTCAGAAATAAGATCTTAGGACGGTAATCAAGCCAGATTTACCAGATAGGACTGGGATTTGAACCCGATCATCCTTACTCCACAACACACACGCTTTACACTGGACCACATTAGCTGGAATCGCTGATGCCAATTCACAGGCCCCTTGACTGGGCAGTTTCCAGCTCTCCTCTATTAGGAAAGGGTGGAGGGTGGAGGCCCTGCTCAAGGAATGTTCAGGCATTGGTTAGAAAAGGTGTCCTAGCCTCTTGTCGTGCCTTCATATTCACAAATGTTCATTTTTTTCTTTCTCTCTTTTTTTTTATTCTTCCTAGGGATGATGACTGACAGATTAATATATGTCTAACTACATGTCTCAGAAATCAAAAAGAAGGTGCTGTCAGAATCACTTGTCAGAAAATGAGATTAGGCGCACTTGTCATTTGCTGAGGATTGCAGTCTTTCAGAGATAAGGTTTCATTTAATGAGGGTAAAAAGCCTCCTTTTAAAAAAAGAAGAGCGAGCGAGGGAGTGAGGGTGGGGTAGGAGAGGAGTGATGATTCTTTTTTCTGGTGTCAGCCAAGTGTTTTATCACCTAACGTGATCCCGTGGCACCTGGTAGCCACTGATAATGGCAGCCTGGCCCTCTCCACCTCCCCTGCTGCCGAGCTGCTTCAAAGGCAGCTGCTTGTTACCTGCTTTTACCTCTCTTTGGAAGCTGAAGCTCCTTTTCCTGTGGGAAGAGGGAGCTAAGCATGTACTCTCAGTTTAAAAGCAGGCTCAAGAAAGCATGCAGTATAAAGGAAATGTATAGTCACATTTCCCAGCAAACTGTAAAGAATCCACCATGGAGTTCAGTGAGATACGGAGCTTGTCTGAGTAGTGAAGAATAACTAATGAGGAACAGAGCTGGATCCCATTGCAACCAATTGTGTTTTGTTATGGGAAATATTTATCAAGTTCTTCTGCATTTGTTGATTGTCATAAAAATGACAAAGTGAGAGCTCCTGGCATGTGACTTGATGCACCTCCTGCACCCCTTGATTGGCAATTGCTACCCCAGGATTAAGCATCTCACTGTACCTCAGGTGTGGCTGTACTACAGAAATATTTCAAATTAATCTCCCCCCACCCCAAATCATAGAAACCACCTCTGAAATGAACAACTTTATTATGAAGAATGCCCATGATAAAGCAGAAAGCTGCATTTGAGAAATGTTTGCTCCAGTTCAGTACACCAGAAGTTCATGGTGGGAAACAAAAACTCTTTTCTTCTGTCCCTGGATTGGGTGGGTCAGGAATTCCGACAGGGCACAGCTGGAGCAGCTTCCCTCTGGTCCATGATAACAGGGTGACTTGAGTGGCTGGGGACTGGACTCATCAGGAGGTGTCTGCACTCAGGTATCAGACACCCAGGCAAGAATGACCCAAGACTGAGCCCAGCTGGGACTGGCCCTGGAACCCCTCCTTAAATACTGTGTGCATGGCTTGAGCTTTTCACAGAATGGATGTGGGTTCTGAGGGGAGTTCCCTGCAAGGAAACAAGCATCTCAAGAGATGAAACAGAAGCCACCAGGCCTCTTCTGACCTAGCCTTGAAAGTCAGGGGGAACCACTCCTGATATTCAGTTGAAGCAGTTACAAGCTTTCCATATTTAAGAGAAGAGGCTGTAGACCTCTCCAGGGAAGAGTGTCAAAGCATTTGCAGTTATGTTTAATGCTATAAAGGTTTTTATCTACTTGTATTTTTCCCTCACTTGCCATGGACAAATGGTCTGTAAATATAAAGCAAATGACATTTGCATTGTTCACTTCTGACTTGGCATAAATGATTACTCCTCCTCATTAAGAAATGACAGAGGCTCGGCGCCTGTGGCTCAATTGGCTAAGGCGCCAGCCACATACACCTAAGGTGGTGAGTTCGAATCCCCAGCCCGGGCCCGCCAAACAACAATGATGGCTGCAACCAAAAAATGG
>NW_003852472.1:6611589-6619022 GCF_000181295.1 Otolemur garnettii
GGCGCCTTAGCCGGTTGAGCTATAGGCGCCGAGCCAATCTATCTATCTTTTCTCAGTCCTTATCCTTCAGTATCTCTAAAGCAATTTCCATTTTTGAGTTCCCCTCCTTCTGGAGATTCACCTTGTCACTCTACCTTTCTGTGGCTACTTCTCCAGCCCAGTAAACAGGGACATTTGGGGATATTGTTGTTGGCTCTGCTTTTTTTTCACTCTACAAGTTTGCTCTTGGCAGCCACATTCCCTATCTTTTTGCAGAGGACACCCACACCTCATCCACAAATCTCACATTCTCTCTTCTGTGTTACACTCCAGAGTTTCTGACCATGGCTAGGCTTTTCTCATGGCATTCTAAATTCATCTTGACCAAAGCAATTTCATTTTCATCCCTGCAAGCCTCTTCATGCTGTTATGTTCCTGATTTTAACTAGCTCTCGGAGCTTTAAATCTCAGCACCACCCTTTTTCTTGCTTCCCGCTGCTGGTCGTTTTAGTTCTACCTCTTCAGTTATCAGTGTATCTTCTCACCTTAGCGCCACCCCATTTCTCCTGCCTTTTCCTGTTGATGTGCCTTTTCCTTGAGCCATTTTTCTTTGGAGAGAAGGGGTTTTGCTTTGTTGCCCAGGCTGGAGTGCAATGTGATCATAGCTCACTGTAATCTTGAACTCCTGGGTTCAAGCAATCCTCTCACCTCAGCTTCCTGAATAGCTGGGACTACAGGTATGCACCACCATGCTTGGCTAACTTTTCTTATTTTTTGTAGATATAAGTTTTTGCTGTGCTGCCTGGGCTGGTCTCAAACTCTTGGTCTCAAGTGATCCTCCCACCTCCCAAAGTACTGGGATTACAGGTGTGAGCCACTGTCCAAGCCTGGTCACTTTTCTAGATGCTCCATGGAGTATCTACCACATTCTACCTTCTTACACACATTCATCTTCTTTAATCACACAACAGACCTCAAACTGTTGGAGTTAGGGAACTGCTTTGATGAGATGAGGTTAACATGAGCAAATGCACTTTCAAATATTGCCTTGCCCTTCAACTCTCAGTTAGGTGCGGTTCTAGTTTATTTAATCTTCACAGCTCTGAGATAGGTACAGTATGTTTTCCATTCTATAGATAAAGAAGCAGTGACAGAAAAAGTGACACAGTTCTTCTTTGTTAGTTGGGCGAATGCCTAGCACTGCAAAACGAACCTCCTTGCAATCTGTCCTAGAGAACGTAGGTACCTGAGGCCAGCTAGGAAAGCAGGCCTTCTCTCTCTCCTCTTGTCTGATAAAGCTTTGGTTGGCCACCAAGCCCAAAGCAGCGCCCAGGGGCCCCATCTGAGCTTAGTCATCACCAGCCCAGGAGACAGCTGAATGCAGAGAAGAGCCAAGTGCATGCAGCACTTATGAAACACGGGTGTATGGTTTTGAAAGCACGAGAGCCCTGTCCACTAGTAAACCTGGCCCAATCAGTGGAGAGCATGATAAGGAAAGCTGGGGAAAAACACCAAGTGAGTAGATGAATGAAGCAATGCTCTACTCCATGGCACGTGTGTTCAGGGTAATGAGGGAGAAAACAAATAGGGCAAAATGTTACCAATAGAGGAAAATAGTGAAAGGCTTTTGGGTGTTGTTTGTACTGTCTTTCATCTTTTCTATTAGGTTTGAAATCTCTCAAAATGCAAAGATGGGGAAAAGTTTAAAAGACAACTAAAACAAATTTTTTTTAAAAAAGGCAATTTGAAGGATAGGTGTCAACAATAAATACAAAAGAAAAGAATCTGAACCCAGGAATTTTCTGGTCCACCAAATGGAGAAGTGCCAAGAGAGAAGGGAAGAGGTGGAATTTGAGATATGTGGGCTTCTTAGGGTTATTCTCAGCCTTCCCGAGAGGCTACTTTAAAACTAAATCTTATCCCTGGATCCCACAGTCCTTAATATGACCCAAACTTTCCATTACTGAATTCTGGGGATTTAAATCCTGATATTGTGTGCTGAGTCTGGGATCTGTCTCATCGGTTCAAGATCCATCCTATTGAGGCCACATGTGTCTATGCAGTTAAGTTCTTTTCAAGCCAAACTTTCATGGTAAAAAAAAGAAAATCCTAAGAGGAAATACATGCGGTCCTCCTCCCCTTCAAGCCCAGTCCAGGCTATTTATTGTTTTATTTAATTGTTGAGAACTAAAAAATGACTAAATTTGTTCCCAATGTGGTCTGCACATTTCCTTGGCTGGAAACGGTCTGTTAAAGACAAGCCCAGCTTAGAATTTAGCAGTGTTTTGATTTGTGTGTGCGGGGGGGGGGGGGGGGGGGGCAATGAGTGTATTTTTTTCTTTCTTTCTAAAGTCCTTCCCTTGTAGATTTCAGATTAAAGAGTGTGTGATGACACGTTTACCCATTTGGTTTTGTTTTTAAAACACAAAGCTGACAAATGTGTTTAATGGGCCCCTAGTACCAAGTGACAGCAGCAGAGAGCCCAAGAGGCTTCCTTGGGCCTTGACTGTTTTGATAAGAAAGTTGAATTGTACTCACCAGTTGGAAGGATTACATGCAAGCCATAGCATACTTGTGAGATTTCATTCGCTTATCAGGAAATTCCAAGAGAGTGAGGCTAGGGGGCAGAAAAGCTAAATTGAACAGCATGCCCTACTCAGAAATGAATCATGTAAACTTCAAGAATATGGAAAGAGGCAAATGTTATTTTTTTAGCACAGAGAATACTTTCTGTTTATAAATAGGTAGATATTAGATATTAGATCATAAAGGATCACAAGATCTAGGAATGAAAGAGAGAGAAAGAGAGATTATTTCTCCCAACCGAAACGCATTTTAATGGTGAAGGAAAGGTTAAATGACAAAGTCACAACTAGTTGAGACTGGACCTATTCTAAAATCGAGGTCTCCTGATCCTTCTAATCCAGTTCAGTACTGTTCAGTGCTCGTTCAGCACTAATCTTCTGTGCAGTGGTTTACAATAGCCCTGCAAACAGTTTCTAAAACTCACCAGAGTTGGCTGCTAATGAGATCAGGTCAGTTCTCTAATCCCCCTACAGGTCAGTTATTTGCAGTCATTTTCATGGTCTCATGTTACAGCCTTAAACTCAGCCAGTCATTTCACAAATGCATCTTGTCAGCTGTAAGTGAGCATTGGTAACAGAGAAAATCCATCACTACTAGTGCTAATGGAAAAACAACTCAAAGCATGCTGCCTAGTAGAATGTTGTTTGTAGCTTGATCTTTGTATAAGAAGGAAAACACCATAAATTAAAATATAAGCTACCAGCCAGCAACTGGTATTTTTACCAACCTCCTCTTCAAGAAAATTCATTGCTAGGAAAATAAATAGCATTCTTTACTAGCAGCACAAAGAAAAGTCTTGTTAGTTAAAGGCTAACAAGCAAGTGGCTATTTGAAAGCCTGGCTACAATTTTCCTGTTTTACTCACACTTGTAATTAAATCCATCAACTCTCTCTAAGATTCTGTGTAAATACCAGATGCTCAATACATTTTTTTCTGTCCTGGAGAGTATGAAAAGTTGTACACTAACAGTACAAGAACTTCAAAGGAAGCACAAACCTAGGCGAAAGTGAAGCCCTGAAGATCCACACTGGCTTCCTTGTGAATTCCTTGGAATTTTTGAGAGAGGGCAACCCACCACACTTGGACAGCGCAGGTCCCTTCCCATCTCTCGCCTGAGCGGGTAATGTTAAGTTGATATCTGTGGCCTGTCCTCGGAGCAGATGGCTCTGAATGGGGCGTGGTGGACGGGGAGGATCCATCGGGCCTGGCAGGAGCCCCGTGTGAAAGGGAGGAGAAGGCCAGTGCCTCTCACTCCCTATGGGGCAGCAGCCTGCTTTTCATGTGCTATTGATGCTGCCCTGACCAGCTGTCACTTGGATGCATTCAGTGGATCATATGGGGAGTCATAGAAGGAGGGTTGGGATAGCTCTGGGTAAATCCACCCTGGCTACTGGCAGTGAGAAAATGCTCTTTGCAGCACATGTACTCCTCAGGGGGCATCAATACATACTGTCATTTTTTTTTCCCTTCCCTATACAAAGAAGAGTAACTTTTTGTCTCAGAGGTCATGGTATTTCAATAGTAGGCAAAGCAACCCCCTCCTTTCCAGAATTAAATGTAGTTGCTTAGAGAGCTGAGGAAGTGTTAAGTGAATCATGAAAGAGAATCAACATACCTGCTGGTATGTAAATTTTAGTGTATTCCACTGTGGTTTCTTGGTATTTGTAATGCAAAAACTGGGAAAGGGTGCTCCACCTCCTCTCACCAACTTAGTCCCAGCAGGTTCAACCCTATTTTTTGTGAGTTTACTTTAAAATATGTAGTATTCCTGAAAGTATTACTAGAGTCTAGTTGTGTGGGCAACGCCCAACCCTCCTCACTTATAAACTGTCCCTAGCTGTGGAGTTTTCCCCCACTAGTTTGGTTGGGTAGGTTGCCACGCGGGGGGGTGGGGGGGCGAGGGGGGTGTCATTTCATACACAAAGGTTTTAGGTAGACCTCTGTGACTGACTGTGAGTGTGTGGAGGGAGTGAGGAATGGAAGGACAGGGCCCATGGCCCACACCACCACAGCTACTTTCAGTTTCTATTTGAAACCGAAATCACAGAAGAGCTGTCAGGTGGCAGCTGTGCATTTGGTAGAAATGAGAATTCCAGATTTTATGCTAATTTGGTTTCAGGTTCCTTTGAACCTGCAGTTTATGGGGCTGTACTGAAAACTGCAATCTGTTTTGGATAAAAGAAGGGATTACTAAAGACTTTTTAGTTGTGCAAACATTCCCAGCCTCCAAAAGGAAAGGGGGAGACCAGATTTATTCTTTCATTAAAATTGTCATGTTAAGTTTTCTTCAACTTTATCAAATAGAAAACTTTCTACTATTTTGGCAGAGATTTTTCTTATTTCCTGATTTTTGTGTTGCTTTTATTTATCTTTATTTCAACAGCGCTCTTTTTTGAACTGCGAGGTCCTTGCCATTCCCTTGCAGACAGAGGCAGGAATGCAAAGGCAGTGCTCAGGGCGCCTCCCATCCTGGCACATGCTCACATCCTTCCTTTTTCTTGGTGTGGAGGCTGACCCACAAGTTTCAGTTACCTATTTCTTTGTAACAAACTGCACGTTTAATAGTGTCAAGCACAACTTTCGTTTGCTCACAGTGTTGCAATTTGGGCAAGGCTCTGCAGAGGGGTTCCTCTGGGTTCCACAGAGCATCAGGTAAGACAAGCTTAACTGCAGCTAGAGAAGCTACACCCAAGATGACTTATTCTCACAGCTGGCAAATTGTTACCAGCTGTCACCTGGGAACTTAGCTAGGTCTTTGGTCCTGAGGCCTCAATTTACCTTCATGTAGGTCTGCTTGGCTTCCTTATAATATGGTGGTGGTTGGGTTCCAAGCATGAGGAAGCAGAAGCTGACAGAGTTTTTAATACCTACGCTCTGAGATTCCAGAACATCACTTTCTCCACATTCTGTTGGTCACAACAGTCATGGGTTCAGCTTAGACCCCAGGATGTTCAAGTTCCACCTTGTCATGGGAGAAATGCATGCACATACAGAATTTTCTGGGGCCCTATTTGAATACTAGCCACCACAGTGGTGGAATGTGTTACTTTAATTAGTGATTAATTTTCAAGAGAATTTACCTGGCTCTGTTATTAGTCTTACAGGTTTCTATATTCTGTGAAATCGAAACTGGTGGCCATTTCTGGAAAGGGCTTTAAAATTTAGTTTACATTTGAGGTTATGTCTTCATTCTTAGGGTACTGGCCACATACAGTGAGGCCGGTGGGTTCAAATCCAGCTGGGCCTGCTAAAAACAACAATGACAACTGCAACAACAACAAAAAGAGCCAGGTGTTGTGGCGGGTGCCTATAGACCCAGCTACTTGGGAAGCTGAAGCAAGAGAATCACTTAAGCCCAAGAGTTAGAGGTTGCTGTGAGCTGTGATGCCATGGCACTCTACTGAGAGTGATATAGCAAGACTCTGTCTCAAAAAAAAAAAAAAAGAAGAAGAAGAAGAAGAAGAAACTATGTTATTCTGTTTGCTTCACTAGATTGATGTAAGAGCAAATGACATAATAATTGTAAACATTTCTGGAAAATATATGTTCTTATGGGGCATTTAAGGCAGCATCCTTAGAAGAGGATGAATCTTAGACCGATAAATGGCACCAGGACATGTAATTTATGGCCTATGCTCATTTTCATTCTAGGGTTCACTGCTTTCTTGGTTGGTTTCTCCCTCCCTTCAATTTCAAGGCACTGAAACAAAGATTAGAGTCATATTTTGAGTTTGACCCACTCCTAGAACAGCAACTGTCTTTCCCTAGGACTAATTGAAGCTAGAAATGAGGGTACTCAAATCAGATACAGAAAAATAGTTTTCTCTCAGGGCACAACTTAACTGAAATTATAATAATGTATGTGTAGGACTTATTTAATGGTGGATGTGGTTGGGGAGCCCAAATAAGGTAACATCTTTTTTCAATATTCATATTAGTCATCCAGGCATCCCAATAAGGAATATCTAGGGTGGCATTATGGGCTTCTTTCTCCATTCTAAAGTGTTGAGAAAAAAATTGAGAGCTCAATCCAAAGTTGCTAAAATGTTTCTTACATAAAGAATTGGAAAACATGATCAGTTCACCAGCAGCCCCCAATTTTCCACAGGTAGTTGCATCCCTACCAGCTATGGAAGGACTCGCTTTGTTGAGTCATCTCTCCCAAGAGCTGCACCCATGTCTGGGAGTTCACAGCTAAAGCTGTCAATTTACACACAGGTGCAGTGACAGCCACTGTTTCCTGAATGAGCCCCAGTCTCAGCACCATTTCTCCTGACTCCGTCCTCCTTCCTTCATAGTGACCTCCTCTCTGGGACCCTCACTTATCAATAGGCCTCACAGCTAATCTGCCCAGCAGTGAGGGTGGGCAAAGCTGCCTTTGTCAAGCTACTGTAAAGGATCTTCCTTGCTCTCCCCTTGGAAGAGTGAGTGCTTGACTGCTTTCATTTATAGAACATTATAAGGAGGTCTCTGTGAGACTAAGAATATGTATTCCTAGGTGACTTCCAGGCTAATGATGAAGGTAAGATACTGCTCCAAATGCTTTATATGTATTAATTCATTTAACCCTCACAACAGTTGCAACCAAGTAGGTGCTGTTGCCTTTATTTTCTAGATGAGGAACTGGAGGCACAGAGATATGAAGTGTAATCCATCTCCCATCACAGCTAGTAAGTGAGAGTAGAGGATGAGCTAGGATTAGGACCTACTAGATCTTTCATCAGTGGCTCAACCTGTTAAAATTATCTCTCAGGGCTCGGCGCCTATAGCTCAACCGGCTAAGGCGCCAGCCACGTACACCTAAGGTGGCGGGTTCGAATCCCCAGCCCGGACTCGCCAAACAACGATGGCTGCAACCGAAAAAAAA
>NW_003852472.1:6619192-6623219 GCF_000181295.1 Otolemur garnettii
AAAAAAAAAATTATCTCTCAGTTGTCCCCAAACATAGAGATGGCTGGCACCAGTTTAAAGGCCCCGCCTATAAGGCACCCCAGCATAAAAAGCACAGCAAATTATTTATCAATTGTCTGCTTTGTGCTAGGCATCATATTATTTTATTTAATGCTCACAGTAATACTGTGTGAGGCTTACTAATTACTAACTCCATTTTTCAGATGAGAAAATGGCAGCTTATTCAAGATCAGCCAGCTATCTTCATAGAGAAATGGATTCAAACATATGTCTTTTTGACTTCAAACACATAATCCTAACCAGCAGATCAGGGATCATGGATTTTTTTTTTCTTTTTTTGAGACAGAGTCTCACTATGTCACCCTGGGTAGAGTGCTATGGCATCACTGCTTACAGCAACCTCCAACTCTTGGGCACAAGAGATTCTCTTGCCTTAGCCTCCCTAGCAGCTGGGACTACAGGTGCCACAATGCCCTGCCATTTTTCTGTTGCAGTTGTCATGGTTTAGCTGGCCCAGGCTGGGTTCCAACCCACCAGCTTCGGTGTATGCGGCCAGCACCCTACCCACTGAGCTACGGGCACCACTGGGACCATGAGTTTTTAAATCTAGTAAGCCTGGTTAAGAATTAGATCCTGGAATAATATAGGCAAAGACAACCTAAGGAAATGCCTCACCGAAAGACATCTTTCTTTCTTTCTTTTTTTTTTTTTTTGCATACAGAGTCTCCCTCTGTCGCTCTGGGTAGAGTGCTAAGGCATCATAGCCCATAGCAACCTCAAACTCCTGGGCTTAAGCAATCCTCTTGCCTTGGCCTCCTGAAATTCAGCTGGGGCTATAGGCACGTGCCACCATGCTTGGCTAGTGTTTTCTATTTTTAGTAGCTCAAACACCTGAGCTCAAGCAATCCTCTCACCTAGGCCTCCCAGAGTGCTAGGATTGTAGGCATGAGCCACTGCACCTGGCCCTTTTCTTTTCTTTCTTAATTTTTTTAAAGTTAGTCAAATACAGCAATGGGAATTGAATTAAAAGCATCTTTTTTTCAATTTCACACATTCTTTTCCACACTTTGTCATCCTTAATGACTTACTTACACATTTTTGTCCTACACTAACGCATTCCTTTAGCTTTTGTAGATATTTCTTACACCTTTTTCATTTTATTTACCTCTCCCTCCCGACTCCATTTCATTTCCATGTGGAAACAGTGAGAGGAACCAGGTGACTTGAGGAAATTGAGCTGGTAACTAAAGCAGAATGAGTAGGACCTGGACTCTGTAGAGTCCACGAAGGAGCACGGACTTCATACCAGGCGCAGGTCTCTAGACCCCAAGTTACAAACAGCAGTGAATATTACATAGCATGACAGAAGCACGAACAAAGCACAGGTCAAAACCAGACAGGCAGAGAGGCCTCCTAAGTCTCGTCATGTGCCCTTCTGTAAAAAGTGAGATGGGATACCCACAGCCAACTGGGTGACATGAGCAGAGGTTGAATTTATTTTTATATTTCATTGCCTTTCTTTGTGAGGTTGTCAGATTCTGAATATTAATATTTTAATGTAGATTTGGTGGTTAAGTAACATTTTATTTTTTTTAATACTTTTTCCCCTTTGTAGTTTATAGTATACTGTGAAGTTTGAAAGTGAAATTCTTTTTCTTGACTTCTACACTTGGAAAATATTTATTCCCCCCTGCATCTCAACAGTATGCATCATAAACTAATCCAGTTCAGTTTATTTACTTCCCTCTTGTTGCAGCCCCATGATCAATTGTAGCAACATGGGCACATAATGGTAGAGGTTTTTGCTTTACACCAGTAAGAGCCTGAGCTATTGCAGCCTCCTTTCAGGGTGATAAGTAATGAGCTTCCAGTTTAAGAAGCACACATTCAGAAGGGGCGAGGAGCACAGAGCAGAGGGACTGGGGGCCACCTGAGGTTGATTAGCCCTGCACCGCTAAAGCAGGCAAACCTGATCCATAATTTAAAAGGAATTGGTCTACACAGGAGAAATTCCTGGGATCCAGAAAGAGTCTTAATCCCCATTGAACAGCATGAAAGGCAGAATATTAGGAATTCGCAGAGGTGAGAAGCAGGACAATTTTGGCAACAGGGGAATTCCCTGCTTCCTAGAGACAGGCAACCTTCTGATTCTAGTTCTCCATCCTAGGACTCTTGGCCCCCCACCATGCATTAGTAAGAGCTGTAGGGATTGGAGTCAAAAGTGCAGGTCCCTTTGAGCTTCCTGGCAACTGTCTTCTGCCCTGACTCTCCCCTCTACCTTGTCAGTTAGCCAGATACTTGCCCTTAGCCTCATAGCATGCTGGGAAAATCTCAGCTGTGTATTCATTCTCTTGCATCGGGGATCTGTTGAGCAAGGCTTCCTAGCACTGTGCTGGGCGCATAACATGTGAGCAAATTCCAAGATGTGAATTCTATTCACGTTCCACAGAAAGAAGGCATGGCACAGGGAATATGCTAGGATTATATCCTCACAAATAGATGAAGTGTAGGTTGCTGTCTCTAGACACCTGTCTGTTATTTATACTGCTGCTATGGCATGAATAAAGACGAGCAGAACCTAGTCCTTATTTAGTCAAATTTAAAATCAAACTGAGGTGCTGGGAATCCCACACAGAGAAGACGAACAAAAAACATGCTTCTGCACCAGTAAGAAACCATTTTTATAGTCATAGGTAAAATGCAGGCCTTCTAAAACTGTAAATTACACCTTAACATGTCAAAATGACATATTAATAATTGGGATGCTTGCTATTTTACATTTAAGAAATTGAAGCCCTCACTATTAACAGGTTGATCACAATCTTAAAGCCTGGCAAACTCTCAGAACACTTAGCTTGATTCCCTGGGCTTTATAATCTATTAAGAAAATCCACATTACTGCCAGCCCTCCAGCCTTATTAGGGGACCCAGGTTATGCAGTGTCAGCCTCTGACCCAGTGCAGAGGGATTCTTTGCAGTATGTACCATTTTCTAATACAGATGGTGCAAACCACTGTCCCCACTTTTGGGGTTGGAGTTGTTTTTGATGTTCATGTGATTATTTTCATTACTACCATAGTGATTCTCACAGAGAAAATCCAGTAGAGGGTGTGGCCATGGACATTGTGACCATACCAAAGCACACTTTTACTCTGTTGGTCTCCACAGTAATCAAAGGAAGCAAATCATCTGTAATCATAATAGCCAATACATGTATCTTACTTACTAAGTGCCAGTGCTACTGACAACCCAACAAAGTACAGATACTATTGTCATCTCTGAGGCACAAAGAATGAAAAGATTTGCCCTGGGTTTCCTAACTCAGAAATGACAGATTTGCCCTGGGTTTCCTAACTCAGAAATGACAGGACCGTGTCAACTGGATTCTGGCGCCAGAGTTCTGGATCTTAACCTCTACCCAAAGGAACAGCCAAAAAAATTTTTACAGTTAAATTAAAATACAGTCTTCTTCCTCAAATCTCAAAATATATCTAAAGATAAACAAGGTTTAAAAAATGGGCCACATGCAGTGGCCCACATCTATAATGCCAGCACTTTGGCAGGCCAAGGTGGAAGGATCATTTAAAGCCAGGTAAGTCTCTAAAAAATAGCTGGGCATTGTAGCGGGCACCTGCAGTCTCAGCTATTTGGAAGCTGAGACTTTGAGACAGATTCCCTCTTTGTCACCCTCAGTAGATTGCTGTGGTGTCACAGTTCACAGCAACCTTAAACTCTTGGAGTCAAGCAATTCTCTTGCCTCAGCCTTCTGAGTAGCTGGTACTACAGGCACCTTCAACTTTTTGAAATTATTAATCTAACACTAGAAAGATCATTGAGTCCACATTCTAGCTTTCTGCTTCTTGTTAGGGTAGTCAGTTTCTGAGACTTTTTCTCTTTAGATCTGGTTCAGAGGGTGAAGGTGATGTTAAGAAGCCATTAGCGTTTGGTATATTAGGCACTGAATAAAACAGACATGATGACTTTTAGCCTTGACTTGGAATCTTTAAATTAAAATCTCAATAAAGAG
>NW_003852472.1:6623748-6626442 GCF_000181295.1 Otolemur garnettii
ACTCTACTGAGGGCAACAAAGTGAGATTATCTCTTAAAAAAAAAAAAAAAAGTAAAGTAGGTGGAAAGAATGAAGCAAAGTAAGTGGTGGTAGGCTAGGAGCCAGGGGAGCCCTGGGGAGCAGGACTGGATGTGGCTGCAGTAGTCAGAGGCCTCTGTCTGTACTCTCCTGAGGCTTGACTATTGGGGTATCCAGGTTCTTCCTGATTATAGATAATCAAAATACTGAAACGTGCTGATCTGGCACAGGCCGTCATCTGAGGCCTAATCTCTGGTAATCATTGATGACAATCGAATGTAAGGCATGATAACTGTCAGAAATGCCTCCTGATAAAAGCACCCTAGAGGGTTAGGGAATTGTTTCAGTTGGTCAGCTAAGTTGTCCACACCTTTGTGCTTCTGTTTACCCTGTTGGAGATTGGCAAGAGCTCTGACAATTTCTTTCTGTAATAACTGATTAGAATACTGAATAAGAAAATCATCACATTTTGATTGCTTCAAAAGAAACATTTTAATGTCTTTCCTTGCAAATTTAATATTTGCCTTTGAGCAATCCTAATAATTTAGAAAGGACTGCAGAAATTAATCCCCCTCGCTTGAGGGTCAGAGCTGATTTTTGTAACATCTTGTAAAATCCATCTTCAAACCTACACTTTGTGGGGTGCTTTTTCTTCTGACTTCTCTGGAGGTAGTGGTAGAGGAAAATTGCTATTATTTATCTTTTTTAAAAAGAAACCTTTTACAACACCACAAGTGCTACCAGTTTAGGGAGGTGGTGATGAGGCTAGAGAAAGTGAGCCTATTACTTCTAAAATTAATGTTGTTAGTGGCTAGAGGAGGAGGAAATATGCCATACAGCAAGCACCTCCCTTTTTTCCTCTTGAGAGGTTTTTAAAGAGTGCCATGAAATCAAACAGTGATGGATATACAACTTCAAAGAGGTGAGGAATGGACATCATGCCTTCAAACCATTCTGCATGTCATTTGTATGTGGTGTACATCTCTCCTAGGCCACATTCCAGGTAACAGTGGCATTAGGAGGGAATTGAGGAAAAGGAAGCCCCCCTCAGCCCTAGTGTGGCCACTGTAGCCCAGAACCCTCCCAGTTGCAATATAGACCTTGCTTACCCCCTTTTTTTCTTACACTACGAAAATTGTAGCATCTTTTCCTGTGTACCAAGGAGGGACCCCATCAAGCTGCAATTCTGTATGTTTTCTGTATGTTTTCTGTATGCAAGCTGGAATTAAAACTGTGTACCAAGGAGGAACCCCATCAAGCTGCAACTCTGTATGTTTTCAGAGGGTTTTCTTGCCCTCTTGAATAGCCTGGTATCTTTCTGGGGGCCACTGTGATTAGGATAGTGATTAAGGAGGCCAGAGTTCTGCCTGGGGTTGAGGGGGTCCACCAGGCTGGACAGATGGAGCTGGGTGTGTTCTGGGTGGGAGTGGGTTGCTTGGGGCGGGGGATTGAAATCTGATGAATGTTCCATTTAGGGTCACTCAGTCCCCCCACCCCGGAGCCACTGCACTGGGCTCTAGGGGACACTGATGAGAAATGCTAGGATGGTAGAAATAACTGCTGCCCATATAATGAGGCTTTGCCATTGCTTTTATTCTTTCTCTACATTCTTCAGGGGGAAAGAGGCTCCGCTTTTGTGCATATGAGGTGTACAAATGTCAGAGGATTTGAGGAATTGGGAGGAGAAGCGTATTTGTAAATGGCCAGTTCGTGCACCCAATTATTCATAAATCCTAACAAACTGTCTTCTGTCTGTGGTGGGGATGGAGTAACGTTAGGTCTAAGACCTTTGTGTTTCTAATACCCTAGACTTTGATCCCCCTCCATTTTCAACGATGTAGTTATTTTGTTTCCGCACCTACTATGTGCCAGTAGTTCGTCCTTCTCCCAAAGAACCCTCACAACTGCCCAGAGAACCTGCTCTTTGCAGATGTGGTTGGCCTAGTCGCAATTCAGCCCCCAGGCTGCGGGCCTAGTGGCCTTTCCCTGCCATGGCGCAATCTTGGAAGCGGCAACTGCGGGGAGGGCGAGGAGCGTTGCAGTTCCCGCCGCGCCCGCCCGCGGGGAAGGCAGCCGTGGGGACCAAGGGCCGGAGCCGCGGGGGGAGCAACAGCTGTCGAAGTCGCGCCCGGGGACCGCGCCTCCGCGGGGCCCTCCCGGCGCCGGGGCCGAGAGGAGGGGCGGCGAGGGGCGGGGCGCGCGGGGCGGGACGGAGGAGGGGCGGTGGCACCCGCGGCTCCGGCTCCGCGCGCCGAGGAAGTCCCGCTCCGAGAGCTGCGAGCGTCTGGAAGCGCGCTCGGTGCAGTTGGGAAGTCAGGTTCGGCGCTAGGGGCCCCAGTGTCGCCGCCGCCCCCTCCTGCCACGGTCCAGCTAGGGAGCCCGCGGAACCGGCGGCTGATGGAGTTCACTTGAGCTGTGAACCGGCGGGAGAGGCAGGGGAGCACGGGCCGGAGCCGAGCCAGCTCCGGGCGCTCTCCGCCCGCAGGCTAGCTCGGGCCAGGAGGCACCGTCGCCCCGCGCAGTTCGCCCGGCGCCCCCGGTCGCTGCAGCGCCTTCCGCCCCGCGCGCCGGTGAGATCGGCTGAAAATAAGGACTCCCGGAGCGTCTGCCCCCAGCGCGGCGGCGGCGGCGACGCGCCCAAGACCAGTCAGCCCGCGGCGCTGCCGGAGAGGCGGG
>NW_003852472.1:6626758-6631873 GCF_000181295.1 Otolemur garnettii
CTGCCGCCGCCCGCCTGGCTTCGGCGGCACTGGATGAGTGCGCGCGGCGCTGGCTCTCGGCCGCCCGGAGGCTGCTGCTCCGGTTCGGATTTGGTTCGCGTGCCTCCGCGCTCAGACTTTCGCCAGGAAGGAGCCGACACACTTGCGGACGGAGCCCACTCGGAGTTGGGCGTTTTCTCTTCGTGTGTTTTGGTGGTTACCCCCCGGTCTCTGATGGTCACCCTTTGGGAGCCTTGCTAAGGAACCAAACCATGAACTTGGGGCTGACAGGACCGCTTAACCCTTTGCGACCAGGTAATGCAGCCCTGGGGGCGCGGCCGGCTTGCCCGCCACCGGCGGTAGGAAGGGAGGCGGCCGGGTCGGGGGTCTTTTGTTGCGGCCGTGGAGCTGGCGGGCAGGGGTGGCAGGGGCGGGTTCCTCGTGTCTGGCGCGCCGGAGCCCCCCCTTCGCCACCCCTCCTTCCCTCCCCCTCTCCGTGGCCCGGTCGCCCGCCTTTGTACTTTTCTCCCTCAGCGCTGAGCGGCTGACCGGGGGCCGCAGCCGAGCCCAACTGCGGAGAGCGGGCCGGGGCTGCCCCGAGGGGTCCGCCCGACACGGGGCTGGGGTCTGCGCCAGCTCGGGCCTTGGCGCTTGCGCTGCGGGTTCCCGGGGTCGCGCTTCGCTCCGAGGTCGGGATCTCTGGGTGCCAAGGGAAGTGAAAGGAGGTCTAGGCTTGCGATCGGCAGCTGGTGAAGAAACTCGTGCTTAAGTTTCGAAGAGATTTCTTTTCTCTGGTTCCAAAGTCCCTCTTCCCGCCGGTGCGGGTGCGGAGGGTGGCCTTGGGGTCTGCGTCCAAAAGAAATTAAGGTGAACCCGGAGCAAGAGCCGCTCGGTCCCATCCCGTGTGCACTGAAGGCTTTTATTCGTTTTTCTTGTCCTCCGCATTGGCTCCACTAATCCGTTTGACTTATTTAACTTTTCCTTAAACGCCAACTATGGCTTCTAATGAATTTTTAGTACCAAAAATAACTTATTTCCAAAGCAGCCAAAAGAGAGCTTTGTTTTCGTGTCTTTTTAGACGTAGCCGCTTCATGCCCTTATCCTCCAAAACCGATCGAGGGGGAATGAAACGAAATGGCAAGTAAAATCTTAGTCTGTAGCATGCAAAAGTCTCCCCCCGCCCCCCGTTAAGAGAAAAGGAAGAGCTCCACTGGCCTGCTAACTCCTAGCTCCGTGTTTCCATTACTCATTTCTCTGATTTTAAAGAAAATGCCATGAAAATGGTCCAGGTAAATAGAAGGAAATGCAGACTTTTCCCCAAAAGCTATGGTAATGAAAACGTCCCCAAGATTGGGACCCAAGGAGTCAAATAATTGGTGCAAAGGCTTCAAAAGCGGGAGTAGAAGGCAAAGTTCATTGAAGAAAAGCAAAGGATATTCATATAGTTTCCACTTAAATCTTTGGCTATGAAGCTCTTTTCTGACTTTTTAGGACAGTGGCTGGCCACAGTTTTAACCACCTGGATGGGAGAAAAAGGATCCAGAGTCCTTTTATGCTTAGCCAAAGTCACATTGCAATCTTCATCTTTTGGGTGATTTTCTATGGAGGTCTTTTTGAGGACCTCCCCAACCCCCTTCTTGGTCGCAAGAGGCTCTTTTCAAGCTTTGTGACATATATTAATAAATTAAAATGGCTGTAAAAGCTTTCATCAGAACACCTATTTATTCCTAAGCGATTCTGCATATCGTATTAGAATTCTTTGGTAACTTATTAGTTGGCATCATAAGAATCATATCCTTAAGTTTGGTTCAGGCATGAGGATCACTTGGGCGAGTGTTTGGAAATACATGTATAGCCCACGCTGCTGACAAAGGTGGCAGTCCAGAGAATGGTCTGGAAAACTGAACCAAAGGCCTGGTGCACCTACGGCTTCTGTCTTGTTCTCTCTCTTTCTCTGGCTTGCTCTCCCTCATGGACACACACACACACCAGGTGCAGATAAAAACTTAATAAGGAACCATTTCCTTTCCTATCTATGCTGTTTGCATTTGGGTCTGTAATTTTTTGTATACTTCTTTGGGCCAATTAGACTCATTTAAGATAGTCCCAAAATATTCAAGGATTATTTCAGTATGCTTTCGTAAGAACTCTTTTCTTTATATCAGCTGAAGCTTATTTTTCGAGCTGCACATCTAACCATGTTCTGAGAGAATTCCAAGCCATTGTAAGACACTTTTTCATTGAAGAATGGTGAAATGCTCATCTCAAGTTTTTATCTGGGAAACTCAACATTCCTAGAAATCTCACTTATATTTCAATGTAACAACCCATTCATGTAAGTTTTGGCTTTCTGAGTCAATATTCTTGATTTGCTTAATGTATAACTTGTCTCTCTCCTGGGCAATACTTTCTTTGCTGTTTATTTTTATGAATAGTGATCATTCTATGTAGTTTCATTTAATTTTAAGAAGTCAGGAAATACAGCCCTGAGCATTTTTAAATTATTCCTGCAAACTGGGAGGAAAAATATACCTAGGGTTTATTTTAAACTGTGTGTATAAATGTATGCAGTTCAGTACTTGCTGTGCACATGTATTCATTGTTTTTCTTGATTTGTTAATCCTCCAAACCACCCCTACAGAAGGAAGATGAGAATTAACAGGAAAAACAGTCATAATAAAAATATTTTATGATTTTCTTATATCACTTCCTTTGAGAACTAGAATACGTCTCCCAGATACATATAGGAATATTGCATCTTCGTCAGTATAACGTGGAAAGACTAAATTAAATCTTTTCTTTGTCCCCAAAAGCCAGCCCCAGAGTCAGATTACGCTGCACTTCAGAATTCCCCCACCCTACTCCCTGTATTTCCTTTTTTCATATTCTATGTTCTGTGCTTTGCTTTGTCAGACTATACATCTCTATGTATAAAGTGTGAAAGATAAGTGATTTCTCACAGGTTACATAGCAAAAAGCATAAATGTTGTTTGCCCAAGACAACTTAAAATGCAGATACATCTTCATGTTCTATAGTAGGCTGCTTAATTTTAATTTTTCAAGTTCTTGAAATATTTAGTGTTTCTGAAACATTACGGCATTTTCCTTCCAATCGACTTTGTGTTTATTTTCCAGAACATTAGTGTATAATTTAAATTGACTTTAGTCTTGCTGTTTAAACAGGTTTATTTTACTTTCTTCAAGCCACCGTAATAATTACCAGACATGATCTCTAGAAAATGAAAAGGAAATCATTCTAGTAGCATGCATAGTGGTTGGGTTTTTAGGCAGGTCTGTTTGTGGCTCTTTGAAGACGAAGGTCATCCTGACTACCATAAGGGACAGATTTGGGGATCATCAGACAAATCTTTTAAAAAATCAATTTCTGGGAATGCTGGGTGACACCTTTTAGTGGAAAAACGCTTAGTTTTAAATAATAGGCATTTCTGATTTGTGAAAGAAAAATTGAAAAACAGGCATGTCTGCAAATACCATAGAAAAAATACTGTTTCCAAAATCATGATCTGTCAACGAAATTGCAAAATCATTATGTGAATGAGTAGAATTGCTTTGTATATCATCTCATAGAAATATGTTTTACACAGATAATGTGTCTAATAAGGACACATTTTAAAAATCAGATATTTTTCCCCCAGCAAATAGCTGCACTGCAGGTCTCTTTCAGGCAGTCAACTAGCACCACCTTATGGATGATTTGGGGAAATTGCTTCTTTCCTTGAGCTTTCCTAAAATGTAGTAAATTGTTTTAAAATACAGTAAGGATGATAATGGTGGCAATATTAATGTCAATAATCTTTCTCCTCCTCTTTTAGGCATCAGATGCCAGCTCTGAAAAACTCTTCAACACTGTTATTGTAAACAAAGGTAAGATTCATCATTCTTCTGAGTAATGGCTTATTTTATTAATGTTAATGTCATTGCATAGGAAGAAAGAAGAAAAACCAATATGGTCTTTCTCTTTTCATTCTGGAGCTACTGTTTATTTTTTGTTCTTCCTTGAGACAGAATCTGCATGCTTTGGGGATATATTAAAAAGCCATTTATTTTAAAACAATACATCGAATCCTTATTTAAATTGGTTTAACTAATCACTGCTATCTGTGGAACTGTAATTTAACGTGGGATACTGTACTAGAGAGGAATAGTTCTCAAGATGCTTAAACTTCATTGTTACTTATCAATTGCCCAGCGTTAAGAGAAATGTTAAACAGCCTACGTGTGCTGCACACTATAATAACCAGTGGATGCTTAGTATTCACAGTGTTAGGGTCATAAATTAGGCCTTACTCTGCTGTAAGCTTTTTGTAAAGTTAATAAATGTGCAAGAGGGCAGAATTTAAGTATGCACTAACCCTCTAATTTCTTCCAAGCCACAATCTAGAATAAGAGAGGCAAATGATATAGCAGTACATTAAGGGAAAACTTACCTTAAATCGTTGCCAATAGGTTTTTCTGGGCAGTCTTCGTTTGTAGCAGTATTGTTGGAAATAATGAAATTTAGGAGAGTCTCTAATCCCTGGCTTTCCAAGGTGTATAATGAACTGTATAAGCTATTTAATCTTTCCCTTTCCACTCTCCAACCTGATCTTGGGGCAGGCATGATAATTGGTAAATAGAGATGTGCTTTCTGTGATAATCTCTTTCTGTGTTACACTAACGGTACTTGGTAGCACTTGGACAGACTTGAGCCTTGATAAAGTGAAATTTGAGACCATTTCAGCATTCTGTAGTTGCCTTGGCTAGTGTTTTTGCTAGCTGGTTAGTAAGAGATTTCCAAGTGCAGTTATTTTGAGCTCCCAGATTATTTTGGAATTTGAATCAACTGCAATTTTAAATAGTACATTATGTTTAGAGTTCCCTTGAGGTGTATGTGCTTATGTGATTGCTGTTACTCTCAGAATTACTGTCATATTGAATTTTATCTTTTTTTACTGCATAATGGAGTATTCCAGTTTTATATTTCATCATATTTTTTGATGGACTGGAAGTTTGTATAAATTTGTTATCCATAATGCTAAAAGCCCAATAAAAGAAGATATGTGCATTCCATAGCATGCAGTACTCCTGTGTAAAAATGGATAATTGTTTACTGCACAAAGAATCCTTGTGAAAAAG
>NW_003852472.1:6632189-6633865 GCF_000181295.1 Otolemur garnettii
GCCCTTCTTTCCCTGTCCCAATCACACATTTCCCACATTCTTATTTTTGTTTACTTACAGAGCTGTGATTTGTGGCATCTATTTGGTTGTGAATACTCATCCCCCTGACAGGGTGCCTTTCTTCTGAGCTGCTTTTCTGGGGGTGATTTAGTTGCCTTGAAAGGATTAAGGTTTCTTTGTATACACTAAAATCAACATAGGCTTTTTCTAAGCTTTGCTTGGGAAACCATACACAAATAAGCATTTTAGTTGATGGCAGATTATTCCTTTGCCCCTTATTTCCATCAAAATGGCCTTTCTTTTCTCCTCCAGAGTTTCTCCTTAATGCCTTATGCTAATTCCTGTTGGTAACATGAATGACAAGAGCCCAAATCAGTGCAAATCCAGGTGCTGCAAAGTAGACTGACTGGTATCCAGCACCCCCTTCCTCCCTAGAGAGAAGGAGATTAAGAGGGGGGGCAGCATGGGGACAGTTTTGTTAAGGGGATTAGTATTCAAACTGTTAAATATCAGGAAAACAACTTCAAAAAGGGATTCATTGTGTAGCAATAATGTCAATAATTGCTTCAAGACAGGTGCAGATCGGCTCCTTATAAGCTTGTGGTTTTGGTCTGTTTTTACTCCGGGTAGTGGCAGTGTTTACTGGATGGATGGTTGACAAGGCCTTCAAGGAACTGTCAGCTTCATGCACATCAAGTTCAAGTCCCCTAGCAAAGCAGCCTGCCTGCCTGAAAGTCAGGTCTCCCGTCTTTGTCCAGTATCTTTAGCCAAGAGCAATAAAAAGCATTGTAAGAAAGGGCAAATTTACACCAGGTAACAGACACTACTGGGAAAATCTTCAAAGCCTCAGCTTATTGAACAGTCTAACTAGAGTGCAGGGGAGCTGACACGTGTATCCCTCCACCTCCAGATGTTTAAAGCTACATATCACTTCTGGCTCTCAGGAGTCTGGCAGTATGCTGGCCTCTGAGAAGCATGACTTTAAGCTGCTGGTGAGATTATGCTGCTGAGCCTGAAGGTGGGCAGATTTGGTCCATAAAATTTCACTGTTGGAGGGCAGTGCTAATCTCACAGGCTGATTGTGGTGGGGGGCTGGAGGGCAGCTTTGATGTCGAGCTGCACAGTGTGTAGATGCAGCTCCAGGCAGAAGCAGTAGGGGCTGTGACTGCAGGCCCATCAGTCTGCTTGTGAGCTTGAGTAAGTCATTTAGCTGCCTTAAGTCAGAATTTTCAATCATAACAAAACCTAGTACTGGGCCAACATCTCAGATGGGGATAAGACAATTGGGAGGGGCAAAGATTGAAACAATGTGGATACAATAAGTGAGTTTTATATCACTTTTGCCCTTTGATTTTATTTCAACTTGGCCCTGGTTTGTAGAATCCATCTAATTTATCGGAGAGCTAGTTACGATTTTTGTGTTTAGGTGTTCTGAGTGGTCACTTTCTTCTGATGTCTTTTATCTTTAAAACAAGTTAATCAGGCTCAAGTGGCTAAGGCGCCAGCCACATACACCTAGGTGGCGGTTCGAATCCACCCCGGGCCTGCCAAACAACAATTATGGCTGCAACCAAAAAGTAGCTGGGCGTTGTGGCAGGCGCCTGTGGTCCCAGCTACTTGGGAGGCTGAGGCAGGAGACTCGCTTGAGCCCAGGAGTTGGAGGTTGCTATGAGCTG
>NW_003852472.1:6633950-6635475 GCF_000181295.1 Otolemur garnettii
GTGGCAGGCGCCTGTGGTCCCAGCTACTTGGGAGGCTGAGGCAGGAGACTCGCTTGAGCCCAGGAGTTGGAGGTTGCTATGAGCTGTGATGCCATAGCCCTCTACCCAAGGTGACAGCTTGAGGCTCTGTCTCAAAAAAAAAAAAACAAAAACAAGTTAATCAAATAGCACATGCTTGCACACAGGCATGACAAGCCCCATGAGAACTGAGCGTTTGAAAAGAGGTGTGGAGTTGAGCCTCCAAATCGCAGGGAGTGGTACTGTAGACATAAAAACAAAAAATAGTTTAACTTTAATCAAGGTCATGGTTGCCTTATTTAATCTTTATGTGTCTAAATGTTTACAGGATGTTCATGTGAATTTTATGAATCCTTCTGTCTTTGTGACTCAGCCATCTGCCAAAGAAAAAATTCTCCCAGAGAGACAGAGACACAGAGAGACTAACTTACTGTCCCTGTTTAGTTGCTAGAACTGCTACTGGAGCAACAAGATCTGTACCCCAAATTCTGGGGTGTTTATTCTTAAAGGGAACTTTCTAGTCAATTCGGTATGACCAGTATTTATTACCCCCTGCCCTTTTTTTTTTTTTAACCTAGTCTAGGTCCTTCTTAGCGTGTTCACCACTTTGATACATCGACAGAAGTGCAGAAAATGAGTGCTTCTTTGCTGCCAAGATAATTAATCTTTTCTAAAACTCTTAGATTGCTGCAGAGCCAAGCTACTTGAGGAGGAAAGAAAAGAGGGAAGTCCTGTCCTGGAGGAAGGAGGAGGATAATAGTCAGGTGTCAGGTGTTCTGTGGAGCCTTGTTTACAGGACACCAGTCCTGGTGTGTGGGTCACGGTCTGGGTGAGGAGAAGAGAAAAAGCCCTGAATTGCTGTCTTTTTGCCTCAGAGCCCTTTCCCCCAGGATTCATCCTGCAACAAAAGCAAGTTATAGGGACCATGAGGTGTATTTTTACCCCTTGACTTTTACTCCTTCTCTTCCCTTCATCTTTGTCTCAAATGGCAGAGCTGGGCCCTCCTGGGGAAAGGTCCCCTGAGTTAGCTTTCAGAACTGTCTCCAGCCAAGTGGGCATCTCTGAAGGGCAGGGGTTAGGGGTAATCCAGGTAAGAATGAGGCCCCTCATTTCTATTCCCCCTGGCTGTGAGCACCCAGTGTCCACTGAAATGTGAAGTACAGCAGAGCAACTTCCCACCCTTTAGGCAGGGTTCTACTTCACCTCTGTCACATCAGCCCTGGAGAGTTCAAGTGTGCACTCTGTCACCATGAGTGCCAGGTGGAACACTCTGCGTTCCCTTGAGCTTTCTCTGACCAGGACTGTTTTGCCTCTTCTAGGCCTCCCACCAAGCCTGCTAGTGAAATACACCATAGCTCTTCTAGGAATTGGTTTTGTACTAACCTAGTGGGGCACAGACAAGGTTGGAGCCTTTAGGTTAGTGGGACCTTTGTATATCTTTGTAGTATGGTTTTATCAGCATCATAAAAAGATCTGGCTTGGCTTGGCGCCTGTGGCTCAAATGGCT
>NW_003852472.1:6635713-6644934 GCF_000181295.1 Otolemur garnettii
TGAGCTGTGATGCTATAGCACTCTACCCAGGGGGACAGCTTGAGGCTTTGTCTCAAAAAAAAAGATCTGGCTTAACAAATTGCTAGAGAAAGATGAGGTGCCCCTTCCCTAAAATATTTCTGTGCATAAAAATAATGCTGTTGACTGTGGGATAGATTTCTTAAGGAAAAAATTTGGCTTAGAGTTTAAAATCCCTTTATAATGAACATATGGAGACCATTTTACAATTCCTTGTAGTGTCTTGAGTTTAGTTACAAGGAGGACGTGATGCAAAGCACATTCCCAGTATGCACAAGAGTAAACTGAGCCAATTTCAGCTTTTGTAAATTAGTCGTGTTTTTGTCATGTCTTAAATCTCAGATGAGGGGAAGTAATACTACCACTCATTTATTTTTCTCCCCTAGGACCTTTTTGTACTATTTCAGAGCGTCTCCTTGGGTCTTTAGGAGATGGAAATGTCTGGAGAATTACAGAGTATTGAAGGGTAATTGGTGCTTGGTGCTAGACAAAGGAGTTATGAGTAGTTCAGTTCCTCCTCCTCCCACCCCCTGTACTGCAAATAGCAGGCAATCAGCTCCTTTTGTTATGGAAATTGACCTTCCTATAGAAGCTGACTCTTACATACAGAATTTGTTGTATAGAATTATTCCTTGAAAATTCTTGGAAACAGATGCCTTGTACCATTAATATGGAAGTACCAGTAAGGGTCTAAAAATATTCCACATTGTGCGAAAGTGTTCCCCTCCACATATTTTTTCAATAGCTACTACCTGGTCTTGTGGACTTGTGGGTGCGTGTGAAGGGGAATCCTGGGTAAATGTTGGATCCTGTCACTGGAGTTTTAGTGAAGGGGGTGGAGGATATTCTGGGCACTGAAAGTGATCTTGATGGTAGAGAACTTTGACTTGACAGTGCTGCCACTTTTCTATCCTGAGTGCTCGTGACCAGACGGGGGTAGATTTACAGCATAACAGATTCTGTTCTTTTAGTCAGATGTTCAAACATCACTCTGTTTATTCTTGAGCCCACTAGAAAGCCCTTTGCTTACTCTATGGGGTGATCACTTATATGCTCTGAAAGAATTTTCTCTGTACTTGGCAATATTGGCAGAAAGCTTGAATGTTCCATCAGTCTCTCTTCAGCCCGTTCATATTTAGTGTTGTGTGTAGCCAGTGCTGTAAACATTGGTTGTCTCAGAAAGTGATACACATTCATAATGAACAATTAGCATTAAAAAATACCAAGTTCGTTCTTGAGAGCCTAATGAGAAAGTTAAATGACAGAGAGCCTCCTCACTGTTAACACTTCCAAATGCGTGGGGTCAGACCCAGACACGGAGGTCGCTGCATGGAGGAAGCCTGTGGCTGTCCCTGGGCCTCTGGATTATTTCTAGTTTCTGACAACTGCGGGGGAAAATGTTGTTTTCTCTGAAAATGTAAGTTTATTTAACTAGGTTTCTTTTTGCTTCCCAATCTGGATTCCATTCAGTCAGTTACCACTCCAATTAACTAACAATTATTTAACATTAACAGTAATTACAGACGCCAGTTAAGCGCCTACAGATGTCAACTGTTAGCTTTGTACCTAATCACTCAATGAAATGGAGAAAGTTCAACAAACATCAATTAGCCAAGCAATTAGTATGAGTTAGGAAAGAGCATGTTATCATGTGTGAGCTGATTCAATTTATTTTATTTTGGCAGTAAAACACACACAGGCAAGCAGCAATAAGTTCCTCAGATAAGATAAAACTCCATTGTTTTGCAGCTTACATAAGAATGCTTTCTTTTCCTGTGCATAAGTCAAATACACTTTAGCCTGAAATTTATTTAACAAATAAAATTTGTCTCAATTACTCAGAAAGCCCAGCAGTGCTCAGTCTCAGGAAGCACCTTTGGTGGATTATGAATCCAGCAAATATACTGTATAAGGAAATGCCAGAAAACTTCAGTGGAGAAAATGATTGATTCCCACTCGAGTAATCTCTCCGCATTTCAAATTTTTACCAGTTTATTCTTGAACATATAGTGGAATGAGTGCAACAGTGATTCTATTAATTTCATGGTGCCTGAACTTTGGTTCAGCTGTCTTTTATTTAGCCTGGAGCTAACATCAAAGTATTTTACCTACTTGCCCAGTCTGTGCTTTTTAAAAGTAGAAACAGCTGTCTATTTTAAAGAGTCACTTTGTGAATTCACCAAGGAAATTCCAGAATCTCCTGAATTCCACTCCCTCCTTTCCCTCTGCTTTCCTCACTTCTGCCTTTCTCACTTCCTCACTTGTGTGGATTGGCTGCCCCTGCCTGGATTTACGGGAAGGGTGCATTCTAAGGCATGATTGTATAAAATGGTATTTGGAGATCCATTCTACCTCCAATAGGGAAAGTGGCCCTCGGAGGGTAATGCCTCTGGATCTCCTCCTAGAAATGATTTCTCCCCAACCTCTAAAGCTGGTGGATAGGAGTGGAAAAAGCCAATCCCTATGGGTTGTTCTTTCATGTCTCTGTGGGTGTTGTGCGCAGATTCTTCCTTTTGTACAAGTGTCTCATCATGAACTGAATCCAGGAGCTGGAAAATAAATATTCTGCCATGGGTATGACTGAATATACTGCCTTGGGGTGAAGAGCTACCATGTCCCATGTGTGTTTCTGTTGTAAAGCACTTCGTAGCATCCATACAGCAGTGCCTGTGTACAAGTTGGGTCTTGAGTGTTCCTCAACATAATTTTGCATGTTTTGCTGTGGTAACAAAATAGCTCATAGCCTTACAACAACAAAGGTCTCATATTAGATCAGCTGTCTTTATTCTGGCACTGAGGCAGAAGGAGCAGTGCCCACTGTGATAATTCTTCTAATAAAGAGAAAAGAGCAGAGACAGAACCAGAGAATGCCTCTTCAAGGTTCCATGAGGATGTACCATTTCTAGTCATCTCATTGGCTACAGCAAGTCACATGACTACCCTACCAACAGTGGAATGGGAAATAGACTCCTTCCACAGAGAATACAGGAACAGAGAGAGAGAGAGAGAGAGAGAGAGAGGGCCACAGGGGATGGACTTTGGAAGTAAGGGAAAACTGGAACTGCACAAGTGATGGATCTGCCACCTGCCCATTCCCTAATGTCTGACATATTAGAAGCTGTTGCTTTTTAATGTATTATTATAAATGAGTTGGGGTAGTTTACATTGCCGTGATGAATCAGAAGACTTTCCGTTGGAGATATGTTTCACTAATACTCATTTGCTTGGCGTGTATGTTAAGTTAAACCTGGTAAGTCATCAAGAAATTGGCTCGGCGCCTGTGGCTCAAGCGGCTAAGGCGCCAGCCACATACACCTAAGGTGGCAGGTTCGAATCCCCAGCCCGGGCCTGCCAAACAACAATGATGGCTGCAACCAAAAAATGGCCCTGTAGCTTATTGCTGGTTTTGAGGAACTAATGCTAAAGCTTCTCCAGAGAAATGACTTTCAGGATCTGCAGAATTGTTGGACTGATCAGATGTGTAGGCAATGCATAATTAATCAGAGGAGGCAAGATTGCCACAAAACTTTACTGCAAAGTATTACTATGCATTGTATTGGTTTTAGTTACCATTGTATGTGGTTTTAATGTGGTGGAACATGTGGATTTGAGATTCACACAGATGTGGTTTTGAATCCTGGCTCCACCACTTTATTAGATGTAGGATTTTGGGCTGTTTAAAACACCAGCTTTTTCTTCTGTAAAATGGGACTAATCAAACCCATCTCATAGGGTTGCTGTGAGGATAAACTGAGGTAATGTATACAAAGTAAGACTGTCTTGTACTGGTTTTGACCTATAAGTCATTATATACTGGGCTCAGTATCTTACCTACATCATACCATGTAACCTTCATGGCACCTCTTATTTAGGAAATAATTTAGAAATAGCATCATCATCTTGTAGGTAAGGACCCTGAAGTTAAATATGATTAGCTAACATTTATTGACAAATGCTTTTGGTCAGGTTTTGTTCTATGTAATTCACTCATTTTTAAGTGGGGAAACTGAGGCTCAGGATTAAGTAACTTGTTCAAGGTCACACAGTAAGTGGTGGAGCTAGGGCTGTCTCACTCCCCAGGGATATAGCAAAGAATCGAATAAAAAAGCTTCCAGGTGTGACTAAGGGGAACACAAAAGCAGGAGGGAGATTAGGGACAACTTGGTGTTGTGGGAGACCACCCCAATCTAGATGAAGGTCTTTTTTAGCCCCCCCCCACACACACACACCCCTTCCCAAGGCAGTTTATATTCCCTGGAGGTTTGTAGGAACTCTTATCTTGGTGTTGGGGTTCTCATCCAGGATTTGTCCAGGCCGTCCGTCTACCACTATCTGATCGGATGTGGCCAAAATCGTCATGGGGATGGCTCAACTTAAGGTGTCTACAGCATCCTCTCCATGCTCAATTCTTGTGCCTGTAAGTGAACAGATCTTTACTTTTCAGCCAGATTTTATGAGATATGACTTAGGAATTTCAAGCAGGGACATTTCCCTAGCAACCAATGACATAAGCATGAAGCCCCAAATCTGTGCTGGCCCCAGGGTTGCTGTTAATAGGGAGTGGTGTTCTGTGGGCACTGCAATCTGCTTCTCTGACCCTCATAAACCTTGTCTTATAAAGGAGGAGGTTGAGAGCAAATCATTGCTTTTCTAAGAGTCCTTTTGAAGAGGGAAATGTCTCAAGTGTGCCCATTAATAGACTGATATGGGAGGCAGTTATATTTGGATGCCTTAAAAGCCACTTGGAAAACATTTTCCCCCTCTTATCTATCACCTTTCACATCTCTCAGCAGAGTAACACTAAAACCTAATTTTAGCCAAGATTACATCATTTTCTCATTATCTGGTTATAGCTAGGAAAGATTTTTCCATAGTAAAGCTCCTCTCCTCAGAAGCCCAACAACTGCTCTGCTAGACTTCTTGTTAAAACATGTAATCTTTATCCATCAACTGGTTTGATGAGTAGTCTTCTGAAATCAGATTTATCAGCTCTAAAATAAATGACATGAATGGTTATTCTCTTTATTCCTTCCATTGGCTTAATGTACAAACCGTATTGAAATTAATTCTTTTCATTCAAAAAATATTGAGCACCAGTCACCTAACAGGCTCTGGAGACAATAACAGTGAATAGGTAATAAGCATACCACCAGAACAGCAAAAGAGTGTAAACATACAAAAGAACCTATGTAAGTTGGCCACCTAAGGGACTGTAATGAATTAGCCAACATAAGGAACTTGGCCCTACTGTACTGATCTGTGCATCTGAGGCATATCTGGTCTATGAAAATTAGGTCAACTTTAGAAGATGGTTAATGTGGTCAACTATGGAGGTTCTACTGTATTTTAAAATGAGAGAAAAGACCTTTTAAGTGGTGTAATGGCAAAGAAGTCACTAATTTTTTTTTAAATAGCCATAAGACTTTTCCTAGGAGGAAAAGTTGACCTAAGGTGAGCTTTGATGGGTCAGCAAACCAGAAATAGAGTATATCACCCACATGGAGAGCCACATATTTGCCAGCTTGTGCGCACTGTTAGACTAAAACCTAGCCCTTTGAGTTTTCCATTTAAATAAATGATGCTATTGTTATATTAGTTAATTAAGCTATTGCAAGATTTGGGGGAGTGTTATGAAAATCTGTATATTGCTTATCAATAGAGCCTCCTTTTCTCATGATTCTTCTTCTTTTTTTTTTTTTTTTTTTTTGCGGTTTTTGGCCAGGGCTGGGTTTGAACCCACCACCTCTGGCATATGGGGCCAGCGCCCTACTCCTTGAGCCACAGGAGCCGCCCTCTCATGATTCTTTAGTTATATTTTGTTGCTTAAATTCTTGCCAGGTTGGCATATTAAAAACAAATAATGGGATGGAAGACCAAGCACAAGGTTAGTGGATGGGGAATACTTGTAACCTCACTCTGTCAGACTTGGTTTTGTAACTAGTAGCATGAGAAAGTGAGGTGGATGGCTCAGCACCTGTAGCTCAGTGATCAGGGCACGGGCCCCATACACCAATGCAGGAGGGTTCAAACCCAGCCCGGGCCTGCTAAACAATAATGACAACTGCAACAAAAAAATACCTGGGTGTTGTGGCAGATGCCTATATTCCCAGCTACTTGGGAGGCTAAGGCAAGAGAATCGCAGAAGCCCAAGAGTTTGAGGTTGCTGTGTGAGCTGTGACGTCATAGCACTCTACCAAGGGCAACATGGTGAGACTGTCTCAAAAAGAAAAAGAAAGTGAGGTGGCCTCTGAGATTCCTTTTAGATCTTTTTTTTTTTTTAGAGACAGGATCTCACTTTATTGCCCATGGTAGAGTGCAGTGGAGTCACAGCTCACAGCAACCTCCAACTCCTGGGCTTAGGCGATTTTCCTGCCTCAGCTTCCCAAGTAGCTGGGACTACAGGCGCCCGCCACAACACCCAGCTATTCCTTCTAGATCTTAAGGCCAGTGTTTGTGTTAGAATGTTCTAGGCCAGTGGTTCTCAACCTTCCTAATGCTGTGACCCTTTAATACAATTTCTCATGTTGTGGTGACCCCCAACCATAAAATTATTTTTGTTGCTACTTCATAACTGTAATTTTGCTACTGTTATGAATGGTAATGTAAATATCTGATATGCTGGATGGTCTTTGGCGACCCCTGTGAAAGGGTCGTTCAACCCCCAAAGGGGTCGCGACCCACAGGTTGAGAACCACTATGCCGGGCCCTCCCAGAACCTGAAGCTTCTGCAAAGGACACATATTTTCCCCAATAGCTATGGATGAGATGGTGAAGGCAAAAGCTTGGCATTTGAAAGAAGTGATGCCTTGTAGCCAGTGCCATGATTTCAGCCCTGAACTTGTGAGAACTTGTGAACAAAAATAAGCCTCTCTGCAGGAAATTGCATCTCTGTAAGAAAGATCTCAGAGCTAAGAGGGGGTTGAACCTTGTCGTGAGGGAGGAGAGGAGAATGGAAGCTGTGCTACAATTTGAATCCCAGCTGTTAGGTATCAAGGTATTAACCTCCAGAATAAGAATAACAATAAGGCGTCCTCCTTCCATGCTTGTCTGCTGTCTTAGGTGGTGTTAAAAGAGGTGTTTTATCAGCTTAGTAAATGTTTATAAAATCCCACTGTATATCAAAGTGCTTTCAGTTCCTTTGTGCTTTACTTCTCAAGTGGGGTGACTGTGACTGTCTTCACTCATTTCCTAGGCAGGAGTGGCTACAGGCTAGATGAAGGTGGGGACAGGGGTTAGATACAGAGAAAGTCCCTGCCTAAGAGCACCCCAGGGGCAACTGCCTGGCAGCCTCTTTTTCTGTGAGATGATTCATTTTGCCACAGTGAATTGCAAGAAGGCTTGGATGGGCCATTCTGGATAATGTCACCAACCTCCCATCTGCCTTTAGTTGCCAGCAGACTCTCACGCAGTTCCTCAGCGCTCTGATTCTTCCCTTAATCTAGGTCTTCTGACTGAAGCAATCTTCCTAGTTTCCTTTCGCTAGAAGATGATGATAATATGGATCTCATTCTCTCAGTATTGTATTTGCTGTTTGTTGGGTTTATAATCTTATGTCTACTGGGGGAAAGTTTGAGAGTAAAGAAAAAGAAATGGTACTTTTAGTGTCTTGACATTCCCCAAGAGGTGACACAGACTTAATACCATGGGCAGATTTAAGGAGGAGCTGGGTTAATTTTGTTGCTATCAGGTCTGTGGTATGTTACTTAGGAGAATTTTGTTTGTCTAGACTGTCTCCCTCACTTTTTGAGATTGAGTAGAGAAAAAAACATCACAGACAAGACAGTGAGAATCTTAGAAAACAAATTCCTGGATTTGGAGCAGGGCACTGCTGCCGTGTGCTCTAGAGGAATATTAGATTATAAACTAAACTTTGTGGTTTTGTTAGTTTGGTTTTTTTTTTTTTTGCAGTTGGCTATTGGGGCCACAGTGCCCTATATATAATGGCCTCTTCCCAAGATGTTATATACGAAATCAATTTGATTTCCACTTCCATGGGGAGAAGAAACTCCTGTATTAAATAAGGAGCTTGGGGGATAACTGGTAGAGGACGGTTGTCAGTTTCCCCTTTGGCCTCACCTCCCTAGGAGTAACTGCCGTCCCACCCTATTGACTGTGACCTCAGCCCTCAGAGCACACCTTCGGGTCAGGCTGGTGCCTGGTTTGAGATTTCTCTCCTTCTCAGGGCCCTCAGGGTGGAGGAAAGACAGCTTTACACCTCCTCCTTCTGTATTAGCTCCAGGACAAACTTGAAAATTGCCTACTCTAAGGTTTTTTTGGCATTTTAAAAGTTCAGGCTGACTTTCTGAGCCCTCTCAGCATCCTACTAGGTATCTTATCTTATTCAAATACCCTAATTGCTACTGGGGCTTCTCTCCACTGCACATCATCCTAACACCTAACTGACAAACTAGACCTTCACCTGAGGGCCTCATTATGCTTTCTGCCTGTGCATCAGGCCAAAAATACCTCCACAATACCTGCTCGACATCCTGGGCTTCCAAGTGACAAACAAATAATTGGGTGAAACAAACCCTGGGTGCTGAGCAGCTGCCATCGGTGTCGGAGCACAGAAGGGTCCACGGCAATAACAGTCAACGGCTCTGCCTGGTTCATGTCAGAGCAAATCTTTGAACAGTGGGTTGTGCTGACACCAGAGAATGACAGCTTTGGAAATGGCATGCTAGTTACTGCTGCAAGTGAGGCTTCTCATGTAGACCATGACAAGCGGCTGTCATTTCCATATAGGTGAACAACTGACAACCTCAAATGGGGAGGGTGGGAAGCAGGCAGGAAGCTGTGTTTGGTGGCAGGTGGGGCCAGACTCTAGAGAGGGGTCCTAAGTATTGGTGGCCATTTGCATTTGTGGCAGAAACTGTCTTTCCCCACCCTTCCATCCCATAGTCTTCTCTGTTACTCCTTTAGAGCTCTTCTGGGAAAGGGCTACTGAGATATAGCCCAGCATGCTTAAGGAGCATTTCAGTTGAACACTGCTGCCTCTCTGTCAGTTCCTGGTATGTCACGGATTGGGTTTCCTGGCCCAATAGATAGCTTTATAGAATATGGAAAAGGCGGCTCCGCGCCTGTGGCTCAAGTGGCTAAGGCGCCAGCCACATATACACCCAAGGTGGCGAGTTCGAATCTAGCCCAGCCTGCCAAACAACAATGTCGGCTGCAACCAAAAAATAGCTGGGTGTTGTGGCGGG
>NW_003852472.1:6645092-6654087 GCF_000181295.1 Otolemur garnettii
AAAAAAAAAAAAAGAATATGGAAAAGGCAAACTTTCTGCTGCTGGGGAACCCACCATTAAAAGGAATGGGTTAGATCAGGCGTCTTCAAACTACTGCCCGCAGACCACATGCAGCCCACTGGGTTTTTGCCCCCGCTGACTGTCCTGCTTAGCAGCCGACTCGTCCCGAGGTCCGCCGTCTGGCCCTCCAACGGTCTGAGGGATAGTGAACTGGCCCCCTGTTTAAAAAGTTTGAGGACCCCTGGGTTAGATGAAATCCAGGTGCAGAATTGGGTCTAGATGAGTGATTCTGGAAGTCTGTTCCCAGGCCAGCAGTAGCCACTGAGTATTGCTAGACACACAGAGTCTCTGCCCCTTCCCAGACCTACAGAATTAGAAACTCTGGCATGGTGCTCATTCATCTGCTTTAATGAGCCTTCCAGAGGATTCTGATGCAGACAACACTGGTCTAGATACAAGGAAGAACAGGTTGGCAGGGAGATTTTGTTAAGTGCTCAGAGGATCCACAGGATCACTTGGTGAAATCATACTCTATGGGTCTGTTTGTTGTTGGGCAACATCTCCCTCTTTAAATATCTGTTCCACCCAATCTGTTCAAAGTGACACTGTGCAGCTACTATTGGACTTTGTTGTCATCCTAATCATGAGTTTCCGATCCTTCCACTCTCAAGCTTTGTGAATAGGTCTCCTTGTGTGCAGGATGGTTGGTGGATGCTAAGACTGTAGTTAGATCTGTACTACTCTAAATGAAGTTCAAAACCTTGACCTTGGGCCAATGTTATGCTGTAACCAACTGAGCTAACTTACTGAGCTGCTTCTCAAAGACAGACTGTTCTAGCTAGTTCCTGGTTGGCAGATGTTGTATTACAAATACTGGCCTGCCAGCTGTATGAAGCGTTTTTGCAACACAAAACACATACACATCGGTCTAGCATGCCATGATTACCAGTAACTGTTCTATAAACAAAGTACCATGTAATTTCTTTATCAAACTGTACTACCCAGGGTTTTATAATAATGGATAGCAATGTTTTCAATTTTACTTTCCTGTGAAATATTATAAGGTTTTTTTTTTCTATTTCTCAAATCCCTTGAGAAATATTGACTTTTTTTTTTTTTTTTTGTAGTTTTTTTGGCCAGGGCTGGGTTTGAACCCACCACCTTCGGGATATGGGGCAGGTGCCCTACCCTTTTGAGCCACAGGCACCGCCCTTATTATAAGGTTTTAAGATTATACTAAGTTTGAGTTTTCCCAAAAAATAATATCCTAAGTTTCAGCACGTCACCTAAATAGTAACACACTTGCATTTCCAGCAGGTAACCAGGTGATGCTGATGGTTCTGGTTCCCTGAGAGCAATTTAAGATTCATATGTGTTGAATTTACAGATAGGGGTCTCATTCTTGCCCAGGCTAATCTCGATCTCCTGCTCAAGCAGTCCACCTGCCTCGGCCTCCCAGAGTTATGGAATTACAGGCACGAGCCACCATGCCTGGCCAATGCAATATTTTTTTTAGGTGATAGAAAGGCTAGGGTGATGGCTGCCTTTTTTTCTTTATTGCTGAAATATTTTAAAGCACATCTCAGACATCATGTCACTTCACCAGTATATACTTGAGCACACATCTATTTTAAAAAGCATTTTCTTAACATTATCATTGCACTAACAATATGCAGTCACTCCACAGTATCGTTTGAAACCCATCCATGATCCCATGTCCCTGACCGTCTCACAAGTGTCATTCTACAACTACACAATCTGTTCCCATCAGAATACAACCAAGGCATGCATGTTGCTCGTCTTAATCTAGAGCGCAGCACCCTCCCCAGCCTCCCATCTTTTCAAGTCATTGACTTGTTGCAGGAACCAGGTCAACTGTCCTGTAGACTGTCCCACATTCTGAACCCTTGTGGCATCATTTAGCTCATTCCTCTGTCTCTCGTATTATCTTTAAGTGGAGATTGGCCTGAGAGCTTTGATTAGATTCAGGTTAGACCTTTTTGGCAACAAACTTCACAGGCATTGCAGTGAGCCTCATGTTGCCTCACATCCAGGAACACGGTTTTTCTTTTCTTTTTTTTTTTTTTGTAGAGACAGTGTCTCACTCTGTTCCTTGGTAGAGTGCTGTAGCGTCACACTGCTCACAGCAACCTCCAACTCCTGGGCTTAGGCGATTCTCTTGCCTCAGCCTCCCGAGTAGCTTGGACTACAGGTGCCTGCCACAATGCCTGGCTATTTTTTTGTTGCAGTTCAGCCGGGGCCAGGTTTGAACTCAGGACCCTCGGTTTATGGAGCCGGCGCCCTACCCACTGAGCCACAAGTACCACCAGAACACACAGTTTTAGTGATGTCAGAATTGTTCAATAAATTCATTTGTGGCAACCTGATAACTCCAATTGCCAAGTTTCTTATCACCTTGTCAGTTAGTGGTTTCATCTCCTGATGATGCTTGCCTGATCCAATAAATTTATCAGAGATGGCAGAAGAGTGAGCTTTCCAGCATTATTTCACATTTATTAGCTGTAATTCTTCTGTAGAGTAGAGCTTTCCCTCATCAACTAGAGTTCTTTGCTCCCTTTCAAAATACAATAAAAGGAAAGGTGAGATAAATGCTTAATTCTCTCCTTTTAATTACAGGTTTTCATAGCAGGAAATTAGTACTCTACCAGGAGTTTTATTGATAAGTCTGTACACTTCTCTGTTTGCATTTTTTATTTTCCTTTACATTTTTAATAGAATTAATGGCATTAATTCTTTGAGCCTTTCCTACATGGTTTGTATATATCAATTGAAGGGACAAAAAGCCAAAAAATAGAAAGCTACCAGAAAGAGAGCACATCAGATGTGCTTTACTCAAATGACACGTCCTCCAGAAATCTCTCTCACCTTCCAAGGTTTGAATCTTTCCGTGGCACTTCCTGCATTCTGTCTTTATGAAAATCATAGATGTCGTTTTCCCTTTTCTCCGAATCCCACCCCCTACCCCACCCCAGTCCCCTGTTGTAACCAGCAGAGTACTTTATATACAGTAGGAGTGTACATAATGTTTGTGGAGTCTAAATAACTAAAATGCTACATCCTAAAAGTTATTTAAAACTTAGGAATTTAATTTATAACCAGAGAGACTAAGTGACTTGATTAAAGGTGGTAAGGAAAGACTTAAATCTCACTTGATCTAGTCAACTACATTATCTAATTGAGATAATCCAATAATCCAGACTAAATATCTTTTAGGAAAGGAACTAGAGGCTGCCTCATACTGAGTGCCTACTGTGTGCCAGGGATTGTCACATACTGATTTGTTTAAATCATACAGTAGCCTAGTAGGTCTTCGATGTGTGAGAAAACTGTCGTGAGACTGGTAAGTGACAAAGTGAGTTGTTGGTGTCCCATGCTCTTTCTACTGTGCTGACCCAGCCTAAAGGGGCATAGGGATGGGGAATTTTGTTTAATGAACTTAAAAATGCCTCTTTGTTGTTATTGCTAATGATGTTGTTGTTGTTGAGACAGAGTCTCACCCTACACCCTGAGCAAAGTGCAGTGGCATCATAGCTTACTACAACCTCAGATTTGAGCTGTGGAGCATATGGCTGCCTCAGCCTCCAGAAGCTACTAGGATTACAGGCGCTCACAGGGGCACTCTGGATTTTTCTTTTCTTTCTTTTTTTTTTTGAAACAGAGCCTCAAGCTTTCACGTTGGGTAGAGTGCTATAGCATCACAGATCACAGCAACCTCCAACTCTGAGAGTCTCCTGCCTCAGCCTTCCAAGTAGCTGGGACCACAGGCACCTGCCACAATGCCCAGCTATTTTTTTGGTTGCAGCATTCATTGTTGTTTGGGGGGCCCGGGCTAGATTCGAATCCACCACCTTAGGTGTATATGGCTGGCGCCTTAGCCACTTGAGCCACAAGGCGAGGCAGCGTCTCACTCTCAGACAAGTCAATTCCTGAGCTCCAGCAGTTCTCCTACCTCAGCCTCCCACAGTGCTGGGATGACAGGCATGAGCCACCTCCCCCAGCTAAAAAAATGCCTCTTGTTGACAACACTATTTCTCATTCAGAGACTGAACTGTGCTGTAATGGGTGTGGGCTGGGGTGAGGGTGGAGGAATATTGGTAATACAGTTCTAACCTGGGGGAACTTGAGGAGAGGTTCAAGACAGCACAGTGGGTGACTATGAGACTTTTTCAGCAGAATGTCAGGTGTAATTGGCCACTTTATTTCATGGAAGATTTAGTGTGATATTGAAACCACAGAACTAGATTTATAAAATTGGAGAGGTATATTTCTGATCAATAAAAATTAAACTGGAGAAACTAAAGGAATTTGAAGTGATGGGGCAGTTAGACCTTGTTGCTGATTTTTGAAGACACCATCTTACTCTGTTTCCTGGGCTTGAGTGCAGTGGCCTCATCATCACTCACTGCAATCTCTGACTGACTCCAGGCCTCAAGTGATCCACCTGCCTCAATCTCCCAGGGTGTTGGGACTACAGGCGCCCACCACCACACATAGCTTCCACTTTATTTTAAAAGCACCCTTTGATTTTGTGTATATTTGTATGTAGCAGGGAGAGAACATGGGTCTCCTAAAGGGTAGAAAAAAAGAGAATTCATTCCTAGATTAAACCTTCTTTTCCTGTTCTTTATTTGTTTATGTATTTATTTATTTATTTATATATTTTGAGACAGTTTCAAGCTGTTGCCCTGGGTAAAGTACATTGGCATCATAGCTCACAACAATCTCCAATTCAGGCTCACGTGATCCTCTTGCCTCAGTTTTTCTATTTTTAGTAGAGATGGGGTCTCGCTTTTGCTCAGGCTGGTCTTGAACTTGTGAGCTCAAGCAATCCACCTGCCTCAGCCTCTCAGAGTGCTAGAATTACAGATGTGAGCCACCTACCCTGGCCTTTGCCTGTTCTTTAGAAAGCCCAGCCCACTTTGAGTTCTCTGGTGGCAAAAGAAATCCCTATTTATTCATTAAATTTCTTCACCCAGGCTCTGTGTGCCAATTAGCCTTATGGGCAGTGATGCCATTTTGGCAAAGAATTACTTTTAAGCCCTTTTGGGCTTTCAAAAGATGCCCTTTGAACTTTCAAATCCAACTCCCAAATCCACAGTATCCTCCCACCACTTCACTCCCTGAGGATTCTGTTATGCCCAGTTGCCAACTGCCAGCCACAGTGAAGATCTAGTCATCTTATTTCCTCCATTCCTGCCCCTGGGCGAAAGCAGGTCACTAAGCTGATGCTTCCTATACATTTGTACTCTGAATTCTCAAGCTGAACTCTGGAAGCCTCCGGAGCGTTCAATACCCTCTCCCTGTTCATTCGTTCAGTGTTCACTCCCACTGTTGCTGTTTCCCATTCCATCTGTCCTTGAGCTGCCTCTACCCTGTCCCAGGTTGCCTTTCTGGGAAAGACTGAGGTTGTCTGTGAGGGAACAGCTTCAGTTTCCTCTCCTGGATTCAGAAGGTCTCCTCCTCTTGCCTGAGAGGGAATTGGGCCTTCTGCCTTCTTCCCCTGGCTGGCCTCCACAGTTGGTCTGGGGACAAAGATACAAACAACAGATCTGGCACTGCTGATTCCTCAGCTACTTCACCCAAAGAAACCTTTTTGGATATCTTTCTTTTATCCCCCTTTGTATTAAATACCTTGTATTTGCTTATCTCCTTAGTGGTAATTAGAATGACTGTATAACTTACTGTACAGACCTGGACACTTGTGAGAGTGAAGCAGACTGCTCTTTGGGACAGCAGGCCTGACCCTGGACTGTCCATGCAAACCAGGATATATGATCACCTTTGTGATAATCCAGGCTTTTTTTCAGTTTGTTAAGTCCCTCAATGCCCCCTGATAATGGTAGCTGCCATTTGCATGCTTCAGCTTTGGCTGATCACCTTATATAGATGAACCCATGGAGTCTTCATAGTATCCCTTTGAGGTAGATAGTATGATTAACACCACATTGACTCTGAGAGAACTGAGGCCCGTCTGAACAAGTTACTCAAGGTTATATATACACCTAGTTAAGTACTTTAAACCTAGCCACAGCAGCCCCCGGAGGTCAGCACTGTTGTATTCTCCCTATTTGCAGAATTTTCTAGACATCTGTTTCATCAGAAAAGGAATATACACTGTAAATGAGAGTGTCACCTTCTGAAGTAAATACTTGGTCAGGGTTGCACAGTTATAAAGGGTTCCTTAATAGGAAGGAAATCCATTCTTTTCAAGAGCAAGTGGGACCTAGGTTAGAGCTGCCTGTCACTAATGTTGTCTAACACAAAAATTTGAGGTTTTAAAAAAATTTTTAATTTATTTTTTGAGACAGAGTCTCACTTTGTTGCCCCCGATAGAGTGCTATGGCATCATAGTTCACAGCAACTTCTAACTCTTGGGCTCAAGTGATCCTCTTGATCCTCTTGCCTCAGCCTCCATAGTAGCTGGGAGTGCAGGCACCAGCCACAACGCCCAGCTATTTTTTAGAGACAAAGTCTCCCTCTGGCTTAGGCTGGTCTCAAACCTGTGAGCTCAGGCAGTCAGTCTGCCTCGCCCTCCCAAGGGGATTACAGGCTTGAACCACTTCGCCCAGCCTAAAACACAAGTTCTTAAAACTAAACAAATGGAAAAGTCTTGGCCCTTAGCCAGTTAACCCCTACAAAGTGAAATTCAGGTTATCTTTTCTGCAGATTTTTCTCATTTTATTGTTTTCTCATCCCTGGAGTTAATTGAGGATAGTATTACCTAAGAACCAAGTTAAGCTTCGTGACTAAATACTAAAAAGTAAAGTTCTTGGCGAGGCATGCGAGGTGTGGTTCGCACCTATATCCTAGCACTCAGGGAAGCTGAGGTGAAAGGATCACTTGGGTTCAGGAGTTCAAGACCAGCCTAAACAAGAGTAAAACCCTGACTCTAATAAAAATAGAAAAAATTACCTGGGCATAGTGGCAGGTGCCTGTAGTCCCAGCTATTTGGGAGGCTGAGGCATAAGGATCACTTGAGCCCAAAGGTTGCTGTGAACTACAATGATGCCACAGCACTCCACCCAGGGTGACAGAGTGAGACTCTGTGTCAAAGAAAAAAAAGGAAGTTCTTGATCTTCTTAGGAAATAGGAATTTTATCTTATAAAGTACAGGCATCTCTTTTAAAAAGAGTTCAGTCCTCTCCCATTTCCCTTGTCCTTGCTATTCCCCTTCCCATATTTAGGAAACCTTTTCTGCCAAAACCGGGATCGTTACTCCGTGGAGTTTGTTCTTTAGGCACATCCAGAGTTCAACATGAAGCATTTTTTTAATACCACCAAGCTGACTTATTTGAAGGCTAAACTTACTTTGTTTGCACTAATATTTACAAATCTCAAGAGTTGAAGGAAGTAGTAAGTACTCCTACTGCCTCAGGGCATGTTGTGAGGGCCTGAACATCAAGTCATTCATTGGTCTCAAAGTCACAAGCATTACCAGGTCAAACTGTAGAGATTACGAAGGGGGGGAAGAAAGTGGCTATTACCCAGAGCAGAGCTGCTTGAGAGCTTTTCAGCATTCTTGTCTACAGGCACAGGAAGGCCGCCTGCTTCTGTATCGTGTTGTGGAGAGGAACATGCTTTACCTCAGCCCTGTTTCCTTCCAAAAGGAACTGTTCTTATTCAGGCCACCAAACTACTTCCAAAATGAGTCTCTCTTCCTCCTCCTCACCAGCCCAAGTTTTGTTGACCATCTTCAGAATTTCTGGGCTTTAGTAGCTGAGGAATTCCTCTGAAAGCTGCTTCAGACACAGCTCACTGCTGTACTTTGTGTTAAGCAAAGCTTGTTTTGAACAACTGAGAAAGTTCAGGTCCAGGTTTCTCTGGGTGGAAGGGATGTCCTATGTCAGATGATGATGTAAAGAAATAGTTTGCACATAAAAAGTGAAAGGGTCTCAAATGATAGGAACACAGGAATCTTTTCAAGGTAACATGCAAATACAGGAAAACAGCCATTAGACTTCTGGAAACTCATTAGATCCATAAACTGGGATGATTTCAGTTGAAAATGAAAACCATTTGCTCTTTTCAATCTCAGGAATTTTTGAAACATTGAGGTATTTAATAATAGCACAACTCATTGAGCCCCAAATACATGCTAGCTACCCTGCTGGGCTCTTGATAGCCGTGCTGTCTAATGGGTACAACAGCCTGCAAGGCTGGTTGGTGTTTTATAGACACTCTGAGAGACCTGCAAAAAGCCTTGCTACTGACACATGTAGCTGCAGTTTCATCCTGGTATCTATCCATTCATTGTCAGATATTTGTGTGCCTGCTTGTACCAGACATTGTGTGAAGGACAATGCACACTGAGATAGATGTGGCTTTGCTCTTAGCAGTTTATGTTCTAGTGGGCCAGTCACTCAGATGCTGATCCAGGACCTCTAGTTTTCTTTGATTTTCTCTTTAATTTCTTCCTCCTTTTCCCCTCCAAATTTTTGTGTTGCAGAATTGCAAACCTACAGAAATGTTGGAAGAAGGTTGTCTGTGAGGGAACAGCTTAATCAACACCCATGTACCCTTCATCTAGATGACCAGTTCTTAACATTTTGCCACATTTGCTTGAATATTTCTTTTAGCTAAATCATTTCAAAATTAAAAGCATCACGGTACTTCAGTATTCATCTCCTGCATTTTCTGCATAATCTCTATACCAGGCATCCTCAAACTACAGCTCGCGGGCCCCATGCGGCCTGCCAGGGACATTTATCCAGCCCGCCTCGTGTTTTTGCCACCGCTGCCTGTCCTACTTAGCAGCCAACTCATCCCGGGGCCTGCAGTCTGGCCTTCCAACGGTCTGAGGGACAGTGAACTGGCCCCCTGTTTAAAAAGTTTGAGGACCCCTGCTCTATCCCAAGAAATTTAACTGGTTCTGTAATGTTGTCTACCACATAATTCTTTTTTTTTTGAGACAGAGCCTCAAGCTGTCCCCCGGATAGAGCGCTGTGGCATCACAGCTCACAACAACCTCCAACTC
>NW_003852472.1:6654546-6657238 GCF_000181295.1 Otolemur garnettii
CCCTAATCATATTAAATTTCCCTTGATTATTTCTAAAGTGCTCTTTAATAGTGGACTTTTTTTCCTTTGTATTCGGGGTGCAGTCATGGTCACACCTTTATTTTAGTTGATGTGTCTCTTTAGCCTCTTGAAATATGGCCTTCTATCTCCCATCTCCTCAATCCCCATACACTGAGGAGTACAAGCTGGTTCCTACATTTTGAATTTCTTAATGGTGGCCTTCAGCGTATTACTCAATTTGTTAATTTTTCCAAATCCCTATTTTCTGTCTGCTCCCATACCATTTTGAATCAAGTTTAGATATTTCTTTCAGGTACTTAGAGGGGCATGTGGAAGATAAGTGTAGGGGAGACAGGGAATGTTGTGTGTAGCACATACATTGTATTTTATGTACTATAAATAATTTTGATTTATATAGTCAAATGAGCTTTTGGAGCTCTTCACTGAAACTTTAAGGATTCTTCCCCCCCCCCCCTTTTGCAGAGATTAGTTGGTAGTTGCCAACAACCCTGGAATTGGCAAATTGCTCAAGGTATAATCTTTTCATTAAAAAAGGATTTAACTAATTAGTCTTGACTAGCAAGCTGACAGGTTAATAAGGGAAGTGGGGCTCGGCAACCCTTACAGTGGAAGTGTCCATTAAATTTAAATCTTACAATGTCTGCTAAAACATTCTTTACAATGTTTTGTTTGTTTGTTTGTTTTTTAATTTTGTGTGTATCACCCTAATAAAAACCAGAAAACCCTCTTCCTTTCATATTCCAAACAGATCTGAATTGTGTTTGCATATTTTAAATAAAAACTGTTCTGTATCTTAGGGAGCCTGTTCTATCAGGCAGGCCCTAAAATATTATCTTATTTTTATTTTCGAAGAGCCATTGGCATGGGCATTTTTATTCTTGTAATTTAGCTTTTGTCAATGAACTTGACCTTACTATTTAACTTGTTCTAAAATAAACCAGAATGTTGATGAAAACTAATAATTTGGTTGAATGTCAGAATTAGACTAAGATGTGGAAACTGAGTAGTTGCAGCTAAGAGTGGAAACATGGAGTTCCTTGAGTCACTTGCAGTGAGTGGTACTTTACACAGACAGCACTTTCCCTACTCATGCATTAATAAGGAGATTTCCCTTTTGGAACTCTTGACTAAAGGTTTCTTAGTCTGTACACATGCCCTTCTGGTATAGCCTTAACCGGTTCATTTCCTCCTGCTCAAGAGGAAGCCAATACACTGAAACAGCAGGGGTTATTGCAGAGAAAGAATTTAATGTGGCAGGTACAGTGAGAGGAGACAAGAGCAGGATGGTCTAAATCCATCTTCTAGAGAATTTGGGAGGAAAGGTTTTTAGAGAGTTTTGCTGCTCTACCTAACAGATGCAAACATTGTAACCTAATTGTACCCTCACATTAATCTGATATAAAAATAAATAGATTAATTAAAAGAACAACAGAAAAAGATAGTTTGGCTGGCAAAGGGCTGGGTGGGCAATTAGGTCTACTGATTGTCTGGGTTTGGGGTAGAACCATAGGGCTGTAGAAATTGTCTTCTTATGTTATCAATTCTTAGGTAGGGATTGCGAGACCAGGTGAGTCAGTACCTTGGTCTAGGCCACTGTTCTGAGTAGGTCAGACCCTGGAAATCAGGGCCTGGAAGATATCTCAAAAACTAGCCTTAGGTTTCATAAGGTTGATATTGTCTATGGGAGTAATTAAAGTTAAGAATGTTTATGACCATCAGCTCTATCACTCCTTAGAAGCAATTATAGGAAAGCAAACAATAGAGACAAAGGGAACAATGGCTGGGTTTGTATTTATTTTAACTATACCTGCACCTTTTCAGAGATCAGGTCCCTATCACAGTTACCACCTTGTGGCCCTCTATTAATTTTATAAAGGATGGTTTCAGCTCCTTTTTTTTTTTTTTTGCTCCATACAGTCTGCTGCAATCAATTGGTTTGATTCAATGACTTTGGGTTCCAAGTTTCATGGTTGCACTGGGAGACATAATGTACCTCGCCTCCCTCAAGACCTTGAAGATGGGCATTTTGCCCTGATCATAGGCTCAGAGAGGCTAAGGAATCTGCCCAGAGCTAGTAGGCTGACAGATGGCACACCTGGGTTTGGCAGAAGGCCCCCTAGAGTCTTCTGTACACATGTCAGGCACATAGTGCTTTGGGGCATTTAAAAACTATAAAAGGCTCAGTTTTTTCCCCCAGAGAAACTGTTTTAATTTACCTTTCTGAGTAGTAGAGAAAAATAATCATATAGTCCCATTTGTTTTTATTTTTTTAATAGCTTTTTATTTATTTATTTTGTATTTTTTGCAGTTTTTGGCTGGGGCCAGGTTTGAACCTACCACCTCCGGTATATGGGGCTAGCACCCTACTTCCTGAGACACAGGCACCACTTGTTTTTGTTTTTTTGAGACAAGAGTTTCTCTCTGTTGCCCTGAGTAGAGTGCTGTGGCATCCTACGTCACAGCAACCTTAAACTCTAGAGTACCTGGTGGTACAGGTGCCCGCCATTATCTCTGGCTAGTTTTTCTATTTCAAGAGAGACAGGGTCTTACTCTGGCTCAGACTTGTCTTGAACTCGAGCTCAAGGAATCCACCTGCTCTCGGCCTCCCCGAGTGCTAGGATTATAGGCATGAGCCACCACACTTGGCCTGTATTGTCAATAACAAACTTAC
>NW_003852472.1:6657445-6666708 GCF_000181295.1 Otolemur garnettii
TAAGTATATATGTAGATGACTTCATTTATAAATGAAAATGTACCTGAAATTTTGGAGGGACATATATACCTTTGGATATTTTGGTTACTTTCAAATGTGATTTTGACTGCCGCCCTGGGTTAGAGTGCTGCGATATCATAGCTCATAAGAATGAGCTCGGGTTAGGGTTAGGGTTTTTGTTTTTTAAATAGCTTTTTATTTATTTATTTATTTTGTATTTTTTGCAGTTTTTGGCCGGGGCCAGGTTTGAACCCACCAACTCTTGGGCTTAAGCAACCCTCTTGCCTCAGTTTTTCTGTTTTTAGTAGAGACAGGAAACTGAAGCAATCCACCTGCCTCAGCCTCTCAGAGTGCTAGGATTACAGGCATGAGCCACTGAGCCCAGCCTCATATATGATTATTAAGTACTTTGATTCTATATCCTATTTGTAAACCATGTGAATATAGAAAGTTAATATAACTAGGTTATCAAAAAGGCATAGTGAGAAGTCAAATCTCAGTTTTTGGAAGGAAGCTTTCATTTTCATCCTGAAATTCTTTGTTAGATGCTAAAGTAATAGCATACTGCTAGGACGGGGTTGATAGGACTTAATCTAGATGGATCATTTTAGTAATCCCATACACTAAACAATTTACTGCCTCTATTACAAGATGTACCTCTGACTTAGTGTTAGGGTTTTTTTTGTTTTGTTTTGTTTTTTGCAGGGGTGGGGAGTTGGTACAAAAAACCCTGCCATGTTAAATTGCCGTGTTGATTGCAAGACAACATCTGGATTTCAGAAACATTAAAATATGTGTGGGGGGGGCGTAGGGGGGAAGAATATGTCTTAGAAATGAAGAAATATGATACAGTTATGTAGCACATTATATCACATTTTATAATTTGTCTCCTTAAACAGTGATTTATAGATCTTTTGAGAAAGAGAGCATGGAATTTGAACCTTTTAAGAAGACAGAAAAATGACCTTCCCTTCAAGACTGAGACAAATTAAATTGGACTTAGAAATTGGTTTACTCTTTTCCTCTAGGGTAAATCTTCCTGGAAGTGAGTGCCCTGGCCGAATGTAAGGGAAGGTCCATTGTCAGCACCCTGAATGTCTATTTGAAATGTCATCAGCTTGGAACATTCATTGGCAAAGACTATCAACACCCTGTTTTAAAGGGATGCCTTGGGTAGAATGGAAATTTTATTGGCATGTCCTTAATCCTTTTTAATAAGGGGAACTATTTAGGAGAATTATGTTGTAAGAATGAATGAGATTTGGGAACAGCTTTAGTCCCCGTGTTCTGTTGTGACTGTCAACACTAAATACATCTTTATTCAGCAGCTGTCTGAGGATTTTTCATTTAACAACTTAAACTTACATGACATGATAAAGCAGGGACATTCCATGAGAGTCCTAAATCTGGCTTGGGTCTGCCTTTGCCAGATTTGCCAATAGGAATTGATGTATCTGATTTAAAATTTTTGAGAGTTCAGCCAGCACTTAAGGTTAAGGTTCTTCTGTCTATTTGGTGTCAATTGGTACAGGTAGAGAAGTTGAAAGCCCACATAGAGATAAATAGCCACATTTAACAAACAGACATTGCTGTCCTTAATTGTACTCAGCTGGAAATAAAGCATCAGGGAGAAGGCGGGAGTCCAGCCAGGTTGTGTTTTATTAGGGGTCAGATTTATAGTGTTCAGTTTTAGGGTGTGATTTTGGAATTTTTTTTTTAACATTTTTTAAAAGAGTAGAAAGACAGTGGGAAGATATTTAACACCTGAAATGCCACTTCTCAATATGTTAGAAGATTTTACACGGAGACAGTGTGTTTATTAGAAGCCCTAATTTATGTACTCCTAAAGGAAACTTTCCCAAGGAATATTTTTTTATCGTACAAACTTGTATTGTATAAACTTGAATTAATGAAATGCTATATGGAGATATACTAAAAAACTTGATTACTCCTAAAGGAAACCTCCCAAGGAATATTTTGTTATCGTACAAACTTGTATAAACTTGAATTAATGAAATGCTATATGGAGATATACTAAAAAACCTTAGTAAACATTCTGTCATGGTATATATCATCAGTATTTAGGTATATTGACATTTCTATCAAAATGGCATTGATACTGGACCTATTAAATTTCTGTGGTTTAAAATACTTAACAGTATGAGGAAAATAAACAGATTAAAAACACAAACTGAACAATGATTGAAAATACCAAAGTACAAATGGAACTTTCTTTAATCTGTATCCCAGAATTTTTGAGAAGAGAAGATAAAATCTTAAGCATTAAATCCAGAGGCCCTGTCCAGCTTATTGCTGTAGGACAGCCTCAAGACCCTCTAATCCCCTAGTTTAGAGGATCATATTGTCAAGTCAGAGCGGCTTAAACACAATAGCATCTTCTGGAACCCAAGTGACCTGTATTGAGAGTGGATCTTGTGCTTTTGTTCTTTTGAGAGGCAGGTGTAAAGGATAACATGCCGGATTATCTTATTTTAAAGCATCTAAAAGCCAGTTCCCCCTTCCTCATTCCCTTTCCTCTCAGCTGTTAGAGTCTTTGATCAGGTAAATTCTAAAGGCAGACACTTGTGAAGAAGAGGTGGACCTTTGGTTTTAGTTGTCTGTGCCCGCTTTCTGTCCTCACCCTCCTCATCAATTAGTACTAATGAATGTGGGGAATTCATGAAGGCTGAGTATTAACTTTGTTGCCCTGATGACTCTTTCACAACCTTTGCAGTATGTAAGGGAAGAAAAGTTACTTCCACCCCACCTCGTGGGAGTAGCTTTCTGATTCTGAGCAGATTATACAATTCCCTCCAGGCGAGCATGTGGGAACCTGCACCTTTATACCCAAGCAACAGTAATTGTGCCCAAGCGTGGATTCAGATTTCTGTCACAGCAAGCAAAAGGAACCACAGCCATGTGTGGTATTTCCCAAAAAGCCTGTTTATGACAGGGCTGTTTATAAAACTTAAGTTTCAAAAATTAATAATTAGTATCTCAAGACAAAGGGACTTTTTTAAATCATCTGATTTATCTGAAAATATATGCCTTGATTTTTATAAGACATGTTAGCATTACACTTCAGACCTGACCTAACAAGTTAAAATCCTACCCCTGAGCATGTGTTAGCTTTAGAAATCTCCTGTGTTGGTGACATCATGAAATTAAAGAAAGGCTATGTCATACTGAATGACAGGGGAATATCTGGAGTGATTTTGTCAGTAGCTTAAGCAGTTTAAATAGCTTAAGAGGAATCTGTCCATAACTTGAGAAAGGCAAACTCCTAAAAGCAATCATTAATTTCTTCCAGACATGGTAGCTAGTCATTAAAAAAAAAAAGCTTAAAGAAAATCAAGTACTCAAAACTATCTAGGTATGTGGACTGATAGGGGAAAATGGGAATGATTTTGTTTGCTTACTTGCTTTCCTATAGGAAATTTGACCCTTAAACCAGAGTGAGGTTCCTTGAAGACAGCTTAATACAGGGGGGCATCTGGCTAGGGAAAGACAATATTCCAGCCTGTTCTCCGTAGCTCTTGACCTCTAATATTTAATGCCCAGTTCATCTGTATATTGAAAAGATTAGCGGGCTGGCTTGAACAAATATAGAATTTGTTCAAGAATATAAAATTTTATATGACAATTTATTCTTTAACATGATAAAAAAAGACTGATCTTTAAGAAAATTAAAATTACTAAGTTTTTAAATACTTTTCTTCCTGTTTTAAAGATACTCTCTTCACATTTGCTTCCTGAAGACATCTTACAAATAGCACTTGTCAAAAATGACTTGCATAATTTGAGGGGTAGCTTATGTTGAGGGGGGAAATATCTTTTCCTTACCCATCCTAGTTTTATGGCCAAGACCCTGTAGTGAAAGACAGATTCAAGAGAAAAGACTACAGATGTATTACATGTACATGTTTTATGTGACACAGGAGCCTTCGTAAGGGAGTGAAGACTCAAAGAAATGGTTAGACTTGTGTATCTATCTGTATGCTAGATTTAAGAAGGAGTAGATAGTTGTGGAGACAGACATGTGATTGGACAAAGCGTATGATCTAATGGAGGAAGCTTGGCAAGGCCTGTGTTCATATTCTTTTATGTCCTTTTCCTCTGGGCATAGAGAAGAGTAACCTCTCACATGAGGATTTTTAACCCACTTGAAGGGAAGCTCAGAAAATCCTTCCCAAGTTTTAGGACCTGCTTTAGGGGAGAAGAGAAGGGGAAAGTAAGTGCTGTTTTCAGATACCAGCATGCCATATTTGGGGGTAGCCTGTCTTGGATCCCATAACGTACACTCAGAGCAAATAAAAATTGTGTTTGCTTTGCAATGGGGTCCTGATCTGTGGCTCTTAATTGCTACTGTTCTGAGATTTTCAAAGCAGATATTTTTGTTTTTAATGCTTTGAGTGTGGTATTATTGTGGCTTTTGTAGTTCAGCATCATCTGGTTGAAAAACGAGATTGGAAAGAGCCTGGAGAGCTGTTAACAGGTTGGATTTGTCTAGGCGATTTCAAAGCCCATCTGGAAGCAACACTGTGCAAGTTGTGTGCCTTTGACCATTTTCCCAATTGGTAATTTTACCAGAGAGAGGGATTCGCATTTTGTGCTTTTTTGTGTGACCTGAATAAAAAGTGCCAAGGCGTTTTGCATTAACTGATCCATTAACTTTCTTCCTCCATAGATTGTTTCCTCAACAGTGCACCCTGATTAAAAGAAATTTCTCCTCTTTTCCCAGTTACTTAGTGAATTACTCTTTCTCCCCAGGGCCCTCGGGAAAGGGAAACCCAAGCACAACCTCAGGGCAGGATTAGCAGCCGGGGAGGAGCCACTTTCTGTTCTTTGTTAAAGCCAGGCCAGTTCTGCACTTGAGAACAGGAATTTTCGAAGTGATGGCCGCACCTTCCATCTTTTTTTCACCTGGTACTTTCCAGAGGCTTTATAGACCTCTGAGGGGGACACGGAGCCCCTGTGCAGATGCTTGAGGGTGCCGGCACTAGAACAGCACCAGCTCTGTGCCCATCTGCTCTGCCTTTATCCCCTCCCTGGTTCCTTCCTGGTCAGGAGCCCAGCAGGCCCCAGACTGGCTTCTAGCTGGGCTCACACGAGCTCCTTATTACTCTCCCAGGGCCACCATCTCTCCACACTTCATGGTGTCCAGTTTCTGTTCCTGTTCACTTTCCAAGAAACTATCCTACCTGAAATCCCCAGCAGGGGAGGAGGATCTTCTATGTTTTATTAGAGAACTTAGCATTAAGCTATAGTTTTCTATTTTAATCATTCTTCCCAGTTGTGAGATCCCTTAGGGAACCACACAGATCTTGCTCTTCATTGAATCCCTAGTTTCAGGCCGTAAAATTTGGCAGGCAGTCAGCAGTTGTTGAATTGTCTAATTATTATTTCCAGGATGAAGCTGGGGAAATTATTCTGTTCCTGAGTACAAGCCAGGCCTCAAGTGCCCTCCTCTCCCTCCTCTTTTAGATGTTAGGATAAGACATTGAAAAGTTGTTGTAATTGAATGAACTGTGTAAGCACAATGCCACGAACCTTTAATTACCTCTTACTGGAGATCATATGACTCTATTTAAATACCCGTTATTAAACAGTAGTAGGACAACCAATTTTTTATTGAGGTTCGATTTCACAGATCATGAAATTCAGTCTTTCCAAGTATACATTTCAGTGATTTTTAGCATATTCTCAACAGTTTTGCAAGTATCACCATTATCAATTTTAAAACATTTTTATTACCCCCCAAACAAACTCTTCCCCCCTTACTTACCCTCCCAACCCCTCAGTCCCAGGCAAAACCACTGATGTACTTTCTGTCTTTAGATTTGCCTGTTTCGGAGCATTTCATGTAATGATATCATAAAATGTGTGGTGCTTTCTAACTGCCTTCGATTCACTTAGCGCAATGTTTCCAAAGTTTCGCCCATGTATTGGTATTTCATTTTGTAATTGGTAAATACTATTACATTGTATGGGCACATCACATTTTGTTTATCGATTAATTAATCGATAGACATTCGGGTTGTTTCTATATTTTGGCTATTGTGAGTAATGCTGAGGTGAATGTCCATGCACGGGTTGGTTTTCTGTGTGCATGTGAGTGTTCTTTTCTCTCGAGTATGTTTCTAACAGTAGAATTTCTGGGTCACTTGGTAGCTTTCATCCAGCCTTTTGAGGAACTACTAGACTGTTTTCCAAAACCAACTGTATGATTTTTCACGCCCCACCAACAAGAGAGCATATGAGGATTCCAATTTCTTCACCTTCTTGCCAGCACTTGGTGCTGTCTCTCTGTTTGCAGTGGATGGGTAGTATCTCAGTGTGGTTAGATTTGCATTCCCCTGATGACTAATGCCCTTGAATATCTTTTCATGTGCTTGTGGCTATTTATGTATATTCTTTGGCTAAATGTTTATTCAAACCTTTTGGCCATTTTTAATTGGATCATCTTTATATTAGTGAGTTGCAATAGTTCTTTTTTCTATTCTAGATCTTAGATGCTTATCAAATGCTTTAGAATATTTTCTCCCATTATGTGGCATATTTTTTTCTCTGTTGGTATGTCTTTTAATGGACTTATTCTTTTTTTTTTTTTGCAGTTTTTGGCTGGGGCCAGGCTTGAACCTGCCACCTCCAGTATATGGGGCCAGCACCCTACTCCTTTGAGCCACAGGCACTGCCCTGAACTTTTAAAAATAAAGCTGAAGGCGTGTGGTGCCTGTGGCTCAAAGGAGTAGGGTGCTGGCCCCCCATATGCCAGAGGTGGTGAGTGGTGGGTTCAAACCCAGCCCCGGCCAAAAACTGCAAAAAAAAAAAAAGAGAGAGAGAGAAAAGCTGGTATTAGTATTCAAGGTACCTGGTTGACCTCCAGACACAATCTTGTGACCAGGTCACTTTCTTCCTGGCATTGCTGTTTGTCAAGACCCTATTCATTCCCAGCGGGCATCTGTCCCTGGAAGTTCTTGACAGAAGTGGGGCGGGGGCAGCATAAATACTCCTTATCCTTTGACTCTTCCTGCTCCTGCCTGCCTCGAATTTATCCCATTTCGTCTTTTTCCTTGTGAGGAGGCCCAGGAAATGTTACATATCACAAGATTTCAAATTCTCAATTCTAGCGATTCTGTTTGCAGATACAGAGAAGGCATTTATTGTTTTTGAAAACAGGTGCAAAACTATCCAAAATAAGTTACCCTCATTCTAGAGTATGCGTTGCAGTTTTCAAAGTGTTTTCTTTGTTTATTTTATCATTAAATATAGTATCTGTCCTCATAATGAACACTTGAGGTAGACATGGCACGGTGACATTCATTTTGTCCAGGAGCCATTATGGTTTAGGAGGCTACCACTCTAGCCAAAGCTCACACCTGGCTTCTCCGATTTCCCATCTTATGCTGTTTCCACAGGGCTGCGCATCTTAATCAGTTTCTTAATTAGAACTCAGTATTGTGTATTTGGTAGGAATGGGTTTCTGCACCATTCAAGAATAATAAACATTTACACCCTAGATTTTTAATGATCTGAGATAACAGAGAAGTGTATAAAAAAGGTTAGCCTCCTGAGCATTTAATTCTGCAAGGGAGGGGATGGAAGGAAGTCTCACATGCAGAGATAAAAGCAACTTAAGGGTATCTTGGATGGGATGCTACCTAGGACTCTTGGAGACTTAATAATCAGTTTCCATCATTCCAACTCATGGAATATTTCTGCTGCATAACTAGAACATTTTATAGAAAATTAGAAATTGTCACTATTCAGGACAAATGCTGTAATATGGAAGATGCCAATTGTCTAGATTATTTTCTCCCAATAATTTTGTATAAAAATTTCAAACATAAAAGTTTAGAGCATCAAATATTAAACACCTATATCCCTCCTCCCCTCCATCTTCCTGTCCCCACCCGCCATCTAGATTCTGTAGTTGTTAACATGTTCCAACATTAGTTTTATCACATATCTCCAGGCTGTTTTTTATATATTTTGTGAATACGGTCACTAAGCATCTTTGATGTTTTGGGTGGAAGGGACCCTGCAGTCTTTTGGTGACTTTTACTTTTATTCCTCAGAATCCTTTGGAACCTGGGGAATGTGGGGCAGAGCTGATAGCACAGGCCTTGACTCTCACGCTGGGATCCCTGAGCCCACCGCATGCCCAGGTTCATATTGCACTTGTGCATTCACAGGTCATGGCAACCTGAGGGTTTTCGGTGTAGAGATGGAAAGATTGTCCCCCTCCCCCTTTTTTAACAGATTAAAAAAGTGTCCCAGAATGAGGTTCAGTGGGGCAAATGTGTATTTTGGAATGCTGTTGGGGTGGGTGGGAGTGAGCCTGGCAGGGTGAGTTAAGTGTGGTAGCATCTTTTCTGCTTACTGGAAATAGTGTTTTTTATGTTGGACCACTCAGTGGATTAGTCAGAGTGTCCAGAAATAGAAAATAAGGTAATTGTAAAAGTCCCTGAGTTAGTATGAGCTGTTGTATAATATCTGCCCTAAGTCATTTTATTGCCTTCCCAAGATTCTTAAACTCTGTTTATCCTTTTCTCTGCCTCTTTTAGATATGGAGGTAATGAGTTACCAAAGAGGTTTTTGTGAGACTTAAGAGCTGCTCTAATGTTTAATTATCTAAACTTAAATTCGGTATAGCAGCGTTTGAAGGTTAAGGAAGTTTTTTGGCACTTTCAGGTAATAAGGGAGGTAATTATAAGCTTTCAACCCAAGGTCAAGATAAATTTAAATCTGGAGGAGGGAAAAAAGAGGCTGACTTCTCAGTAGGACAGTGTCCCTTCTCACTGGAGAAGACGATACTACTTGCTGTGAAATGGACATCAATTACGCTTGTTTCTCCCAGCCTGTCTCTCCGGTGAAGAGCACAGCTAATTCTTAGGGTAAGTGGCCTCTTCTGTAAGAATAAAGCCTGGCCCAAGGAGAGCTGAAGTGGATTACCCCCAAAATTAGGAGGTTGGGAAATGCGTTTGGGTCTTTCCTTTCTCTGCCCTACTTGGGTCTTTCTAAAATCAAGAAACAAAATGAAATTGACTTGCAGAAGGATGTCAAAAGACAAGGCAAATTCAGCTGGTTTGGTGGGGCGTCTTTCCTATGTTTTCTTTTTGAAGTTACAACAGTCCAGAACCAGAGAAGAGCTAGCTGTAGGTGAGGATGGGTGGCTCCAGGGCCAAGGTTAGGTTTAGCTCACCCTGACATTTGGGGGAGGGGGGTGGGTGGTAGTTATTTGGGGGGATATTCTGAAAAAT
>NW_003852472.1:6667005-6674933 GCF_000181295.1 Otolemur garnettii
GCCTCCCAAGTTGCTGGGACCACAAGTGCCCGCCACAATGCCTGACTTTTTTTATTTTTTTCCAGTTGCAGCCGTCATTGTTGTTTGGCGGCCCGGGCTGGATTCGAACCTGCCACCTTAGGTGTATGTGGCTGACTCCTTAGCCACTGAGCTACAGGCACCGGGCCGTAGCCATTGCCTTTAGGGCTTCAAAAGAGAGTTACTTTTGAATCAAGTTAATGCCAGATGCGTCACCCTGTGTTCCACATTCCCTGTGTCAGGGGTACATCCGGAGCTGAAATGGTTTTCCTTGAAACTGAATGGAGTACATATTGGCTTTCCTGTGGTGCATTTCTGCCTTCCTGAAATTCCTCATTTGAAGAACAGAGTGCCCAGGAGTGAGGGAATAATGTATGTTATCAGAATATCTGTTGAGATGGTAAAAGAAGATAGAGCCTGATTCTCTCTGAGGAAGACTTAATGTGACCTAGATGAAGTGAACCATAAATCTTTGAGAGACATGAGACTTAAATGGCAAGTTCTTGAATTAGGAGGTGAAATATTAAAGTTTATCTAAATAATTTTGACATTTAAGTCAGTTGTAGTCAAAATTCTTAATGGATTGACAGTGAGGAAAAGTAGAGTTGGATTTAAAAAGCAGTAATAGAGGAGAAAGTGACCACTCCTATGTTATTTATGTGAGTGTATGTGCATATATTATATATATATACACAATTGTAATGATTAGAATTATGATTGTCAAAAAGCAAGTCCTATTTTCACATAAAAATTGATATTTGAATAATATATAGAATATTATTCAGCCATCAAAACGAACGGAGATTTTACAGCATTTGTACTAACCTGGATGGAGGTAGACCACATTATTCTTAGTGAAGCATCACAGGAATGGAGAAGAAAGAATCCTATGTATTCAACTTTGATACAAGACAATTAATGACAATTAATGACACGGTGGGGCATAGGGGAAGAAGACCAGGCAGAGAAGGAGGTAGGGGATGTGCGCAAGGGAAAAAAAAAAGAAAGAAAATGGTGACTAATTCTCATATAAAGTGTATTTAATTTTGACCGAAGTACACTACTTAAACATTAATTTTTAATTCAACATGTTAATATGTTTATCATATTGCATCCTCATTTATAAGTGAAATATGTTTGTAATTTCCCCTTTATAATATATTTTCTCTAATTTTAGCATCAGGTGTATGCAGATTATGTAGAATGATTTTGAAGTGTTTATTTTTATATTGTTTATAAGATTTGGCATGATCTGGCTCAGTACCTGTGGCTCAAGTGGCTAAGGCGCCAGCCACATACCCCTAAGGTGGCAGGTTCAAATCCAGCCCGGGCCCGCCAAACAACAATGACGGCTGCAACCAAAAAATAGCCGCACATTGTGGCAGGCGCCTGTGGTCCCAGCTACTTGGGAGGCAGAGGCAGGAGACTCTCTTAAGCCCAGGAGTTGGAGGTTGTTGTGAGCTGTGATGCCATAGCACTCTAGCCAGGGGTACAGCTTGAGGCTCTGTCTCAGAAAAAAAAAAAAAGATTTGGCATGATTTTTTTTTTGAAACTTTGGAAAAAACAAAATAAGAAGTTAACTGATCAAAGTATTCTATAATAGACATTCTCCTGTCCGACAATGTGAATGTTACTTTCTTTGCATTATTACTATCATTATTGCTTAATATTTCATTGCAGCCATCGTCTGATTTCTTTTCTGAATGTATTTATCTTCATTCGTTCTTTATGAGGTTTTTGTTCTCAGTCCTTATGTTAAATATTGTTATTGTTATTAAATTTAGCCTTTTTAATTCTGTGAAGGCAAAAGTGGAAACTTAATATACACATGTATAAGTAAGAAAAATACATTTTTAAAAATTGATATGATAAAAAGCCTTTGCAAATCAGAGGGGAATGAAAGGAAAACTTATTCAATAAAGAGTTAGTTAGGTCTTCATCTCACAACAAAATAAATTCAAATGAACTAAAGAGCTAAATGTTTGTTCACACACACATGAAAAATAAGCTGTCAGTAAAAATCTAAATTATATAAATGATTCCTTCAGCAATGGTCTTTACAAAGAATAGATCTCAGTATGGAAAAATACTGATGGTACCAAATGATGTGAAATACGGTGAAGGAAAGGCTGGAATGACTGGCATGCTTCATTGCCGATTGTTTTAGAGGGTCAGGTGTAGATAGATTTTTTTTTTTTAATTTCTTTATTTTTTTTAACTCTTTTTTGTTGTTGTTGTTTTAGAGACAGAGTCTCACTTTGTTGCCCTCAGTAGAGTGCCATTGTGTCACAGCTCATAGCTACCTCCAACTCCTTAGGCGATTGTCTTGCCTCAGCCTCCGGAGTAGCTGGGACTACAGGCACCGGCCACAATGCCCAGCTATTTTTTTTTGTTGTTGCATTTTGGCTGGGGCCGGGTTGGAACCGCCACCTTTGGTATATGGGGCTGGGGCCCTACTCACTGAGCCAGAGGTGCCGCCTGATAGATTTTTTTCTTTTAAGGCAGAATCTTACTCTGTTGCCCCTGGCATCAGCCTTGCTCGTGGCAACCTCAGACTCCTGGGCTCAAGCCATCTTTCTGCCTCAGCCTCCTGAGTAGCCAGGAAGCTGGGAGTACAGGTGCCCAGCTAATTTTTCTATTTTTAGTAGAGAGGGGGTCTCGCTCTTGCTCAGTCAGGTCTTGAACTCCTCAGCTCAAGTGATCCTCCTGCCTTGGCCTTCCTGAGGGCTAGAATTTCAGGCGTGAGCCACAACACACGGCTTAGATAGATATGTTCGTTACTCTTTCCCAAGATTTGTAATGTGGTTGACACATACTTATTTGAAGAAAAATTTATTTATGTGTTTTAAGTTATGTTCATTCCTACTTTTTTAAAAAGTGTCAAGTTGATGTTTTATATGTGTAAGTTACTTGAATGTTAATCCATCCAACTAGGAATGATTCAGGAGGGATTTATTCTGATTAGTTGGGATCATCAGTTGAAAGACGCTGTTCCTGGTGACTAAACAGTAAAGGGAATGAGAAATGCCTGCGCTGCTCATTGCATTCCTAGCTCTGACACCTCAGAGTTTGCAGTTCTTATCTTCTATGCTTTGAAAGGGATTGTTTCTACAAAGTGCATCTGTGCTGTTAGAAAGATCTTGACATAACCGAGATTGATTGTGCAATTCAGTCATAAATATGCCCTCTGTTCCCCAGTGGCCGACCTCCCCACCCTGTCACCCTCCTTGTAAATCATGGGCATTCACCACATTCTCGGTGATTGCAGCTACGCTAATGGAGAGGAGGGAGTATTGTGCATAGCAGTTGTTCCTCACAGTCTCCCTGTTAGTCAAAAGTTTACTTTCTCAACCGACTTAAACATGGAACTGCTCACAAGGAGACAATCATTTTCCTTTTACTCCTTCAGTGAAAAGTAAGGAGCTAGAAAGAGTAAAAGTAGACAGATCTGTGTGTTACACATGGGCTAATGAGCCTACGGGAGCCAGAGCCGTGCTGGCTGCACTCGCCAGCTGTCAGCCTCCTCCTGACTGTTAGGTGGCTTAAGCATTTGGAGGCAGAAGAGGGTCTGGACAGTAGCTTTCACCAATGTTTCATCTTCTGGTAACATCTGTGGGACAAATGCATAGAATCAAAATGGGATCAGAACCTCATGTTCCTTGTAATCAGAGGGAATTTATTCTTGAAGCACAGGCTGCTCTATAATTTATAGTGTGGGATATAAATGTCTTAACTTATTATTTCCAGTTCCCATCTGTGTGTGGTTTTTGGAGGAAGGGACGTCATGTCATCGATAGTTGGAATTCACATCTCTCCCCTACTGATTTTACCAAATATGTTTATTTCCTCTTTCCCTAAACTCATGGCCCAAAGTTGCTAAATAGTGGCCAGGCTGGACTGACAGTCCTTTGCTGCTCAGCCTTTGTATGCCTTCTTATCATCATCAAGTCCACATCAGATTGAGAGAAAGGTGTGGCTGAGGGGGATGAAGAGAGGTCCTGATGTGTTTCATAGGTAACCTTGAAGATGGGAAAGTATCATTGCCTATTTTATTGAGGTTGTCACTAGCAGTAAAATATTACAGTGTAGACAGATTATTATGTTTCAACCAATTAACAATAAAGAGAAGCATTTTAATATACAAATTAATTAGATTTAAAATTTTGGCACTGGGAATTAATAAAGGCCTCTATTGAAGGCCTCCTGCTGAAGACATTCATAAATCACCTTTTGGTCAGATAAAGTCCATAAAGCTGAAGATGGGAATTAAGAGGTATGGCTGAGTTATCTGTTATTCCCAGTGCAGTTAGGCTTTGAAACTTCATGGGCCTTTTGGCAAACTTTTCGAAGTACTAGGAAAGTAGTTGTGTCCTAGAGGGAATTTACAGACTTCAAGTTGTAAATGTGCACGCATACGGGGAGTGGCAGTTCTCTCCAAACAAATGACCATTCTTGCTGCAGTTTTTCCTGGTTCTGGGCCTTACTGCAGTTCTCTCTGGCCAGAGAAACAGGTATTGTACTTGAGCAGAGGAAAGGCTAATACAGAAGTGCTTAGACAAACTATCATTTTTTTTTTTTTTATTCTTGGAATAAACAGTTTGAGCAAGTTTTTTTTTTTCTTTAGCTGTTTGGATATGTGACATTCATGGGTGTGTGAAGTTATGAGTTGGCCCTAGACAGGTAGTGAGTTAAACTGATCTTTTGAAAGTTACTTTCCAATAGTTGCCAGCTGTGTGAGACAAGTGGCCAGAGGCTGAAGAGAACCAGTGTAAATTCCTCTGCAGCAGCAGTGGCTGCCACCACCCAGGACGAGCTGTAAGGGGCAGTACTGCTGGGGGATCTTGAACACACAGTGCGCGGTTCCGTGCCTCACCCTGTGGGGGACTGGTGACAGTCCAGAAAGGAGAGGCTGCTGAGTGTGCCCCCTACCTGCCCTGCCTTTGTTATCTGTTATCTTATGTCTACTGGGAAAGAGTTTTGTGTTTTTGGTTTTTTTTTTTGTTTGTTTGTTTTTGAGACAGTCTCACTATGTCACCCCCGGTAGGGTGCTGTGGCGTCACAGTTCACAGCAATCTCCAACTCTTGGGCTTAAGTGATTTTCTTGCCTCAGCCTCCCAAGTACCTGGGACTATAGGCACCCGCCACAATGCCTGGATGTTTTTTGTCGTTGTTGTAGTTGTCGTCGTTTGGCTGGCTCCAACTGGGTTCAAACTGCCAGCCCCAGTGTGTGTGGCTGGTACACTAGCCGCTGAGCTACAGGTGCTGAGGCTAGTGGGAAAGTTTTAATTTGTCTTTTTGGTGATTTCCACGAGGTTTTGAGGCCTTTCTGTGCTATGCAGGGTTTGGGGTTCTTTAGAAATTTCAGGGCAACGGAGTACCTACTGCAAGAATGTGTATTCTGGTGCTGCTAGAATAAAAGGTATTTCAATCAGACTTTTTTCCATCTTCCCACGGACCAGCACCTGAGAAATCTCAATTCAGGAACAAATCCAAATCTGCTTTTACCAGGTACTTAACATGAATTTTCCTATCAGAGTAGCTTCAGTCCTCAAAGAAAAGCCTCCCTGTGTCAGAGCAGTAGTTTGCGTGTCTAGAAATGTCACAACACAGTCACTCCTTTCTGCCTTGTGCTTATTGGCCTCAGAGAGGTGTTTGCTCTGACAGCCCAGGGGGAAAGGTCAGGAAAACCCTTTGGTGAGTACCTTATATAGATATAAGATTGATTGATTACTTGTATAGAGTAACTTTTCTGGACCTTATTCTTTGGCTTTTTGTATTTTCTGTATAATAAATTATCTGTTAAGGGTTGGGGGGGTAATACTGTGATTTTACTAATATGTCTGGCTCAAGTTATGAGATACAGAAAAGTTGTGATTTGCCCAAAGTTACAAAGCTAATTCGTAATAACTAGAATCATGGGATCTTTTTGGTTGGAGGATGATCTTAAAGGTGATCTATACCTAGCCATTTGTCTGGTGGGTGATCTGTCTGGAGCCTCCAGGCCACATGGTCACAAAGCCTATGCTTGAATGCGCCTGAGACACCTTTCAGGGAGCTCTGTTGTTATCTTTGGGAAGGTCTGTTTTTTTAAAAAAAAAAAGAAAAAAAAGTCTTCTTTATGCTGAGCTGAAGTCTATTCCCCGTGTAGTTCCCCTTGGGGCCATGTAATACAAGTCTACTTCCTCTTACAAAAGACAGCCTTCCCAGAGTTGTACAAGGGCAATGTTCCCTGCCCTCCTCCCTTACCCCTTCCTTCATCCCCTACCAGGAGACAGGGCTTTGAGTCTGTCCGTCATCCTTGGAATGTGTTCCAGCTTATATGCAGCCTCTTCAGGAAGAGGCAGAACCTGATGCTCCCTGTGCAGTTTAATCAGTACCTGTCACCCCATTTTCTCAGTGACACCTTTTTTTACTACAGCCAAAGCTTGCATTTGTGTTGCTTTAGACTGATTTGAGGTTACTACAAAGTGAATCTAAATCCCAGTTATTTTCAAATAAAAGAAAGGTGAGATGAGATGTAGTAGCAGCAGGTTTTTAAAGATTTTTAAGTGTTGGACTTTACACTTGGTGCTATTGTCGTTTCTTTCTTCCCCCCTTTTAACCTGTCATTTCATGTTAGCTTGTTAAGCTTTAGAGATTTATATTCTGTCCTCGAGAATTGTCTTTTCCTTTTTTTGATATTTCAGGAGACTTGTGATACCTTTATTAGCGCTTTTACTATGTCGCATTACAGCTACCAACATTCACTTGTGAATTCTACTAAGATGGTAGTCGTGTCTCATCATACATCTCTGTTCTCTTCAACACTTACAGTTCATAGTAAATACTTAAAACATTGTTAAGTGAATGAGTCAACAATATTTCTGCCCTTAAATTCTGAATATAAACTAAGTTATTATTAATAAATATATGTATCCTTTAATTATTTAAGTGTTTATTATAAAACTTACATAAATTTATACTTATGAGATTAATAAAAATAAGCTACTTATATGTGCATATATGAACTTTATTGACTCCCTGTATTATGTTGTTAACTTATTTTCAAGTAAGTTGAAGAAGACAAGGCCCTCGGTGGTGTTTTTCATCTCACTAGGAGCTTGGAGGCTATTGATCCGATCTTTGTCATTCTTTGTAAAACGAGGTTCATTTGATCATGAATTCACCTAATTTTATAATCTCTTCTATTGTGAATTACATATATGTTCCTAAAAATCACCATGCTACGCCCAATGGCAAAATTAAAACTGTGTAGGGTCTTAGCACTTGCTTGAGCCTAGGACTTGGAGGTTGCAGTGAACTATAGTGACACCGCAGGACTATACTGGGGGTGACAGCGAGACCCTGTCTCCCAAAAAATAAAAACCATAGTGTTTATAGTGAAAATGGGGCTAGAGACATAAAAATGTCATCACTGACAGATTTAAAAAGAATAAAAAAAGAACCCCCAGTAAACACAGTAACTTGGTTTTATACATGTTAGACGATCAAGAAATACATAAATACTATAGTAAATATTGCACCTACCTTGTAAAAAGCAGGAAGTTTGTTTATAGAAGTAAACATTGGAAGGGTTCCAGCTGGTAAGTTATTGTGGAGTGGTAGAAGAAGGGTTATCTGAAATTGGAGAGAGTTGTAACATCAGATATGAATGGGTAAGACTCATAATACACCGTGAACATGAGGAAGATGGTAGATGTTTGAGGTGTATACATATGATGTATTCCTAGGGGCTTGGTTCACTTTTCTGCATTACTTTGTGGGTTTGTTTTTTGTTTTTGAGTTGGGGTCTTGCTGTACCACCCAGAGTGGTCTCAAGCTCTTGGTCTCAGGTTACCCCCATGTCACCATGTCTGGGCACTTAACATTTCTTACAAACAAATTACACATTTTTTTTTTTTTTTTTTTTT
>NW_003852472.1:6675652-6684137 GCF_000181295.1 Otolemur garnettii
CGCCCGGCTATTTTCAGAGATGGGGTCTTGCTCAGGCTGATCTTGAACTCCTAAGCTCTAGTGATCCACCTGCCTTGGCACTGTCAGAGTGCTAAGATTAAGGTGTGCACCACCACGCCTGGCCAACAGATTTCTCTTAAAACCTGAAAGTTAGAGTATGAATGAGTCTATTACTTTTCAGCTAGTGTCAATTTAAGAGATGATTCATTTAGGAACAGAAGCGAGAAGAGATTTGTGTTTTACCCATTAAGTATGTGATTTACAAATGAAATTTCACCTTACATCATTTACACATGTGTGATTTGATGTTGGGCTTCAGCTGAACATAGAATAATGAATGTACCAGTAGAATCACATATTCTTAGATCTAGAAGGCATCCCAGAAATTAGGACCCCCAACCTTCTCTCTGGTTCACGTGAAGAAACCAAATCTTTGAGAAGTGAAGTGATTTTAGTCACTTAACTAGTGGAATAGCCATAACTTGACTCCAGTTAATTTTAGAACTATAGTATGTTGCCTCTCAAAAGTGTCATAGGAAGATAGAAAGTCTGTTCATTTAGGAAGAAATGTAAAGTAAACTCATTGTTTCAGCTTTTCAGTCTGTTTATTAAATGAGTTTCACCCCAGCTCCTATTCATAATTAGCTTCCCATTGTTTTGTTTCTTTAAAAAATCTAATGGTATGCAAACTCACTGAAGCAGCTCTTCTTTAGATTGTGTGCTCTATAAATACATATCTTTGTTAAGGCAGGCAGCAAATTGTTTCTTTTTACCCAAAAAGATTGAAGCATTTGCCATGAATTGATCTGGGGTGTTGAGGGGAAAACATCCCTGGTTGTGTCTGTGGGATTTGTGGTGCATTCCTAAGGATTAAGATGTCAGGCATGCTTTCTTTTCTAGTTGATGGGTTTGGTTTGGTTTACATCTATTTACCCCAACCCCAGCACTGATTGAGTTGAAAGATGTGCCTGAAATACACCTTTGTACCAGGCCCATAGTTTTCACTGGGGCCCTCATAACCCTTGGCCTTGGCCACTTTGCTTGGGAATAATAGTCATTTCTAGGGCATAGGAATGTGAGCAAAGAACTGTAGCACTTTAAGAAAGCAGGAGAGGATGGTTAACAGTTTGGGTAGATAGTTATCTCCTCCCACCCACCCCCCTTTTTTTAAATGAAAATGGAAATAAACAATGTATTTCTAGCCCTTAGTGTTTGCAAAGCATTTTCTTTTCCTTTCCTTCCTTCCTTCCTTTTCTTTTCTTTTTTTTTTTTGAGACAAAGACTCAAGTCACCCTCGATAGAGCGCTCTGGCATCATAGCTCAGAGCAAGCTATAACTCGGACTGAAGCCATCCTGTTGCCTCAGTTTTTCTATTTTTAGTAGAGACATGATCTCGCTTTTTTCTTAGACTGCTCTCGAACTCATGAGCTCAGGCAATCCACCTGCCTCAGCCTCCCGGAGTGCTGGGATTACACGCGTGAACCACTACTCCTGGCCAGCATTTTCTAATTATTCCCACTTTGGGGGCCTTGAAAAGTTCTTGGGAGACAGTTGTTATTTTCCCTTAGGAGATTTTTTAATTCTATGCCCAGTGCTTTGAAAACACCAAATCCCACCTGAAATCATTTATTGGAGTGTGGGAGAAAGTACTACATAGATGTGAATAAATCAGGATCTAAATAAATATAACCAATATAACTAATTAAACATAGATCTTGTAAGGAGGGGCGTCTGTCTGTGGAGGGGTGTGCTTCTCTGTTCAGTGGCCCTCTGAAGCCACCAGGGTTATGATTACATCCCCAATTTGGGCACATTGGCTTAATGCTCTGTGTCATCTTGCCTCTTCTGGGCTACTTCCTCCTATCTTTAAGGTCAGAATTTCAGAATGTCTTTCGGTTCTGCTTAAGGACTAAAAGCCTTTCTTGGTGGCTTGACAAGAAAGAAATTTAAGAAAAAGCCACGTTTAAATTAAATTCACCAGCTTGGCTTTGTGAACAGAGAGTGGCAAGCTCATGGTTCAATGCCACCCGGCTGTGGGGTACGTGCTGTTGTTGGTCTGACCGACCAGGAGGTTCAGTACCATAGCTAAGCTGAAGAAAGATGACGTCTTTGAGGTGGAAAAAGCGACAAGAATTCCGAGACTGTCATTCAGCGTCTTTGTGTCTTTTTGCAGTTGAAGCACTTGGCTGACATCTGTGAGCCATCCCTTGGCAATAGTCTTCTTCGGAGTGGTGCTTTCCCCCAGCAGCAGGAGGTTTTACCTCCAGCAGAATCACCAACTCGTCTGTAAAGGGTGCTTATGTGCTTATGGGCAGGTGAAGGAGCTGAGGACAAGGAGTTTCCAGGATTACCCTTCCGAGAGTTCTTGAGTTGATGTGGCATTTCCCCGCTTGCTGTCTTTAATCGTCCCTCAGAGTTCCGTGGCAAGGATGCATTTCAGATTCTTAGAAAAATTGTGATTTTGAGTATTAAATTTCTAATAGGCAATTTTTTTGCAGCTTAAACGGATTGACTCATGTTCTTTATTTTAAGAGAAGTCCTTATTTTGTAAATCTTTAAAATCTCCTAGTTGACTTATGGTGCACGTCCCCATTGTATTTTGCTATCATCAGAGTTTTAGTGTGTTAAGTCAAAGCCCCTCAACTCCAGGTACTTCGGGCTTTTTCATTCAGGCATCATTCCTCCGAGCATTCATTGCTCCTTGGTGTTTTGTTACTATTTCATTTTTCTCTTTGGCTTTTAATCGTTCTCTTTTGGCTGAGTTTTAAAAGGTTTTCTTTGGTTTATTCATAACGAGTGTTTTAAGTGACCTGCTGATTGCTCCGTTATTTGACTTTGTATCAGGTTTCCAGATTTAAACCCAGTGTTGTACTGAAAATTTAAAAACTACAGAAAGTTAAAAAACAAAAATCCTCTGACACCTGCGCATAACTAATCCCTAGGGTGACAGCTTAAATTTTTTTTTCTTTCTATGTACAATCATAAAGGTCTATCTGTATGTGTGAAGTCTCTAGAATGCTGCAGATGCAGCATGTGACAATAAGCGTAGACCTAAAGAGATCGTGCCTGCTGTGGGTTGCTGGCAGAACTCTCCTTTAACAGTATTCGCTTTCGATTGCTCAACTTTTTTGTTATACAAAATAACCAAGCAATTGGAACCTTTTATGATTTAAAATAGAACATTAGTTTTATTATATATTAAAAATGAATCCTTAAACTTCATAATGGCTCCCAATTATTTTACATTTGCTTGTGTTACATACTATTATTTTATTGCCATATAATGTCCAATTATGCAAAGGACTCCAAGGAGACGTGATTTTTCTGGCTTAATGTGTAATTGTTTATTGAGTGTTTTTCTCATTATGGTGATTTTTCCCCCCCTTTGAATGCATTTATAAAGGAACTTAAATTTCATAAATTGATTATTATGTGGTGAAAGAAAGCAACTATCTATTAAGTGCTCACTCTATGGAAGGCATTGTAATCAGGATTGAAATAAAAGCAAAAGATTTAAAGACATTCCCCCCCCCCACAACATTTGTATATGTTAAAATATGAGTAGCAGTAAGCTTTGTTATTCAGTATGAAAATATTTAATATTTTATAACAAAATATAATTTATTGGTTATGTAATAAAAATAATTTATTACTTGTTAAATACAAAAGTAAGTACTTGTTAAGACCGAGAGATGTGAAATATAGGCATTCCTGAGAGGAGATGGCTCTCAGGGGCTGTGGTGACGGGGCGGTGGTTGACAGAGTAGCTAAAGAAGGGGTTCAGAAGTGCATCTCTGTGCAAAGGGGAAAGAGCGGGAACGTGGGGCATTTGGAAGGCGGTTGGGCAGAGGGAGCACAGAGCAGGAGTTATCTGTGATGAGAAGCCGCATGGAAGTTGATAGCATGATCTGATTTACATTTTGAAAGCTCACTTTCTAGGGGGACACTAGATTCTCTAGCCATTGTTTTGTTTCTTTTAAATGGCATTACATAAGCAATAGTTCACCCATGAACATGTAAGGGGAATCATTGATGACTGATTCAACGATTGCCTTGAAGGTGATTATAACTGGGCTTGGAGCAAAGCTCTGTAATGGAAAGTAATCCAGTGAATCTGCATGGAGCCAGGATCGGGAGTAGCGCACAAACAAGAGATCACTGTTTACTGACTTTCAGGAATATATGTTAAGTATTGGGGGCAGCATCTGATCCAGTGACCAACACCAACGCCTCCCACTACCCAACCCTGTATGACTTACATGCCAGTAGAGAACTCATCCTTGGAAGGAAAGAAAGAAATTATTTCCACAGTTGGGTCCTGAGAAGTGGAGACACAGCAGGTTTGGTAGCCTATGGATAGTGTCCCTCAGCAGCGGGGCTTGCCCAGGCTCTGCAACACTCCCAGTGGAGCCATACAACAGTGCTTTGTGAACTTGAACGTGCACCGACAGGGGAATTGACCTTCCCAACATGCTTCTGGATGGTGCTGGTGTTGCTAGTCTGTGGACCACACTTGAAATAGTGGGTTTGTTGAGTACATTGGAGTCATAGTGTGAGGCAGACAGTTTGGGACTAGAAAGCTCAAAACTTAGAACTGCTCAAGTCCTCTCTCCCTGCTCCTCCTCCTCTAACTAACTAAAGAATGAAAGGCTCCATGATATCAAAAAAGAAAAGCTGCTTTCGTGGATTCATTTTAGAGGAATCTCTGGTGCTCACACGTAAGCAAGTCAGACAGATTGCAGGGGTGGGCAGCAGCCAGCTCCTCTGGGCCATAGCAGGTTGTATGAGCAGACTGGGGAAGTTTTGTCGTCTATCCTCAGAGTGCAGACAGGCACTTCTCAATACTGACAGAGCATTCACTACCACAGGATTCTTCCAGAGCAAAGCCTGATTCTCACAGTGAACTGTTGAGAAGAGGGCAGGCGTCGTGCTGGGAACAGTGATTGCTTCTAGGGTATGATGATCCTCTGGAGGTTACCTGCCTACTGACTGTACTGCACCCCAAGGGCAGCTGTGTGCACTTGGTAGAGTACAGACAGAGGATACTTATACTGCTGTGGCAGTTGACCACCCCCTCCTTCTGTGCAGCTGTGTTGGGGCAGGATGAGCCCAAGGCGGGAGTAGTCCACATGTCTGTTGTCTATGATGCCCTCCACCCCCCAGCACAGGAAGGAAAGATTTGCTGCCATAAGGCATCATAAAGATTTCATTCACCCCTTTCTACTGGGAGAGCTTGGGGCCTTCCTTTTGATGCCTGGACCCTTGTGGGAAGGGGAATATTGCACAGTGGAAGTGACACTACATTTTAGAGGATAAATTTTTCATGTTCCTGCAATCTCCAAAGCAGTAAAAGAGCAAGCCAGTGATGACTAGAGCTTAGACCAACTAGAAGTTTCACAAGCACATTACAGCCTTGTAAACAAAGGGTTAATAAGAAATTTGGGGCTCGGCGCCAGCCACATACACCTAAGATGGCGGGGTTCGAATCCAGCCCGGACCTGCCAAACAACAATGATGGCTGCAACCCCCCCCCCCCCAAAAGTGGCCAGGCATTGTGGCAGGCGCCTGTGGTCCCAGCTACTTGGGAGGTGGAGGCAGGAGACTCGCTTGAGCCCAGGAGCCTGGAGGTTGCTGTGAGCTGTGATGCCACCGGACTCTATGCAGGGGGACAGCTTGAGGCTCCATCTCAAAAAAAAAAAAAAAAGAAATTTGGTGGTGGGGAATATTTGCGTATAGGGCCAGAGAGCCCAGGAAGAGCCTAGGATGAACTTGAAAAATAGAAATTCTTACATTTCATCTTATGCGTCCCATACAGGATGAGACAGAATCACAGTGCACAAAACAGGAAAGCAAGTGACTGGTGGGTGACTTTACCATTATCCTTAAGAAAATCATCTTTGGGACCAGGACACAGTTGCTTATAATCCTAGTACTCCAGGAGGCTGAGACAGGAGGATTACTTGAGCTCAGAAATTTAAAACCAGCCTGAGCAAGAGGGAGACCCCCATCTTCAGTAAAAAATAGAAGGAAAAATTAGCCAAGGGTTGTGGCAGGTACCTGTAGTCCCAGCTACTTTTGGGAGGCTGAGGCAGGAGGATAGCTTGAACCTGGGAGTTTGAGGTTGCTATGAGCTAGGCTGATCCTGTGACTTTAGCCTACGTGACAGGGTAAGAGTCTTTCTCAAAAGAAAAAAAGAAAGAAAGAAAATCATCTCAACTCTGTAGAGCATTGGTTCTCAACCTTCCTAATGCTGCAACCCTTTAATACAGTTCTCGTGGTGACCCCCACACATGAGGAGCAGTGTCCCAGTTCCTAAGACACATTTCCGATGGTCTTAGGCGACCCCATGAAAGGGGAAAGAGTGGTTCGACCCCCAAAGGGATCGCAACCCACAGGTTGAGAACCGCTGCTTTGGAGCAGGCGTCCTGAAACTATGGCCTGCAGGCCACATGCAGCCCACCAAGGACATTTATCTGGCCCGCCGGGTGTTTTGCCGCCTCTGCCTGTCCTGCTTAGCAGCCAACTGGTCCCAGGGCCCGCAGTCCAACCCTCCAACAGTCTGAGGGACAGTGAACTGGCCCCCTGTTTAAAAAGTTTGAGGACCCCTGCTTTAGAGTGTGAAAGTTAGTAGCTAGATGGCTTATTCCATAGCCGTATAATACCACAGACGTATTGGTATAAAAGACACCTACAGGTGGTGCCTGTGGTTCAGTGATATGGCGTCAGCCCCATATACCAAGGGTGGCAGGTTTGAACCTGGCACCGGCCAAACTGCAACAACAACAAAAATAGCCAGGCATTGTGATAGGCGGCTGTAGGACTTGGGAGGCTGAAGCAAGAGAATCACCTAAGCCCAAGAACTGGAGGTTGCTGTGAGCTATGACGCTACAGCACTCTACTAAAGCAACAAAGTAAGACTTTATCTCTTAAAAAAAAAAAAAAGACATCTACAAATCACCAAAAACTGTTTATTACATTAACAGGTAAAATGAGAACATACACCAAAGCATTATTGCTTCAGATGGTGACAGTGTCACGATTATTGTCCTGTGCACATCAGATCCTAAGGCAATGGTAGAGTTCACAGAGAGTGACAGCATCATAAGGAAGGTGTGGGATCTGTAAACTTACCCCATCCCTGAGCCTGACAGCTTTTGATTCCTTCCTGATACTTACTAATGAAAACACTGGAAGCAGGCCTGCCTCACTTGTTTGTTCTTTTTTTTTTTTCCATTTTTTGGCCAGGGCCGGGTTTGAACCCGCCACCTCCAGTATGTGGGGCTGGCGCCCTACTCCTTGAGCCACAGGCACTGCCTGACTTTTTTGTTCTTAATATGAACAATAAGATGATTAGTAGGAAGACTACCCTTTTTTTCAACCAAACACCTGGAATTATAGTTAATTTTCAGTGCCATGGTCCCATCCCTTGGAAAATTTCCAAAATAAGCAGATTCTCCCTGTTGTTTCCAGTCTGAGGAGTGTGTGCTTTTATTGTAATGTTGCTTTGTCCTTAGATTTGCTCTCTGCTGAGACTGGGTGTGCCACGTTTGGTTGAATCCTCTTAGGATCTTTTCTTATGAGGACACTGCACTGGTGTGAGAGACATTTGACACTTGTTAAGGGTTTAATGTGCTCTGGTTTTAAGGGTGGTTGTGCTTGTGCACGTCTGTAGTGCACAGCGTCATGTGGGTGCTCAGTTAACACCACATATGGCTAGACAGGACAGACTCTTTCCTTTTTGTTTTGTTTTTGTTTTTGTTTTTGAGACAGAGTCTCACTCTCTCCATGGGTAGAGTGCCATGGCATTGTAGCTCACAGCAACCTCAGCTCTTGGACACAAGTGATCATCTTGCCTCAGCCTCCTGAGTCGCTGGGACTACTAGCACCAGCCCCACACTCAGCTAATTTTTCCATTTTTAGTAGAGAATGGGGGTCTCACTCTTGCTCAGGCTGATCTTGGACTCCTGAGCTCAGGTGAGCCGCTGAGCCTGGCCCAGGACAGATTCCTGACAGATGTTGGAGTTAGGGAGTTTAGAAGGGGGCTGTGGGGATGGAAAACCAAGTGAGGGGTGGTCTTGTCCAGAGAACCTAGCTGATAAATATTGAGGCTGACAGGAGGACAGCAACAAAACACTGGGGCTATGTATTTGTGGCTCAAACATGAGTTTCTGTGTGTCATGAGAGGTGATTGGAGAGTTCATCCTGCTTACCTCATTTTTCATATCTGGTCTCTACATATCCCATCACGTGATTCAGTTGATGTTGGCCTGAGACTGATCCTTGGGAGTCAGTACAGTGGAAACATGTCACAGATAAAAGTGCCTTACTGTTGATAAGTCATTATTGATAAAACATCATCATTAACTCATTATCTAAGCTTATCTCTGAACCTTACAGATAACAAAAACTGAAGTTTAAGATCAAGGCTTCCTGACTGATAGTTCTACATTTATTTCTTCTGCTGCTGCTTTTTTTTTTTTTTTTT
>NW_003852472.1:6684206-6695586 GCF_000181295.1 Otolemur garnettii
CGCCTGGAAGACAGAGCCTGCTGCTTGTTTATCTCCATGTCCTCAGGGCTTCGCCCAGTGCCAAGCATATGAAGGAACATAATCTATTCCTTGTGTGAAGTAAAAAACACAAGGGATTTACGTGACCTTGACGTTGTTGGAATTTTAAAAGACTTTCTAAAGGCTTCCACCCACCAATGACCATAACCCATTTCTCTCTTTCTAATTTTAATCCTTCATCTCCAGAGTCCTTCATTGCTCTTATTTGCTAAAAACTGGAGAAAAAATAAAATGTTCACAGGCCCAGGCTGACCTTTAAAGGCTCTTTGTTCTGTAGGTCAGAGCCATTCAGATGGCCTCCCATCTTCACAGGCAAAGACTATGGTTGAAAACCTCCTAGAAGGCAGATTTTTTGGTCCTAAGGCATCAGGAACATGGAGGTGTGCCTGGGGATTGAGGTTTTCTTGCTGTGGGTTTAGGAGGAATAAACTCAAAATAAGTTTTAAGTACACTCAACAGCGGCATGTTGCTTTTCTTTAATCCCTAACAGATAAACCCTATGGTGGGTTAATCTGCCAAACTAGGTGATAGCCTAACTATCTCCTCTAATAAACAGCAGCCTCTAATCTGCTGGACTCCACTCGGCTTTCCCAGTGGGCTACTGGTGTTTTGGCAGATGAAATGGCTATTTTTTTCTATTTAGGATTTTGCTTTTCATAGGAACCCTGGAGGCCCTCAGAGGTTTGTAATACAGACTATAGCCCAGAGCTCAGCCTCCCAGATGGTAATTAATGTTTACACAACATGACAAGCACAAAATGGAATCTCTTTGAGCTCTGCCAAGCACCCATCATTCCCCTGATCTCCCACTCTTGCAGTGTTTGAAAATTAATTTGCCTTGAACAAACAGTGGGTTTTCCTCAATTTATTTGTACAGTTTCAGTGACCGAGAAGAAGAGCTGCAAGACTGAACGTTACCCTTGCATTCGTTCGAGTAATTGAATCTCCTACTGGAACAAACTGGTGTCTGTTTAATGATTTGAAGAAAAGAGGGAGAGGAGGAAAATAAAGAGAGTTGTATGTTAGAGAAGGTGGACTTTTTCTGCCAAACACCATTGGAATGTGGAGGTTTAGAGATAGAATCTAAAATGTGGAGGGGTTGTTTAAAAGTATTGCTGTGTTAATTCAGTAGTGCAGTTTGTGTTTTAATAAGTTACATACAAAACATACAGTGTTTGCTTCAAAAGAGATTTTATTTGAGGTAATAAAATAGATAAGTGAAGGTGTTTGAATAATGGACCTGAGCTGACTGCATGCTGATTCACTGAAATGTAATGCTTCCATGTTTCCAGACGGCTCAGTCCTTTATTCATGTTCCCACTTTGCTTTAAAGTCTGAGTTATTTGTCTTTGGCTGTGATCTTCAGTTCTTATATGTCTTTGTGGCTCTGTCATTTGCACAAATAAGTAGAGAAGTTACTAAAAGATGGAAAAATGTAAAAATAGGATACGCACATTTCTGGGTCAGACATTCAAAAAAGATAAAGATGGAGGGATGGCTAGGTGGATACATTGCCTAATGGCTAATGCCTCACATGGTTTTTTGATGTCTTTGAGGCTTGTTCAGATTCGTCGCAGTAATGACCTTGTAATGAGTAAGTCCTATTAGGACTTTCTGAACAAGTATAAAGATGTGTAAAGACCAGAAGTACAAAAGCTGTGCCTTGGGAGAGGTTGTTTGTTTGGTTTTTGTTTTTCTTTTTTTTCCTTCTTTCCTTCTGTCAGTATTCACCATTTTCTTTCTGCCCAAATACACCCAGGTGTAGAACCAGTTAGAAATATTGAAGAATAGATGAAAAGCTTAATGTACACCATTTCCTGTTCTCATTTTTGAGAGGCAGATATTCATCTGTCCTCTTAGTGAAGAGATTTTTAGAAAATCGATTCAGTAGCTGAGGCAATTTTAAAAGCCCTGAGCAGTTAGTTAAGTGTTCTCAGTTTACTTTTTCTGTTAGAGGAGGTGTATTCATGATACCTCATTTTAAAACATAACGTTTCTTTTTATTTTCATAGTAATATATATTCATTATAGAAAATTTGGAAAGTTAAGAAAAGCACAAATAAAAAAATCAAAGTCAATGTTTATTCCTGGATCATGGGTTACGATTAACATTTTGATGTATTTAATCTTTCCAGTCTTTTTCTGTGCATACCTGTGTACATCTACACAAATAATTTTAGGTATTGAGATGATACTGATAATAATGTGCTTTCTTTTATTAAATAGTAATTTTGTCATGAGATGTTTTCCATGACATTAAGTATTTCTTTATAATAGTTTTGGGGCTGGGCACAGTGGCTCACACCTGTTATCCCAGCACTCTGGGAGGCCAAGGTGGGTGGATTGCCTGAGCTTCTGAGTTCGAGACCAGCCTAAGGCAAATGGAGACCTCACATCTAAAAAAAAATAGCCAGGCATTGTGGCAAGTACCTCTCTAGTCCCATCTACTTGGAAGACTGAGGCAAGAAGTTCACTTAATCCTAAGAGTTTGAGGTTGCTGTGAGTTGTGACATCATGGCACTCTACCAAGGGCAACAAAGTAAAACTCTTATCTCAAAAAAGAAAGAAAAGCTTTGGAACATTGATTCATCACTTACTGTGTGCTTTGCATTGTGGAAAGTACTTTACGTGACTTGATTCATTTCTACAACAACCCTTTGAGGCTCAACTCTTCCAGACTCAATGCTACTTTTGTGTAATATAAGAAATATCTTATAACACTCGATTTTACCTTCTGGAATGAAATATATAGTTAATGTGCCCATCTACACATATAATTTCAAAATGTATATAAAGCCCTAATGAATACAAAGGAGAAATAAGTGGAAAGGCGTAACATGCTTTAATTACATAAATGTTTATTTACATTACAAAGCAGTGAAATGGTGTCAGCTGCTTGAATCTATACATAGAATGCTATATAAGTACCACTGCTACAAATGCAAATTCATACAAATGTGTGGTTGTGGCAATGCAGGTACCACAAGTGGCCTTACCACTGATGTCATGATTTTCCCAAATACAGAATAACTCGTGGTTAAGCCTGAGGCCATAACAAACTACCATAGTTGAATTCCTGGAGAATTTAGCATATATTAAAACCATGCCAAAACTTGGTATTTCTACGCAAAAACAGAGGTGGATTCTGGGGTTTTCAGGTACACGAATGTCCAATGGGATTTAGAAAGTAAGTTAAGCTTTCATTGTGTGGGATTGTACCTGACATAGCAGTGAATCTAATACTCCTAAGAGCCACCAACATTCTCCAGTCATTGTGACAGGCAGGGGGTAGTTTCTTCTCAGGAGAACCACCTCTTCCAGAAATTGGACTTATTTCTTTCTCTCTCTCACTCTCTCCTTTTTCTTTTTGCACAATAAAACACTTTGAAAGAGAGCACTTTGGGAATGCAATTCTAAAATTTTACAGGCCTTGTTTTCCTCTTAGGTTCATTCCCAAAGTAGTATGATTTTTGTTCATAAAGGAGATCCTTTTAAAATTTTATTTTCTGACAGTTGCTGATATATAGAAAAGCTACTGTTATTTGTGGGTTTTGTTTGGATCCCTTATTGAGCTCTCTTACTAGTGCTAATATTTTTCAGCTGGCTGTCTATATTTTGTAGCTACGCAATTATAATTTTTGTGAATAATTTTTCTTCTTCCCTTTGTTTAATAATGTTTGCAGTTGGTTTTCAGTTTAGGTGACAGGAATAATTTGTTACACAGGTACTTTGGCAGGGCGGGTAGAGAGGCCAAGGTGTAGATTAGGGAGTTCAACCCAGGGCCAGGGGGCTAAGTGATCATTTTGTGAGCTCTTTTTTCGCTTATCTGTGGTGTCTTGGTATCACAAAAAGTATGCACAGACCTTTTTTGTTTTTGGCTATGGGCTTTCCTTAGTGTTTGTGTATTTACTGTGTGGCCCAAGACAACTCTTATTCTTCCAATGTGTATGGCAGAAAAGAAAAAATGTTGGACACTCCCAGTACTTTCTTGAGTACTTTTTCAGGTTACTTACTGATTTTTTTGTTTTAGTTTTAGCAATTTGTTCATTAAAAATCATTTTCAAATTTATTGCACATTTACACATTACATTTTCTTATTTTTTTATAAGAAAAATATACACCCTCCGGTTCCCAATTCTATCTGGTTGTCACTCCTCCCCAAGCCCCCAGACAGATGACAACTGTTCCTAGTTTCTTGGGTTTTCTTCCAGAGCTACTTGGCACATAAGATAAAATGAATATATATTATCTCCCCCCCTTTTTTTTTTGAGACAGAGCCTCAAGCTGTCCCCCTGGGTAGAGTGCCATGGCATTGTTGCAGGAAGACGAGGCCCAACGGAGAGAAAGAGCACCCAAACACCATAGTTATAAGAGGAGGGGCTTTATTCATCAGCCGGGAGCTTACAGCATAGAAGATTTCCAAACAGCCGCGCTCCCCAACTGGCTTGGTCTTTCCCTTTTTATTGACAGTCAAAAAGTCCCACCCCACAGGTACCCTTCCCATTGGCCAGTTTGAATCAAGTGGGAGATGCTACTCCAGCCCCCACAGAACTTGGAAATTTCCAGGTTCCAGGCAGTTAAGCCTATAAATTCCCAAGAGCTGAGTCACCATGGAGAGGGCCCTGCAGGTGCATCCTCGTGGTCTCCCTGAGAAGACCTGTTCTCCCAGACCTTGCCCCTCTCCAGTATCTTCTCTCAGCGTCACAGCTCATAGCAACCTCCAACTCCTGGGCTCAAGCGAGTCTCTTGCCTCAGCCTCCCAAGTAGCTGGGACCACAGGTGCCTGCCACAACATCCAGCCATTTTTGGGTTGCAGCCATCATTGTTGTTTAGTGGGCCCGGGCTGGATTTGAACCCGCCACCTTAGGTATATATGACTGGAGCCTTAGCCCCTTGAGCCACAGGTGCTGAGCCCCCCCCCCCACCTTTTTTTTTAACAGAAAGTAAGGTATGCCACACACTGTGCATTCAGCATTCATTGTCATGGTTGTGGTGTTTTCCATTGCATGTATGCACCAAATGTGTCTGATCAGTCCCCTGCTAAGGACGTGTGGCTTGTTTTTCCAACTTGTGGTTCAGACTGTGGTAGTTTCTGTAGACCAAATCTCCCATACTAGATCTAAGGAACTCCTTGTGTTATTTTGCTAAGGGTTGCTAAATTGCCCCAACAGAGGTGGTAGGGCTTGCATTCAGCTAGTAAAGAATGAAGCAGGGCCCATTCCCATACAAGGGAACCTACATCAACAATTCAATAAGTTTTTCCTAATCTGTTTTGAATTTTTAAAAAATTTATTGTTTGAATCAAGTATCCTGGAAGGACAGTTACTTTACTTTTACAGATTTCGGGGGTATAAGTGCAGTTTCATTACATGGAAGTATTGTTCAGTGGTGCTACCTGGGCTTTCAGTGTACCCATCACTTGAATAGCGCACATTAGACCCAGTAGGTAATTTTTCCTCTCCTTCCTCCCATCTTTGGCATCTCCTCCAATGTCTATTTTTTCACTCCTTTATGACCATGTGTATCCACAGCTTTAAGTAAGAACACATTTTTTGACTTTCCATCCCTGAGTTACTTTGCTTAGCATAATGGCCTCTAGTTCCATCCCAAGTAGCTACAAAGATGTTATTTCATTCTTTCTTATGGCTTAGTAGTACTTCATGGTGGGTGTGTGTAAATACATACACACAACACATTTTCCTTCCCTACTCATAGGCTGATACACAGTTAGGCTAGTTCCATATCTTTGCTGTTGTGAATTGTACTGCAACAAACATACAAGTACAGTATATCTTTCTGATATAATGATTTCCTTTGGGTAGATCCCAGTAGTGGGATTGTTGGGTCAAATGGTACAACTGCTTTTTAATTTTTTGAGAAATCTACTGAGGTATGTTAGATGTGTAATACATTCACCCTTTATACTGTACAGTATGCAATATAATTTTAATTTGCATTTCTTTTATTACAAGCATGATGTGTTGTGTTTATAATCACAAGAAAAGAGATTTTTAAACCCCCAAAATGTAATGAATGTAACATTTAAATAAGACGACCCAATTTGCACATTCTCATTTCTTTCAAGCTCAGCAAATTTCCTTCCTTTTTTCATCCTTTGGCAAATTCAGAGCACACAGTGCAGCACAAAATGATTTTTACAAATGTGTTCCTGCCAATTTTGGAGAAGCACAGTAAGGCGAATTGACTGTCAAGATAGAAAAGCTTAACTGGGAAGATACATTTATTGAATAATTGAAAGGAAGAGGAAATGCATTACCGATTAGCTACAAAAATGCATGACGCCTAATCTGTGCCTCAAGAGACTAGTGTAAGAGGGAGGTCGTAAAACTCTGTCAGGCCCAAAGTTCTTAGCAGCCCCAAACCTGTCACTGCCTTGCTTACAGGTTGTAGCACCAGAGCATGGATTGGGGTGACCAGACGTCCCACTTTTGGCGGGACAGTCCTGCTTTCTAACAATTTGTCCTGCATCCTGCAGCGTTTTAAAAAAGTCCTGATTTTTGGAAAGAATGCACCAACAGGTGGGAGAACAGGAAGGGAATATATGGTTTTCGGCTGCCATGTGGCTATTTTGCCAGAATATGAGTTTTATATTATTTTTGTTAATTTTATAATGTTAAGCTGTAATAATAACAAATAATTGTTGAGAAGTGATTATCGAGAACTGCTTATCAAAGTTTGCATTGTTGTCAGGCCCTGCCCTGCCCTGTCCCCTGCCCCGTCCCTGCCCCTGCCCTGCCCCGGCCCTGCCCCCATGTTGTCCCGCTTTACAAATGTTAAAATCTGGTCACCCTAGCATGGATGGACCGCTGCTGGTGGCTTTCAGGGGTAGCTGGAGTGGGGTATTCTAGCAACGCTTTATAGCTTTTCTAACCTTTTACACTTCAAGTGCAGTGTGCTTAAGTGTTTTAACTGAATCCTGGACTTACCGTTCTGTGCTCTATTTTCATGTTTTTGTTTTTTAGTGGAGGGAAACATAATGTAGATTGGAGAAAAGGCACTGGAGAATTGGGACTAGATAGAACTTAAATGCCCTCTAGGCAACAAGTTCCTTAACTTCTCTGGGCTTATTCCTCATCTAGTGAGAGAGGGTGGAGTAGGATCCTTGCTACTCAGTAGTGCAAGGGTTACAGCATCAGCATTACCTGGCAGATGCTCAGAAAGGCAGGCTCTGGAGCCCAAACCCCAGAGCATCAGGATTTTGATAAAGTCTTCAGGTGACTGGTTGCACTTTACAGTTTGAGAAGTGCTGGTCTCCTGTATTCTGGTCGTGTATCAAAAGTCTGCTTTCTAGATTCCTTCCTCATTAGTCACAGATGGTTCTGTACAGATTTGTAGTGCATTGGAGAGGTCTCTGGCCCTCCTTGCTTGTTGGTGATGGTGGTGACTGCCACAGGCTTAGCACCACTACTGGTTCTCTGGCTATGGTGGGGTTGGGATTGAGATGGTGGGGCATCAGGAGAAACTGGAAAGTCAACCTCACTGGCCTGTACAAGGCCCCATGAAGGGAGCAAAAGCCTGCAGGGTGTTCCTGCACTCTTGGCTGTGCTCCTCAAGTTCTAGAGCTGTGTTTCTCAACCTTGTTATCTCACAGCACACTTGAACCTGTAGTTAAACTTCCACGGCAGACTTAAATTATGTTGATTAAAAAAAAAAAAGATTATACTTATTGTGCTTCGAACTTCTTTTGGAAATAATGATCTTCAAAATTTTTTACAGCACATCTAAGATCCTTTCATAGCACACCCATTGAAAATCACTGTTCTAGAGGCTCATTAAATAACAAGATTGCAGTCAAGCTAGATCTATGTAGTACTTACCTATGTGTTTCTAATGTGCTAAATTTAAATGATGTCCTCTGGGTAGTGTCTTTTGGAAAAGGCAGCTTTTCTTTTATGTGAGGGAAAACTTTGTACATTGATTTTTAGAGGGAGTTTGAATGTAAACTTACCAAGGAAGACAATATTTATTGATTGATTTATTCTTCACCAGCCCAGTCAGAAAGAACAGAGAGAGGCAGTACAAAAGGATAACAACATGTTCCTGCCATTGTGGCAAGCATAGTAATCCTAAATTAGCTGTCTGCATGAGGAGAGTCCCTGCTCATACGCACAGAACTTTACCTTGAGTGAAATCCCTCCTTTATTTTGTATTGTTAGGATTTCCGGGCCATTGGTGCATGCTGTCCCAGACCTGGGTGGCCAGCCTGCATTGCATGAAGCGTGTCATTTTCAGTGCATCCATATAATGGCTTGCAGTGGAAGAAAAATGTGGCAAGTTTTATGAAAAAGCATTGAGATAGATAGATAGATACAGACACAGATCCCTTCACTGTGCGGGAATGGTCTCTTTTTTTTTGAGACAGAGTCTCAAGCTTTCCCCCTGGGTAGAGTGCCATGGCATCACAGCTTACAGCAACCTCCAACTCCTGGGCTGAAGCGATTCTCCTTCCTCAGCTTCCCAAGTAGCTGGGACTACAGGCACCCGCCACAACGCCTGGCTATTTTTTTTGGTTGCAGCCGTCATTGTTTGGTGGGCCCAGGCTGGATTCAAACCTGCCAGCTCAGGTGTATGTGGCTGACACCTCAGCAGCTTGAACCACAGGCACCGAGCCGGGTCTCCTTCTTGATTTGGGAACTCTTCTGGCTGAATCGGGTCTAAGCCACATCGAGGAGCTTGGTGCTTTCTTTGAGCCCTAAAGTTAGAAACTAAGGTTTTGTGAACTTTAAGGTTGTTTTGTTTTGTTTTTTGAGACAGAGCCTCAAGCTGTCCCCCTGGGTAGAGTGCTGTGGCATCACAGCTCACAGCAACCTCCAACTCCTAGGCTCAAGTGAGTCTCCTGCCTCTGCCTCCCAAGTAGTTGGGACTGCAGGTACCTGCCCCAGCGCCCGGATATTTTTTGGTTGCAGCCATCATTGTTTTCTGGCAGGCCCTGGCTGGATTCAAACCTGCCAGCTCAGGTGTATTTGGCTGGTGCCTGAGCTACTTGAACCACAGGCGCCTAGCCCCTAGAAAGGTTCTTAAGACAACAGTGGACAGAAATCTGTGTGAGTTAGGGTGTCAGGCATCTGGAGTAATTTTTCACCAGGGCCTGAATAGATGCAAAAAGATAATGAAAATAATGAACCGCTTTGATGCCCATTCTGAGGAAGAAAAATGACAAACAAGTGTATATACACAGAGCACATAAACAGATATATATCAGCCAGACACAGTGTCACACACTTGTCATCCCAGCTACTGAGGAGACTGAGGCAGGAGGATCACTGGAGCCCAGGAGTTCACGGCCTCAGTGAGTTATAATCACCATATGAATAGCCACTACCTTCTAGGCTGGGCAACATAGCAAGACTTCCTGTACAAAAATTTAAAAAATAGAAATACAAAGAAACAGGAGGGATACTGAATATTTTTCACACTTGTTATAGTAAGACCGGAAGAACAAGTGCATACCCAAAGCAATTAATTCATTTAGGAATGCCTAAAAGTTACCCTCCTTTCAGAGAGTACTGTATCCTATTCTGTTTCCTATTCTGTTTATAAACTATGTGGTAATCAAAGGATGCATCATCATTTTACCACAAAATGTGGGAAAGGTATTTTTCTTCCAGTTACATACAAACGTACTTCTAAATAGAAAAGTTTATTATTATTTTTTTTTTTAGTTTAATGCCATACTGGTCTTCCAGTATTTTAAGAATTTTATGGAATTTGGCTTATGGGATAACCATAAGATATGGCATGACCTTTGGAGGGAATCTAATCTTGTAGTTAATAGAGGAGCATATTTCTCCTATTTTTTTATGAATAGTTGCAGTGTCCAGCATCCGCACATACCCTTTGAGCTCAGTTGGCTGCGGACTCCCTCCCGTCGGCACCTTTGTTCTCAGTTGTTGCTGGGATTGGTTGGTGAGCACTGGGAGCCTCCCTTTTGGCCAAAAGTTTAGCACATGCTAAATTATCTGTAAATGTCAAATCTATCTCTTTGGTGAAGGTAGCAAGGAGTGAAGAAGAGAAGGCCAAGAAAAAACATGTGGCTTAAATAACATTTGCTTGTGTCATTAAATAACATTTGCTTCATTTCTTATTTAAAATACTTACCTTTAAAAAATAAAGTACTTCTGTTTTGTATATTCAGGGACTATATTTGTTTTAAAAGGAAAAAAATCAACTTGTCAGCTATTTTCTCTTAACTGTGAACCATAAAAGAATGCAGAGATTAAGGAGAACATTTATTTTCAGAAAGTGGCTTCAGCTGCTTTCTTGAATGAAGCCTCCTCTGGCCACATGGTTTTTCTGACCCTGTCTCCCAGCCCAGGGTCATTGCTGCCCCAGGGACAGAGGCTGCCCGTCATCTGCCATGGACCCCATTCCCGGTGTGGCACGCCACACAGGACAGCTGGCACTGGTGTTGGGACTGTGTGCTGGACCATGCTCACATTGCCTGTGGCTTTGTCTTTGTCTCCCCCATACAGATTCAGAGTTGGGTGTTGGTGCATTACCCGAACGTGACAGCCAGGATGCAGGGCCGATTGTCCCCAAGATATCGGGTCTAGAGAGAAGCCAGGAGAAGAGCCAGGACTGTTGCAAAGAGCCGATCTTTGAGCCTGTGGTGCTGAAAGACCCCTGCCCTCAGGTCGCTCAGCCGATACCCCAGCCCCAGCTGGAGTCCCAGCTCCGAGCTCCTTCTCCAGATCCTGACTTGGCACTTCGCACAGAGGCCCTGCCGCAACCCCCACCTCCGAGTGCACAGCCACCACAGGGCCCCCCGGAGGCCCAGCTTCAGCCCGCCCCGCAGCCTCAGGTGCAGAGGCCACCCAGGCCACAGTCCCCTACCCAGCTGCTCCATCAGAATCTTCCATCTGTGCAGGCCCACCCCTCGTCTCAGAGCCTCTCCCAGCCACTGTCAGCCTACAACAGCAGTAGCTTAAGCCTCAACAGTTTAAGGTGAGCCAGTCACTCTTTCGCCTTTTACCATCTTCCTTGGGACAGGCAGGTAATAGTGGGTAAGTGACTCTTGAGGCGACTGCAGTTTCCTTATTGAAAACATGTTTTCTCTAAGGCCAGAGATGGGGGAAAGGGATAATAAGTGATACTCAGGTCCCTTGGGAAAGGACAGGTTGGATTGGGTAGTGAGGACGTTGTAAAGAACTAAAAAATCTACAGAGGCTTCTGAGAGAGAGAGGGCAGGAAGGAAAGAATGCTTAAGGAATAAAGTTGAAGGCCCAGGGCCAGAGAGAGGGAGGTACATCAGATGTCACTGAATGTTAAGAGGTTCTTAGAAGGGAGGCTGTTTGAAGGAGGAAGTTTTTTTTTTTTTTTT
>NW_003852472.1:6695742-6731223 GCF_000181295.1 Otolemur garnettii
GGTTGCAGCCATCATTGTTGTTTGGCGGGCCCAGGCTGGATTCGAACCCGCCACCTTAGGTGTATGTGGCTGGCGCCTTAGCCACTTGAGCCACAAGCGCCAAGCCAAGGAGGAAGTTTTAAAGAAAGCTCCATCTCCCTGCAACTCCAATGGTGGGAAGATGGGGAGTATTCTGGTTAGAGTTTGTTTTCTTTTTGTAGAAACAGCTCACAGCAACCTCTAATTCCTGGGCTTAGGCAATTCTCTTGCCTCATCCTCCCAAGTAGCTGGGACTACAGGTGCCCACCACAACACCCAGCTATTTTTTTGTTGCAGTTTGGCCGGGGCAGGGTTTGAACCCGCAACCCTCAGTATATGTGGCCAGCACCCTACTCACTGAGTAACGGTTTCAGGAAGAAAACCATATCCTATTAATTCCAACCACCATCCCCCAAAGTTTAATATTTTGCTATAAAGGCTCATGTTAGCAAGATTCAAAATTAACAGTATTTTAAAGCTCATTTTATTAGGACTTCTCCATGAATAATCTGCTATATAAATTATACCCACTGAGCCATAGGGACTGTCCTGATTTGAGTTTTTCCATCATAATTTACTTCTTCCAATGTGGGTCAGAGAAGTAGAGAAGAAACAAACTGCTTAGAGAAAGAGAGAAACATTTGTCTGGAAATCCAGGCTCTCTTCTGTGTTGTTTTTGCCAAGTTACAAAGGAAAAGTATTAAAAGTAGCACAGACCAAAATGGCAAAGAGTAGTGATGCAGAAACTCCATGCACAGAGCTAAGTAACACCCACCCTTGGGGTCCCAGAGGTTATAATCTAACCCCGCAGGTCTGGGGAGACTTTGTTTCTTTGTAATTCCTTTTGAAAACCTGGTAACTTCAGGATTCAGGGAGTTGCTTTTCCCTGTCTAAGACAGAGAGGTAACAGCCTTAGGCACTCTGATTCTGTCCCTACATGGCCAGGCCACTCTGACCCTGACGCTATTTCTGTGGCCTCCAGTCCATAGGGTGAGAAGCAGATCCAGGCCCCTAGTTGTACTTGTATTGCTTTAAGAGGTAATAGACACATGTGGTGACCTCAGATTATGGCTTTATTTCTTTTCCCTCATGTTATTGCTTTATATAAGTGTGACTAGTGGAAGATGTGAAGACTGGGGACTTTATAGGGACAGAGATGAAGCTCTGGCCCTGAGTTTTAGCCAGAATCAGCGTTAGAACACGGAGATGCCCAGCAGCTCTATCTGCAGTAGTGATGGGCAGGTGCACGGGAACTGCTGAATGTGCTGGGAGGCTCTGTGAAGAAGGGGCAAGGAGAACGTGTGACGGCTGTGGGGAAGGAGATAGGATGTTTTTTCTTTTTTTCTTTCTTTTTCTTTTTTTCTTTTTTCTTGCAGAAAATAAATTTCTTGCTTCCTTTTTGTTTTTTCTTTTTTCCTTACTCCACAGCAGTAGCAGAAGCAGCACTCCAGCGAAGACTCAGCCTGCCCCTCCACACCTCTCCCACCACCCCTCTGCCTCCCCGTTCCCCCTCTCTTTGCCCAACCACAGCCCCCTGCACAGCTTCACACCCACCCTCCAGCCCCCTGCACACTCACATCACCCCAATATGTTTGCCCCTCCTACTGCTTTGCCTCCTCCACCACCACTGACATCAGGGAGTCTGCAGGTCCCGGGACACCCGGCCGGGAGCACTTACTCAGGTAGGACGGAGGTGCCTGGGCCTGCTTGCCTGTGTGCCCACCACTGTCCCTCACTGGTGACCCGCTGTGTTGTTCCTGGTTATAGAGTTGTATTTGTTTACAATTGTCTTGCTTTCTTATACTCTTTCTCAAATCCTGTGTGGGCAGAGGCTCACCACCCAGACTAACCTAGGAAAACCCCAGGGAACCAGGCACTGCCCGAAGACAATAGGTTTCTTTGAAGCTGAGAGGTTTTTCCACCTAAGCTCACCCACAGAGCAGTAAAATACAGATGGTATGTGCCCTGTCAACTGGGCACCCAGAAGAATGATAAAAGGTTTCCTAGGCCCATGGCTATTTCCCTCTATAATCTTAGATTGTATACTAGTTTTTTTTTTTGTTGTTTGTTTTTTGGTAGTCTTACTTTATCACCCTTAGTAGAGTGCCATGGTGTCACATAGCTCATAGCAACCTCCAACTCCTGGGCTTAGACAATTCTCTTGCCTCAGCCTCCCGAGTAGCTAGGACTACAGGCGTCCGCCACAACGCCAGGCTATTTTTTTGCAGTTTGGCTGGGGCTGGGTTTGAACCCACCACCCTTGGTATATGGGGCCAGCGCCCTACCCACTGAGCCACAGGCACAGCCCCAATTGTGTCCTACTTAAAGGGGCTTGTTTTCATTGAGTAGTCTTCTTGGCAGGGAAGGACATATTCTTTGTAACAGTATATCCCAGAATTTCTTTGTTGTTGTTGTTGTTGTTGTTGTTTGGCAGACCTGGGCTGGGTTCAAAACCACCAGCCTCAGTGTATGTGACCAGTGCCCTAGCTGCTAAACTACAAGTGCCGAGCTAATGTCCCAGAATTTTAAGAACATACATGGTGTGTATTAGTGGGTCCTTTCCTTTTAGCCTGTGTTAATCAAGCCAAGGGCCCCAGTTTGGGGACCAGAGAAGCCATGTCCTACCATCAGTGCAGAGAGCCATAAGGCAGTAAGTGATGCTGTAAAAGGGCATGAAAGCCCTGCCCTGTAAACATCCGACATTTATTAGTATGCCATCACTGTTCTTAAACATGTGAATGTGCTGATTTCTTTAGCCCTCAGAACAAACCCATAGATAATATTCTCCCCTCCTTATGGATAAGGAAACCAACCAGATGGGTTACCTACCATGCCCAGAGTCACTCACCTAGCAGTAACAGAGCTGGAAATTGGACTCTGGCCGATGGCCTTGGAGTTCTTGGAGCTCCACACATTGATGAACTAACTGCCTGAGCCTGAAAGCAGAGAGGCTAGCTAGAGACCTGGGAGGCTGGGTGGCCACTGGGCCTCCATCTTCTCTGCTTCATTTGTTGGCCACTTTGATCTCAGAACCTGGCTGCACCCTGTAGCCCCCAGCTACTGTGTCCACCGCCCTGTATCCCTCCATGGGAAGGCACTTGCATGTTCCGTTCCGAAGGAAAAAGTGTCATTGCTTCCCTTTTCTTTTCCAGAGCAAGACATCTTGCGACAAGAACTGAACACACGTTTTCTGGCCTCTCAGAGTGCTGACCGTGGGGCTTCCCTTGGCCCTCCGCCCTACCTGCGGACCGAGTTCCATCAGCACCAGCACCAACACCAGCACACGCACCAGCACACACACCAGCACACCTTCACACCGTTCCCCCACGCCATCCCTCCCACTGCCATCATGCCGACGCCAGCACCTCCCATGGTGCGTACCCCAGGCAGAAATGTGAGGATAAGTAGAGCACGACTCTTTTCTTCATGCAGCACGGTGGGGTTGGAATGGGCAGCTGGGGCCATGGGAGAATGGATGGGGAGTGATGGCTGTTTGCTGGACAGAAGGACATGAAAGTATCCTACCTTGGGCAGCTCTAACTTTAGTGGCCTAAAATAGGAATAGTCTTCTGGACAGTAGCATCTAGTATTGAGTGGATTTTATTCTACATGGCCTCAAAACAGTCATGTCCAGTGTTGGCAGTTAACCTTTAAAGACTTGTTTCATTTTCTTGAGCATCCTAGGGGATTGTGACCAGATATAAAATGTGTTTGCCCATGTTTTGCACCAAGTGCTGGCACATAAATGCTTACAGAATGTTAGGAGTGAGGAAAAGAGAAGATGATGAGGCCTGCCAGGAGGCTTTCAGATGGTTTCCCTAAACTGCTTCATTAGCGGTGTTCTAGTTCTCCTATTTCTTAAGACGGTTCCCTAAGCTGGTATTGTGTCCTGTCAGCAAGTGATCAGGGGTGGATGCTCTCTGCAGGGACATAACTCTACCGCAGGGTAAGAGGTGCCACGGGTGACAACACAGCCTTGGTCTTAACTGGGAATTAGCACATGCCAGACACTATAAATTAGTTAGGTTTTTTTTTTTTTTTTTAAATCAGAAACGGTACTTAGTTCTGCCATGTTAGAATGCTGTATGTTCTGAGATAGAGTCCTATCTCTAATGGTGAGCGTTAGAGTATTTTACTTGTTTCATTCCCAATATTTAAGTAAATGCTTGATTTTAAGGCAGTTAATGTAGGCATGAGAATAAATTTGAATTCCATGATTTTTTTTTTTTTACTCCCAGAAAGGGCCTGGATGGATTCAATGATTTTAAGAGTTTCCTTCACCCAACGGGAAGAGCGACCTCTCCTTGCTCTCCCTTTCCTCCCTCATGTTGCTCAACTTAATTTGTTTAAAAATACTTTTTAAGTTAGTTTTGTAAGTTTTTTGTTTCAAGGAGTATTAATGATGAGTCTTGACAGTCCCCCCCCAAAAAAACTATTCATAACAAATCCTGTGTCATTTCTCCAGATGGACTATGCTTCTTAATAATTATGTTTTGAAAGGCCTAATATTTTGAGAATGAATTTTATGCTGGCCTGTGTAAAATCGTTTCACAAATTAAATCTAACTGAAAGTAGTTATTGAGGGAATTACAGCACCAGTATGATGACATTATTTAGAGAAAACAATTATTTAGGCAACAGTACTATACTCTTCCTGTTCAAAAGTATGGCCATACCATCTAGCCCAGATTGCTTTGTATTTGAGTGTATATAGTATACTTCTGAAGATAGCTGAATGTGTGATTTTTCTGCCAAAGATGAAAATACAGGGAATTCTCTGTGTAAATCAGACCAAATGCTCCCTTCTCTCTGATTTATCTGAATAATTGCCTATTTCCTCCAGTTTAAGTGTTTGGTTTGTGCCAATCTCTTATTATAGAGTAGAAAGAAAGACGTAGTTTGTCCAGGACCCAAACGTAGTGTATGGGTTTTCACTCTTTTTCCATTTTTGTTGGTTTCTTGTCATGAGCTCAGGATGGTTTATATAGATGAGGTTACTGAGTCTGATGACAGCTTAATGACAGAGAAGCTTGTTTAGGGCCATCTCCACTGAAGCAGTGAACAAAAATGCAGATTAAGTAACTAGCTTTTCCTTTGATCCCTTTACAGTTTGACAAATACCCTACAAAAGTTGACCCATTCTACCGGCACAGTGTGAGTTTTGTTACCATGCTACCCATTTAATGTAACTGCTTTTCCATTTTTGTGCTCTTGCCACAGATCAGTAAATGACTAGTAGCCTTCTTTAATCATCTCTGCCAGCGTTCCCATTGCTCCTGTCACTTTGGATGCTTGCTTTTGTGGCATTTTGCTTTTGGTAAAGATGCAGTATCATCTTCTGAATCAAAAGATCATAAGCCCAGCACAGACTACAGAGTTGAACTTCCCTGAAAGTCAGGCATCTGTCCTCCAAAGTGAGGTGTCTGCTCCTGAGTTACTACAGTTTCTAGAGAGTCTGAAATCATGGGATTTCAGTCTTCAATTGAAATGTCAGTAACAGAGAATTCCTGAAATTCAACCTGAATTATTTCCTCTAATAATAGAAAATCCCTTGTCTTTTAGAGACACAATTTTTCAAAAAGTAGATTTTCATTTGCTCTAGACACACAGAACCCTTTTCCATATGGCTGTTATTATTCTCCTGAGTTTGCTATGACTGAAAGTAAAAATATTGTTTAACTTGAATAACTCTTAAAATTGAAATAAGTGCTGTTTTGCTCTTTAAACTCAGTGTTCTTTATTTACTAATATTCTGCAATTTTAAGAGTATGTTTTGAAACTCACATTGGTACCAAATTAAGTTACAAGAGCTTTTTCTACAAAGACCTTGAATATTTTACTGTGATATTTTGATTATGGGGTGCATACTGCATCATTTTTATTTGAAAATTTGCAAGTTTCTTTGCTAAATGTTTGATTTACATTTTTAAAATGAAACCAGAAAAAAAGAAGATTAAAATGATTATAGCCATGTTGATTCACTGTACACAACTATTCTTGCTTTGATTTTTAGATAGTGTTACCTTACTGTTTAAAAAACAGTGCTACTAATACTTTAATAGGTCAGCAAAGACTGAATTCATTCTTACTTTGAACCAGATAATTAGAGGCTGTCTTAGGAGTGTAGCTGAGAAGTCAGGACTAGAAAGTATTAGAAATCAATTAAGAACTGTTTACTCTAGAAGCATTCTGAAATAACACGAGGAAGGCCTCTTCAAGAAGAAATCAGAAAAGTATCTTAAGTATATTTGAGTGATGACCCCCTCCCCCAACATGGTCCACCCTTTTCTGCTCAGTACTGTGATGCAGAAATATTTTTTAAATGGACATACAAAATTCATCATCCCTATGGATTTCCTCTTTGAGTGTGTCTCATGAAAGGCACCATTCTGCCCTTAGTCTGGACTTCACTAATGTAAAGAGCAGCTAGCAAAATAATTGTTATCAAAAGTTTAGTGTGTTCAAGTGGCTCAGATTTACTTCCTAGGACCAAATGCAGTGCCTTTTTATATACTTATTCTACAGAGTCTTGTCCTAGGTTTAAGATGGACAGTAAGCCTAGAGGCCTGAATTGTTTGAAGATTTTGTGCTTTATTACTTTACTGCTTTTCAGGCTTTGAACTATTTCACCCTCGGTAGAGTGCTGTAGCATCACAGCTCACAGCAACCTCAAACCCTTGGGCTTAACCAATTCTCTTTCCTCAGCCTCCCAAGTAGCTGGGACTACAGGCGCCTGCCATAACAGCTGGCTATTTTTTTGTTGTAGTTGTTATTGTTGTTTAGCAGGCCCGGGCTGGGTTCAAACCCGCCAGCCCCAGTATAATTGGCCAGTGCCCTAACCACTGAGCTACAGGCACCCAGGCTTTGCTGTAGGTGAGAAAAGTCAAGTACATTTGTATTCTAAGAGATCAGTAACAAAATAAAGCAAAAGGAAATGGTAAGAACAGTGTTTTAATTATAAACAGTAAAGGAAAAATGCCCACCTGGAGACAGAGTAATAGAAATTTGAGTGTGTTTTACTGTGGCAAGTATTTAATTACTCTGCTTTGTACAGTGTACGGTGAGAGAGTTATTTCATATTATTAGTTATAGTGGATAATATATGAAGTACTTAGTCTCCCCTGCTTTGGGGATTAGGATGTTATAAGGGGAATTAAGATTCAATGCACTCAAGTATCTAAAACACAATTTTAGACTTAAAAGTAGTTTTAAATGAGGGCACTTGGCTTGCAATCACTGTTTAAGTGGATTTAGTTCAATATCAATTAGTCTGAAAAAGTTTGCCGCATCATTGAAGGGAGCAAAATGAAATAAAGACCATCAGAAAATGTATTTGCTCAGAAAACAGACACGATTGTGAAATGTTTTCGTCTTTTTACCAAAAATAGCTAACCTGAATGCAATATTAAGAAAATCTTTGGTTATTATTGTATTTTTTGCATACTACACAATCATAGGGGTGGGGAGTACTCCTTAAATATTTATATGGTGGTTTGATCAAAGTAAATGGAACCAGAGCAGTAAAATCTCAGAAGTATGAAATTTTAAGAGGGAGGGGAAAATGCGGTTGCACTTTCTTTAGTATTGCTGTGTATTTCTTTCCTCATTTGTGTCCTTCATAAGCTGTTGATTCAAGAAAATTCCTATTCATTCAGAATCATTCTTCCCCCATCATTGAGTGGACTGACACTCAAACTTCCAGTGAGCTTGTTCATTAAATAGCAGACATAATTCAGAACTGGCCATAAGAATTTGGACATTAATGTAGAAGTACTTTGAGTCCCTGAAACTCTGAGAAACAAGAGTAACTTAAAACTAGCTGGTATATCCCAGACATGGGTTATTTCTACACTACTATAATCCATCTTCTAGAAAAGTTGGCAGCTCCATTTAACGTATATACTGAGCCATTTTATTTTACCCTCCCACAAATATTTGTCATTATTTTAGATGAGAAAATTAAATTGTCGTCTGAAACTGCCTCTTCTAGAGCAACCTAATGAAGCAAGGATTGTGAATATATCCTCATTTCCTCAAACTATTACAAATCTAAAAGTGCTAATTGAGTTTTAATGGTATAAAATCCTGGCACTCATAAAGAGTTGCTTCTTTTTCTTCTTTTTCTTTTTTTCCTTTTTTCTGACTCCTTTTTTTCTAATTAACTGGTAATTTTCTAGGCATCTTATTTGGCTCAGCATCCCTCCTGTTTTTAAAATGCATTAAAATCTCCAACCATTTAGGACTTCTCTCCGATTTAACAATTAATAATTAGAACAGCTCCCTTTTCTAATGATGTCCTCATCTGGGACATCATTTGTTGGCTGATTGATTCTGAACTACTTTTAACTTTTTCAGTTAAACATTCATGGCACATCTGTGTGATCATTTCATCCTGGCTTCTTGACTAATAGCACCAGACTGAGATTACTTGTCTTGCTAATGTTGATGTCTTTCAGTGGGAAGGGAATTTGAATATATCACTTGCCTTCTACTAAAATCTTTTTCCCCCTCCCATCTCTGGCCACAGCTCTTCCATTCCTATCCTCCAGCAGTGTCGGGCATCCCGCCTATGATTCCCCCCACTGGCCCTTTTGGTTCACTACAAGGAGCATTTCAGCCGAAGGTAAGAGAACTCTGCCAGAGAAAACACCTGGGGATGTTTAGAAGTGGAGCCCAGGCTAGGTGTGCAGGTGGGTTCTGCATCCTCTCACCTGCACAGTGACTAATTTATCAGCTCCTACATGACCTTTGGGATTAGAGTGAGGGTATCTCTAGTCCATCTACTTTTAAACTTGAGCAAAAACTTCATATTCAATGTGTACTACCCATGTATTCTTAAGCTAAGATATCCTGTGCTCTTTAAAATATAGAATTTGTTATTTTTTTACTGCCAATAATGTGGTCATAAGCTGCTAATTAGGGATTCTATGAAATGTTCTAAAAGTGAATGTTTGTTGATTTTTAGTAGAAGAGGAGGATAAAGTTTCTAAAAATATAAGCGTATCCTGTTAATTGTATCAGAGAAGATTCTTGCACTCATCTGCCTTCATTCCCTCATTAGCCCATGTCTATGCAGGTAGGGTCTGCCTGCAGGTGGCGGCACTGCCTGCCTTTCATGTACTCATTTCTCCCTCTCTTCAAGGTCAAGACTTCGTCATCAGTTACTAACATACTAGTGTGAAACTAACCTGTACAATAACTAAATCCTGCCCCATCTGGTCAGTGATACACTGTTCAACTTGGGCTACCTCTGGAAGTCATACTGAAGAGTAATTGTCAGAACCCACTACCTGTTAAAAATTTAATTATAGCTGGGCGGTGCCTGTGGCTCAAAGGAGTAGGGCCCCAGCCCCATATGCCAGAGGTGGTGGGTTCAAACCCAGCCCCAGCCAAAAACTGCAAAAAAAAATTAATTATAGCCCCTGGCTTGGCAGCCATAGCCAAGTGGTTACAGTGGTTACAGCACCAGCCACATACAGTGAGACTGGCAGGTTCAAACCCGGCCCAGGCTGGCTAAAAAACAATGACAACTGCAACCAAAAAATTGCCAGGCGTTGTGATGGGCTCCTGTAGTCCCAGCTACTTGGGAAGCTGGGGCAGGAGAATCACTCGAGCCCAGGAGTTTGAGGCGGTTGTGAGCTGTGATGCCATGGCACTCTACCGAGGGCAACAGAGTAAGACTCTTGTCTTAGGGGAAAAAAATTTAATATAGCCCCTATTTCATATCCCCCTCCCTCAGAAAGTGAGAAGTACTCATGTTGGTAACGATTCTCAGATTTTATAATAAGATGTTTTGCTGTGTGTGGATTTTGGTTTTCTCTCTCCCCAGCCTTCATCTCATTTCTAAGGTAACACTCCAGTTTGGGGCCAGAGTCTCCTAGGTTGGCACATGTTGTATCTGCAAAGGCATGTTGCCTTCCAACTAGAAAGAGGGAAAGAAATCAAAAGGCATAAGGGTCGGGATGGCTGAACGTTGGAAATCGTATTTGGCTGCATGGAATTGCAGCTTAGATGCAGGGTTGTGTATACAGAGGGCTTTTATGATGGCCATGTTGAACACCTCCTGTCTGGAGTTAAAATGGGGATTTTTCAACTCTTTCAAACCCAATCTGCTCTTCACTAATCCCTCAGAACCTGGTCTGTCCCCTCTAGATTGCAGCAAATCTCTAGTGCCTCCCCAAACAGACTGGTAGGTCATTTAATAAATTAGACCATTTCCCTCACTCGCAATTATCCAATCACACAGAAACTACATCTGGGCAAGAAAGTGTCTCTCCTGGTGTTGAAATAGGCCTTTCCAGGCCATCGTACTGATTGAATATGTAGATTGCAGTTCATTAGTGGAGTTCTTCATATGTATGCAAATCAGGCTGTTAACAACTCCAGCTTAATTGTTAGTTGTACTGCAGCTGATTGCTTTTCTTCCTTTCATTCTTTCTTTCCCTTCTCCTGGTAGGCCAGCTTCGTGCCTAAACTGGAGCTCCTTTTTTTTCCACAGGAGTTAACTTCCTGCTGTGGGAGAATTCATAGAAGTTGTGATTTCTTAAATAACAGAACTGGTGGCAATTTCTGAATCCTTTCCCTCTAGAAAGTAGTGACCATGCCCCAAGTAGGCTTTTTATTGTTGGTGATCGAAAGGGCAGAAGCCTACAGATAAGGTTAATGTTAGTGATGTTAAGGAATGGTGGTGGGAATAAGAGAGACAGAGCAGAATTACCCCAGAAATCATTTAATGTTAGATCTGTGTGGTCCCTAAATTAGGTTCTCGTGTCCCATTTCCACCACTGCTAATGAGTAATTACTGAGTGCAATTCCTTGTTAGTGTCTGCCAGGTAAAATTTAGAGAGTTAGCCTAATGTCTGTAAAATCTTTGTTATTCTGATGAGAAGCACCTGATACTGCAAATTATAATAATGTTCACTTAAGCATTTCTTAGAATGTTTTGTGATGAAGCAAAATTACAAGGGCAGTCGCTGCCGCCGTGTGCTTCAGATGAGGAGGTATCGGGGACATGTGGGTACATGGTGCTTCTCTTTTTCAGTCCTGTGCTTTCTGTCGTGGGGAAGTGTGCCGGACCGACTCTGCTGTTAGATGCCATTGCTAGAGAGAGCAGTCTCCAGTCAGAATCCCTGAGCAAACAGGCAGTTGGTCCTCACAGAGAGCATGCATAGTCACTGAGAGAATGAAGCTTGGACTTCACAGTGGAACAAACAAAATTTGACTTCTAGAATTTAGAAGAAAGGAAAGATCTTGCTTTTCATGTCACGTGTTTTGTGCTTCCTAAGCTGTGGTTTAATTAATTTGTAGACATCCAACCCTATCGATGTTGCTGCTCGGCCTGGGACAGTCCCACACACTTTACTCCAAAAGGACCCAAGGGTACGTGCACAGTCAGGCTTGGTCTCAGGTAACCCCAGGTGTGTGTGTTTGCACAGGACGGCCAACCAGTGCTTACACCTTCCCAGTGCCTGTGAGGCAGCTGCTGTTTCAGCTAAATTCAATTCTTTTGAGTTTGTGGAAGAAATGCCTCCTCTCTGCAGTGGCACAGAATCTCTCCTATGCCACTGCAGCCCTGTGACACAAGGAAATGACTTGCCAGGGGGAGAAAAAAGGGACTCACAGCTGAGCCCAGAAATTGGACATTTCAGTTTGTATAGTTTGTATTTGATCAGTCTTTTCTATGTCTCCTTAAATTTCTCTTACCCCAATGAATAGCCACAGAATGTTTGGAATGGAAAAGCACTAAGCTTTTTCTTCCTGGAAGTCAGGCCCTACCCCACTGTTGCCTCGGGTCAGGAAGCTACTGTACCACACAGCTCTGCTGGCCCTCTATTTTTAATGTGATAGGGAGCCTTTTATGCTCTAGAGCTAAATAAAATATCCATTATGCTTTGGTTATGTTATTTATGCATAATTTATACCACTCCCTACTTCTATTGAAGTTATAGGACAGCTATAATCTTCCTCAATGATTCTTATTTATATTCATCTCCATAGTAAGTGTGAAAAATGGTTCTCTTTTACAATAATATCTCTGGATAAGGCAATCAGAGAATGATACACAGAGTAGGTAGAAGTTGAAGGTGACTCAACTATTTAATTATTTGACTACTATAAGAAGTATAGTGAACTTTCCGTGTCCCATACCTGTAAGTGATATACAGCCAACAAAGGAAGGGTACCGGTGAAGTCAGTGTAATTGTACTGTATGTGTGGAAAGGACAGCTCTCCCCAGATACCTGTTTGTATTTGGCCTTAAAAGTCTATGGTCTGAAGGCCATTCTCCCTTAGACCTACCCAGTGTGGTTTGGAGATCAAGACAGCGAAACTCCTGATGTATAATGTGAGCCAATCACGTTGCCAGAGGGCACATTGCTATTGATTAAACTTGTACAGGACCTTGTCAGCTTAGATGTACGAAGGCTTGTGAAGTGGGGGAGGGGACTCTTGGCACTTTTGATAGTGTGAAAGTGGGTTAATTATTCTCTAAACGGGCTTCATTTAAAAGTAAAATTCTAACATTTTAATTTCCCCTCCTAATGAAGCACTACAAATTTGTTAATTAGAGCAATTGTTTGAGTGACAGGCGTGTAACCAAGTTGTCATTTTCTCTTCACAGTTGACAGATCCTTTCAGACCTATGTTAAGGGTAAGAAAGCTTCTTCTAGAACTGTTTTGCAACCTCTGTTTGACTCCCTATGGGTTAAAAACACAAGTCTAATACAAGGAAATAAGCCATAGAAATTCTGGAATAAAATCTCAGAATGACAGTGCTTGGGTTTTTCAGATGGTGTGATCAAAAGTGGCCTAAATGGTTTTGCTTTGAGTGTCAGAGGAAGCCAGGCCATTCATTGGTTTTTGTACGTACCTAAGAGATAGAATTCAACCGTGTCAGATTCTTTCGTTAGTAGGTCTAGTAAAAGATTTGAGCACTTGGAACTTGAGGGGAGAGGCATAAGCTACAGGCTGGAATCAGTCTTTCCTGGACTTAGAAAATACATGCCTGGGTCATATTTCGGCTGGTGGCTTCCTTACTCTGCCCTAAGTGACAGTGACTTGCTGATCTGTTTCTAAGGTGCAGGCAATGGATGTAATAAGCACTAGCTTGTTAACATATGGCTTAAAGCAAATTGTTGTTGGGGTCAGGAAAGTGGCCAGTAGATGACCTCTGAATGAATGATGACTTACCTGGTGGGTGGCAGAGGGAGACAGAGAGGACAGATTATTGGATGGAAGATGGATAGACAGTAGACTTCCTATACTTGACCCACTTCTGGTGCATATAATCAGATAATTTGATTTTTCCAAGGGGAAAGAAGATTGTATCATCACTTAGGTGAGACAGTATGTTATTTGTAATTTCAAATGACCCATAACTTCATTACAAGAGAACTCACCCCAGACTTGCATTTAAGTATATATATTTCAGAAGCAACTCTTTACTGTGGAAACCATAAGCGTCTCTCTTTTGCCATTGTAGAATGAGACTGTGTTTTCTTCTCATCCATCCAGTAGTTCCTGATTACATCCCTGAGCTGTTACTTAGCAGGAATGAAGAAGAGAGAGGTGGTCCCTGCCCTCTGGCTGGTAGAAAAGAATTCACTAGAAGTCACTCCATTGTTTATAAAACAAGTGAAATAATTTGTGATAGGGATTGATACAGACTCCCCAAAGGGTGGCAAAGGGACTTAGTATAGTAGAACTGTATCAGTTGACCACCCACAGGACTGTAATGATATATGAAGGTCAACACAGAGAACTAGGCCTACTGTACTGACACGGACATGTGCTGCGTGTCAGGTCTATAAAAATTAGGTCAACTTAAGGAGATGGTCAGTGTAGGGAGGTAGTCAACTATGGAGGTTCTGCTGTACTTGCAGAGGCCTGGAGAGTGGAAAGGGAGGACCTCTTTTGTTTCTTCTTCTTTTACCTTTTAACTTAAAAATGAATAATGCCCACCAATGAGTGGGTAATTGATTCTTAGCATTTGTGGTAACTGGGCTTAAATGAAAATGTGGTGAATTTCTCTGTGCCACATTGGGGGTTAAAACAACAGACTTGAGAGAGAGGAGGACAGGTTCTGTACCCTCTTCTTGTTTTGATTTGATTCACTGACATCCACTAATTAGCTCTTCTGAACAGCTGATTTGCATTATAGTATGGCAGCAGTTGCTAAGTGGGGTTTCCCACTCTACCAGGTCTGCCAGCTGGCTCCAGAAAAGAAAGAGACACAGAGTGGGATTTAGGCTTTTACCATCTTGTCCTTGGTAACCAGGGAGGTCCTTGTCAAGTATGGCATTCTGAGTAGCAGCCCACGTGGGGAGAGAGGGAGCTGTGACTGCCTCATGACTGGGCACTGGATTGCTGCTGTCGGAAGGCACTTGAAGAGTACAAAGCACATTTGTTTCATGAGAAAGGCCTGTGCAGCCAGAATCTGCTGATGCTTTGGGTAAATTGAAGGTAGTTTGCTCTGAAATGCCTTCCTTTTGACCATGTTGCTCTTTCTTGTTCCAGAAACCAGGGAAGTGGTGTGCTATGCATGTTCACATCGCCTGGCAGATCTACCACCACCAACAGAAAGTCAAGGTCAGTCCAACTTCCCTGGTTTGGGGAGGAGGGGCCGGGGCATGGAACTGCGTGATCTGCTCAGGAGAACACGATTAAGGAGGCATTTAAAACATGCTCAGGAACTGAAGTCAGGAAGGACCCCTCTTCGAAACGCTGCTGGGAATTCTTAACTAGTAATCAGGGAGACCCCAGCAAAATTGCCAAACAGAAGCAAACTGACAACTTCCTAGTGTTCTCCCCCTGCTTTTTTTCCCTTTTTATGATTTTGTCATTTTTCTAAAGGAAAGGTCTTAAAGATGGTGGATTAAGTAAAGGTTTTGGAAATATAATGAACAAGAACTAGAACATAGAAAATATTTTGTGTCTGGAAAGAGCTATACAGGAATGTTGGCTTTTTAAAAAATAACTATTGGCACATTATTTTATGGCTTTGGAAAAATGAGAGTAATTTATGCCCTGTACAAACATGCTGCCAAACTTCTCTTAGTTGTTACTAAAAACTACACTTCAGAAAGTGACATATTCTTTGCAGCAACCTTCTCTTGGTCCCCACATGCCCAGTATCAGGGTGTTAGAATATAGTCAGTACCTGCCAAAACCACTTTCTGGCTGGTTACCTTACCTGACCACAGGTAACTTTCCTTTCTTGTTTCTATTTTCATCATAAGATGAATATTGTCCATGCGTTACTAAAGCCTTTAAGATACAATAGCAGAGAGATCCAAAACTTCAGCAAGTGACCTGGTACAGACAACATCAGTGCTTGACTTAAGGAACAAAGTAACTGGCAAGTCCAGATTTCACCACCAGGGTACCTATCTCCAACAACATGGGAGAAGATAAGCAGTCAAGTAATTCCAATAAGCTTAGCTTAGTTCATTTCTTTACGAGCAACCTTTTAGTCCTACCAGCATTTGGAAGCCGTTGTGGTGGTAGTACAAATGGTCAGTTAGCCGGGGGAGAGAGCTACTCATCACAGAAGAGAAATTTTTTTTTCCCCTTTGAGAGAGTCCACTTTGAGAGAGTCCACTTTGTTGCCCTCGGTAAATTGCCCAGGTGTCACAGCTCATGGCAACCTCAAACTCTTGGGCTCAAGCAGTTCTCTTGCCTCAGCCTCCTGAGTAGCTGGGACTATAGGAGCCCACACAATGCCTGGCTATTTTTAGAGACGAAGTCTCACTCTGGCTCAGGCTGGTCTTGGATTGGTGAGCTCAGATGATCCACCCACCTCGGCCTCCCAGAGTGCTAGGATTAGAGGCATGAGAGAAATATTCTTAAGAGGTAAATTTTTTGGCCGGGTGCAGTGGCTTACACCTATAATCCTAGCACTCTGGGAAGCCAAAGCAGGTAGTTTGTTTATAGACCTGCCTGAGCAAGAACAAGACCCCATCTCTACTAACAACAGAAAAACTAGCCAGGTGTTGTGGCACACACCTGTAGTCCCAGCTACTGGGGAGGCTGAGGCAAGCCCAAGTTTAAGATTGCTGTGAGCACCACAGCACTCTACCCAGGGCGACAGAGTGAGGCCCTGTTTCCAAAAAAAAAAAAAAAAAAAAGGTTAAATTTTTTAAAGGATTTATTTAAATAAAACAGTCAAATTCAGCCATTCAGGAGGCTAAGGAGGGAGCATCCCCTGGGCCCAGGAGTTTGAGTCCTGGGCTCAAGGGAGACCCCAGTCTAAAATCAGTCAGTCCATCTATCCATCCCAGTTAAAAGTTAAGCAAACCTTGAGGTAACTAAGATACTTTGCTTTGATTGCCAAATACCGTTCTTTCTCATAACATCCCATCAGTGAGTTTTGCTCACTTTTACTTTATTGTTAGGTGAAGTTTAATTAGAATCGTGGTTTAGCTTCTTTGGAAAATGTTTTTGCTTTGAAGAACTAACTAGATTCTGATTAGTCCGATCACTTTTTGTTCTGGGTGATGTGGTTAGCAGAACGGTTGGTAGAACACGTCTTCCTTGTGACTCCTTTGGTTAAAAGCAGTGAAGGATGCTGCTTATACCACGCTAGCAACTTCTTTTCCATAAAAATGTCCCTGGTGACTTACTTCCATTATCCCAATTCAATTAGAAAGATCTCTTGAACATGAGCTAACTCTGTTCATCTCCCCCTTTCAACAAACTATTTGCAATCCCCAGGTGCCGTTTCACTTCACAGACCTAAGTTGTGGTTGATGAAACTGTACTGTGTACCAAACAATATTAGCACTAAATAATCTGACAACCAAATTAAAGGAGGTACTCAAAATTTGTATAGATTTACAGTGAATTAGAAGCTTGGTTTGGGGGTTTTGCTATTCCTGTATAGCAGGACTTTAATTATAGCATTCCTTGTAGATTCGAGCAGAAATTGTTATTATTCCCTTTCTCTCTGTTCATTTACATGTTATTTTAGTCATTCACCCAGTATTCACAGAGAGAGCCTCCAGGGTGCTCACTGGGCCAGGCCGAGAGCGCTCATATTTCCTGTCATCTGTTGCTTAGAGCTCAGTGGTGCGCTCGGGGTGTGTGTGTGTGAGAAAAGTGACAGAAGTGCTGCGTGCTTCCGCTTAATGGGTGTTACTTCCGCCTTGAGGCACATGGGTACGTCTGAGTTTAAATGTGGGTGATGGATGAGTGGGAGTTGCCCTTCTGCAATAAGGGAATGACACACTTCCTCCTCTCTGACCCTCACACCACTCTGTACCAACCCATGTCTCTCCTCATCAGCTCTCTGCTGTATAGCAGGCTGAGGGCCCCTCAGGACTCCTCAGGGAGGTTAAGATGAGGCAGGGCTGGGGCAGGGGGTTGCCAAGGGACTGGGAGCACCAGATGAGTCCAGGAGACCAGAGAAGTGAGCAGCAGAAGCAGGCTGAGGGCAGTAAAAGCCCAGGAAAGTGGACATCAGAGGTGGCAGTGAGGGGAGGGCAACTCTGGGCTTCAGATGAAAGACCAGGAGGAGCAGTGCTGCCAGCAAGGTGTGACACCAGTGTGAAAAAGAGTGTGCAGTGGAAGGAGGTGGGAGGACTGAAACCATGCTGTGGAACGGTCTCCCAGCCTAGAGAATGGTGTCAGGGAAGGGTGGGAGAGGGGCAGTACGAAGCAGTTTCTACAGCCTTAGGGGAAGGTGAGTGGGAAGATTAGTTTCCGGGTAGATGAAGAAGAGGAATTTCAGGCGCTGGCCAGGACTCCACGTGGAGTCTTGACAGGTCACTGGTATGGACTGATCCCCGCCTCTTCCTTGGTAATTGGGAGTACTAGGAAAAGAAAAGGCCTCTCCTAGGCAAATTAATGCTCCTATATATTTTTTTAACTAATATGTTAACAATCATCGTTTGAAAATTACCTTGTAAGCATGCAGATATTTCTTCTATTAGCATATGGCAAAGAGTCATTAAACAGTTAATTTATATAGCAGATTATTCGAGGAGAATTCCTAGTAAAATGAGCTTTAAAATACTGTTAATTTTGAATCTTGCTAACATGAGCCTTTACAGCAAAATATTAAACTTTGGGGTTGGTGGTTGGAATAAATAGGACATGAGGTTTTCTTCCTGAAACCATTAGGACCTCAAGGGCAGTGCCTGTGGTTCAGTGAGTAGGGTGCTGGCCCCATATACCGAGGGTGGCAGGTTCAAACCTGGCCCCGGCCAAACTGCAACAAAAAAATAGCCAGGTATTATGGTAGGTGTCTGTAGTCCCACCTACTCGGGAGGCTGAGGCAAGAGAATCGCCTAAGCCCAGGAGTTGGAGGTTGCTGTGAGCTATGACACCTTGGCACTCTACTGAGGGCGATAAAATGAGACTCTGTCTCTAAAAAAAAAACCCAAAACCATTATGACCTCAAGGAGCAGACTCTGGTTTCTCTACTTGCCATCTCTGACAGGAGAAGCAGGTGCTGCCTAGCAGCAGACAGGCTGCCCTGCTGTCCTGGCCCTAGAAGGGTAAACCATGCATGGATCACTTGTGTTCAAGTTTGTAAACTTGAACCTGGCTGGGGCTCAGAGCACACACACCACTCATAGAGTTTGCTCTTCATAAATGTCTTTCTTCCCTGCTGTTTGTTTTGGGATTTCATCTTCTGTGGTTCCCGTTCTGCTGTAGAAACAGATGCAGTCAGACCCACATAAGCTGGACTTTGGCCTGAAACCCGAGTTCCTGAGCCGCCCCCCGGGCCCCAGTCTCTTTGGAGCCATCCACCACCCCCACGACCTGGCGCGGCCTTCCACTTTGTTCTCTGCCGCTGGTGAGTTCGGGGAGGGGGCAGAGCTGGGAAATGTACTTCTTAGGTAGCTAAATAAGTCATGTTGGGCTCTGTGCCACCACTCAGTCACTACCTTAAAAAATGCAATTTATGCCAGCTTGCAAGGCAGCATCACAGCACATCTCGGGAGAGGGGCCATTTGTCACTGATGTACTCTTTTTCATGAAAGAAGGAAAAAAATGATCTTTTCCTCACAGGGACTCATACTGCTTTGGCTCATTATTTGCCTCTATATTAAACCAGTATAACTCATAAGCACGTCAGACACCACTGGAAAAAACACAAAGCTTACAAGGGCAAATCGGAAGGAAAACAACGCCAGGAACTGTGGAGGGTTGTGGTTGCCCCTAGCACTGGTGCCCACAGAGCACTCAGTCATTTTGTCCAGCATCCTCTGTTAGGCTATGTTTGGGGGCCTGAGGATAAAGAAATACAATTATGACAGCTGCCAGTGCTATGGTCTGTGTTAGGGAGGATGGACCACCAGGGTGCTGGTTTTCTTTACTGCCGCATGTGATACTACTGTCTGGTTGGTTATAATGATGGGAGGGAACTTAGGGGACAGAGTATAAAGCATCCAAGTAGCCAAGTGCCCTGTTTCATAGATCCCTCTGAAAATGCACACTTGGGTATTTGGCAGCAGGGGCTTGAGGGCTGGCCAGGGACCAGTGCTTCAGAGCTGCTCATGTCTGCTCCAGGCACATACAGACCAAGGCAGTGGCTGTCAGGAGTACTTGGTAGATGAGAACAGCCCTCTGGGTACCAAGGGCTTCTCAAGAGACTGGACAGCAGAGAGGTAACAGTGAGGGAAAGGAAACTTCTAACATCTTCTCTAAAGCTTTTTCTTCATGCACTGTCCTATGCCCAGTTAATACTTAAAGACAGTGGCCCTGAGCTCATTTCATAACGAGCTTCCTACCTTCATACCTGCTATAGTAAATAGAATTTATTGTTCTGAACATTCATACTCAAGGGGCTCCCATTTCAGATCCTTAAGAACAAGTTGCACATACGTCCTTCCTGCTGTCTGCCCAAGCTTTTATCCAAGGCTTCCTTTTTGCTGGACCTATGGCTCTTCTATTCAGGAAGAAACACCCATATTGCAAGAAATCATCATTATGAGGGGCCTTGTGCCAAAGCAATTGAATCACCCTTGAGGGCAGATAGAATTTACTAAGGTCTCAGATTTTTCTCTGTCAGTTCTATCTAGGGACATATTTAAAGGCTCTGTTACCATGGCACCTAGGCTCTGAGACTGGGCTACATTAAGAACAATTTTTGGAGAGAAATAGAGAGATTTCTCCTTGGCTTCCATTTGAGCCAAGTGGATGAATTGGCTTCTTTTGCTTCAATAATTCTAGAACTACAGTAATTCTAGTTCCCCTGGGGACCCTGGGCTGAACAAAGCTCTGGTCTTCATTGAAGCATTAATTAGCCTGTACTACACAGACAGTATGCAGCCAAAATTTTATTTAGCTGGCAACACTGCTAATGCCTAATGAATGTCGTCCTGAGGTATTTTCACTTTGTAGAGGTGGAGTTATTTCTTACACTTCCAGGTAGAGAATAAGCCCCATCTAGAGACACACAGATAACCTCTCAGGTGCCTTCAGAGTCTGAGATACCACAACTGTGATGACATTCCTCCTGTTTTTTGTTGCTTCCTCACAAACCCAAGCCCACAAGACTCCCAGTCCAAAACATATAATGAGGCTGAGCACAGCGGCTCACGCCTGTAATCCCAGCACTCTGGGAGGCTGAGGCAGGTGGATTGCTTGAGCTCAGGAGTTTGAGAACAGACTGAGCAAGAGCAAGACCCTGTCTCTATGATAGAAAAACTAGCTGAGCATCATGGTGAGTGCCTGTACTTGAGCCCAAGAGTTTGAGGTTGCTGTGAGCTATGATGATGCTGTGGCACTCTATCCAGGGTGACAGAGTGTGTCTCTGTCTCAAAAAAACAAACAACACACACACAAAAAACACAAATTGTGTTAATAGAGTATGGAAAGAAACAACCCATCTATATCTAACCTATTTTCCTGAGGGAATTTATGTTTGTTAATAGGAACTTAGACAAAATATAATGGATTATAGAACAGTTACTAGTAAATTCATTTATCCAGGGTCTGTTTATACTTCCATTCTGGAAGGTAGCCTTTTTTAGCGTAAGCAATATTGGATTTTGCCCAGAATGATTGTTCAGTAAAACTTTTCACTGGTACATATAATTTACACATACTTGTTAAATTCAGCCACTTCATCTTGCTGTTAGATGCTAACCCCTGGAATAAACTGGCTTCTTCGGATGACCTCAGCAAATTCCTCACACAGAGCAAAGATAATCTCCCAGAACACTTGCAGCCTCAGCTCCTAGCCTTGAATTAATAAGCCACTGTGCTGCCCTAAGCTTCTGGAAGTATTGTCCTTCCCTAATTCACATATGCACACCCTGTATCTCTCTCCCTTCTTTCTTTCCCATCTTCCTTTAAGAAACAGAGACCACTGGTGGAGCCTGTAGCTCTGTGAGTAGGGCACCAGCCACATACACCAAGGCTGGCGTTTCCAGCCTGACCCAGGCCTGCTAAACAACAGTGACAACTGCAGTAAAAAATAGCTGGGTGTTGTGGCAGGTGCCTGTAGTCCCAGCTACTTGGGAGACTCAGGCAAGAGCATCACTTAAGCCTAAGAGTTTGAGGTTGCTGTGAGCTGTGACACCACAGCACTCTACTGAGGGTGATATAGGAAGACTCTGTTTCAAAAAAAATTAAAGAAAAAGAGACCAGTAAATTAAACCTGAGTTCCCTGGCAAGCAAAACAAAAACTTAGAGTTAGTTAGATTTTTAGTGTTCAACAACTGATGAATAGACCACCTTTTCCCGTCACTGAAAGCTGACAGGCAATGAGGACTTCATCTCCTGTAACCTAATGCAACTTGAAATGAGGTTCATAGGGTCGAGCCTTATGACACCCTCAGTGTGGGTGCATGAGAACTAACATGGTCCTTGGGAAAAGGAATTCTGCAAGGGCCCAGAGCAGTGCAGGCCAGATCCACAGCTTTAGGTCAGCCACTTCTGAGCCAAGGATGATGAAGTGTATGAATTCCCCCCCACCCCGCCCCAAGATGTTCATGAAGAACGTATTCCATGAGCACATGTCCCACTCAGAGAGTGAGTAATCTGTTAGCTTATTAATGGCTCCAAGAAGCCATTCAGTAAAGAACCTTGCTTAACATTTTTTAATCCAATATTTCCTCATATTTACTTGGTTATGGACCCTCCCCACCCTGGGCAGTTATCTACATGTTTCTAATACTGTGTGTTACTGGCTTAAAAATTCTTTTAATTTTTAATCCTTGTGGTGGTTGGCCAGCTAAGCTAGGAAAGAGAAAAGATGATGATTTATTTTCTTCTTCCTCACAAAAAAACATTGGTTTATCTGATGTGTTGCCTATAGGTCCCTAGGGTGCACTTTAGCATATTAAAGTAAGGGGGCCCTTAAGCAAATAGGAATCAGTTGCATTCCAGAAGTTGGTTTTTGGTAAAATTTGATTTTATTATGTTTGACTCACTAGGTGCTGCACACCCCTCTGGAACCCCCTTTGGGCCACCTCCTCACCACAGCAACTTCCTTAACCCTGCTGCTCACCTCGGTGAGTTGCCCAGCCACGATGGGGATGGATGTGTGTGTTTCACACACCTGCTTTGTCCACCGTGCTCCTGCTGCACCTGCTAGCGAACTAGCGCAGGTCCTGGGTACTTCACTTACTGCTTAGGGAGGTGATTGTGTTCTTTTAGGACTTTGATCACATGCTGTCCTATCTTGAAGATTTCAGCATCCCTTCTACCACGTTCTTTCAGTGGTAGGTCTGTGCACAGCAGTGCTTCTGTCCAAAGTTACTGGTGGTAAGATCACCCTCCAGGATCAGGCAAGAAAGAAAAAGAAGGTGTCATGAGGAGGCAGTACCCTTGCTTTATGACTTCACATTTTATCTCCCAATTAATTTTTCTCCTCCTAGTAGAGGTATGTGCTTTTTGTGGCTTTCATTTATTTGATGTTTTCTGCAAGTGTACAGGTGTAAGCAGTGGTGTGCACACAGGGTATAATGGGTGTGCCTTTGGAATTTCATCAGTGAGAGGCTTAAGATGTATCATTTTCTGTTCTGTTAGAAGCTGTAGAACACATTCCTGGAAGGAGAGAGACTGGGCAGGAAGGCAGCTTAGACCATCATGGCTTCAGTAGTAGTGTTCCCCACTGGGCTAAACAGGAATGATACAAAATGTGCATTTCTGGAAATAGCCCTCATAAATATTTTACTAACCCTGTACATAAATCCTCCCAAGTGCAATGAAAGCCTTATACACAATCCAGTAGGAAAGGTGGACGGGGCTGGCCGGAGAGAAGAGAGGACCCTAGCTCCCAGTTTCCCTAGCTCCCAGGAAGCTTTGTGTTCCTTGCTCAGCAGACCCCATGACCTTTTGCTTCCTTCCAATCTTGTTTACAGAGCCTTTTACTCGGCCATCTACATTCACAGGCCTAGCAGCAGTTGGTGGCAATGCCTTCGGGGGACTTGGAAATCCTTCAGTTAGTGAGTACCTCTAACTTTTTAAAATCTGCCTTCGACTGTGTATCTCCTCTAATCTGTATATGGCTCAAGACCTTCCTCAATTAAAGGAAACAAATGTAGTTTGCGAAAGCAGGCCTAATCAGTGGAGTGAGGTATAAGCATGCAAAACCGTCCTTTGAATACCCGCCCACTGTTGACATGTTACTGAGGGTCAGGATGGTGATATGGTAGATTGCTATTACAAAAGGTTTTTCTTTAGTTCACTGTCCATTCACATCCTATCCCTGTTATCCAGGGCCTTAGCTGTAATTCATAATATTTAAATTTTATCTTGCCCTTAGTGGCATTGAAAAAGGTACAATGACTAATAGCAGGAAAACAATACCAGGCACAGGATAATGAAGAGTTGATGACATTTTGTTCTCCATAGTCTGGGAGGACTGTGCAGTTCTAGTCTGTCTAAGTTAGGACAAGAGTTGTAACCCTGCTTATGTTCTAAACATTATTATTTAGTTATTATTTTCTTTCGTGCCACGTATCATGTATTCCAAGTACAGGAGACCTAAAATGTAGCTCTGAGCATATACCCTCGCAATTTGGTCTTTACTGAAATTATAGCAAGGAGGCCTCACACATCCGTGTAGGTCAGGGCCACCTGTCTGGTCTCTGATAACACTTGTTTCCATTTGCTGAAGTTAGGGAAGGAGTCACAGGGTTGTGGTGGGTAGGCAGGGAAAACTGTGAACTCCACTCTGAATGCAGACTTCTTAATCTAAGTCACACCATCATAAGACACCCTTCTGCATGCTTGAAACCTCTGCATGCACCGGATATGTTTATTAGGTCATCTTAACATCTGTTTGGTCACTTTCCTTTTTAATTCCCCCTGCCCCCACCTTTGCTTTTGGTTAAAAAAAAAAAAGCTGTGAGCTACCTCTCCAGTGAGGATAAGAGTTCCTCTAATGAATTTGTTAATCTCCTTTCCTTTTCCAGCTCCCAATAATATGTATTCATTTTAACTCTGAATGCTGTTAAAAGTTTTTTGGTAAGTACCTTCATTACAGCAGATTATATAATTTCTCTTAAACCTTTTTGTTCTCCACTTCACCATTTCAGCACCCAACTCAATGTTCGGCCACAAGGATGGCCCCAGTGTGCAGAACTTTAGCAACCCTCACGAACCCTGGAACCGGCTGCACCGAACGCCTCCGTCGTTCCCGACCCCTCCGCCCTGGCTGAAGCCAGGGGAGCTGGAGCGCAGCGCGTCCGCTGCAGCTCATGACAGAGATAGAGATGTAGATAAACGAGACTCATCTGTTAGTAAAGATGACAAAGAAAGGTACGGAAAGAAACTGCTCTCGAGTCCCAATGGGGGAGCCTGCTCTGCGCCAGGTACCAGTGGGACCAGATGCCCACCCTCCCTGTCCCAGCCTCGAGCTTCAGCCACCCCACCCCCACTCCTATAGGGTCAGCTTGTCCCTACAGGCACTGCCGGCAGCCCTTGCGGTCCCGGAGCAAGCACCATGTGGCCCAGAGTCTATTGTGACCACAGGAGATAACCAGAACACAGTGACACATCCCTGTCTTAGAAGCAGTTACACACGTAGCACCTCCCAGTCCCTGTGAGCGTCAGCATATCCAGACAGAATCTTGCTCTGAAAGACAGTGAGTTGGAGCTTTGGGCCAGACACACACGGCATGAATCAATACCATATTTGCTTTCAAGTTTGTGCAGTCCATTAAATCATCCATAGGTTTTTCTCCCTCTTTCCCTCGCTTTCTTTTTATTTTCTTTTAGAAAGCCATGTTTGCATTGCCTCATCATTTTTTATCAAATTTTGTTCAAACTCCCAGATGACAAATAAAAATTTTACTAACCTAGATTTAGATAAGCATTGACAAGCATTTTTGGTTTTCATTTTGGTTTGCTTTTGCTAGTGGGTAATGAATTGTATTAACCATTGTTGTCTCTATTCTCCGTAATCCATGCCTAAAGAATACGTAGCCTTAAAGATGTATTGTCTTACAGTACTTTTTCTGAAGAATGGCATAGCATTCTTGACAAAGGATCTCTCTTTTCTTTCTTTTAGGCTATTTTCGGTTTGAACAAACTGATAAGCAAGGGTTATACAAGATGGATTTGATAGGAAATACCTAGCAACAAATTTCCTTCTGGCACTTAAGATTCAAATCTGACCCAAATCTTAACTTTTCCTTTTCTATGTATATTGTGTGTGTGTGTGTGTATATATATATATATATATAGTGTGTGTCCTAGTAACTTAAAAGAATTCAACTTTGCAGGCTCTAAATGTGGTAAATAGTAGATATTCATTACAGGCCATTATGCTGACTGATTTCTTTCTTATAAAAGAAAAAGACAAGTCTTCCTTTGAGGCAGTAAAATAAATAGTTAAAGCAGTTGTTGATGACATCCAGCTCTGAGCTTGTGGATGGCCCAGGTGAGGCACGCCTAAAGCGGACAGACCCCGGGGCAGGAGCTGTCTCTAAACAGTTGTCATCAGGACAAGGCAGGATGTATCCACATTCTTTCTTGATTAAGTAAAGATGGCCCCTTGGATTAAAGTCAGGAAACATAGACTCTTCTATCTATGGCTTAAAAGTCACTCTTCTCAGCCTTCGCATGTTGGCAGGAACCCTGCACAGCCCTCTGCAACCCATTTGGAAGGGAATCCTCCTTAGTTCTGTTACTGTGGCCAGCCTGGTCTTCTCACCCTGCTGTTACTCAGGCAGCGTGGCACCCTGCCCATTGACTCCCCACCTTGGCTTGCCATGTCTGCCTTGGGTCTGTCTCACGTGATTCTTAGTTTAACTGTGAAGTTGTACCTTGTTGTCATTGTGTTTTGTGCTTTCTGCCCAGTACCCTTGAGCCCTCTCCACGACAAGTCTCTAAAACTTGCTCCACGATTTCATTCTGAAAGGCTAAGATGTTCCCGCTGTCCCTTGTGAGGTTCGTGTTTCTGGACCTGCTTTTCCTGCTGCCTTTCTAATGTCTCCTCCTCCACCTTCCGCTTTCTTATCCCACCTGATGGAGACCTGCTTTTTGCCAACCTAAAGTCCTGAAATTGTGGTTTCCCTTCAAGCCTCCTTCCCCTGGCCTGTCTTGGACAGTGTTCTTGGTCAGCTGTCTTTACATTGTCTGTGTGAGCAGCAAGAGACTTCATTAAAGTCTTTCTTCCACTCGCTCCGTGTTGCACAGTTGGAGGAAAAGTCATCTTTGTGTTTGGGCTCTTGGAGCAAGAATACTGAATACTAAATGACCCCGAGACTCTGGACAGTTGCACTGTCTCGCTATATCACTGCCTTAGTGACCACCTTGGGCCATTTGGCTTCCTGAAAGCTCTTCCTGTGATCTTGACTGAGGCTCTTAAATGCAGAGAGAATTATTTTCCCCCTCAGACTCTCCCACCCATGCGTCTCCCTAGTATGTCACTACCATTAAGCTTCCTCTAAAATCTAGGTAAGTAAGATGAGGGAGGCTGGTTTTGCCCTACCCAGCCTACCTGGCTGCCTCAGTGACCGAGGGAACCAGACCCGGGCCTCTGCTTTTCACACCACCATTTCACCGGCAGCCCCTTGCCAGGCCAGCAAGCTCATTTCATTTGCGTCCTTGTTTCCCTTTTTCTCTCAGGGAAAGCGTCGAGAAAAGACACTCCAGCCACCCTTCACCAGCACCTATCCTCCCGGTGACCGCCCTGGGACATAACCGCAGCTCCACTGAACAGATCAGGGGTCATTTGAACACCGAGGCTCGCGAGAAAGATAAATCCAAAGAGCGGGAGAGAGACCACGCGGAGTCCCGCAAGGATCCGCCCGCGGACGAGCACAAGGCGAAGGAGGCGCACCTGCCAGAGAAGGACGGGCACGGCCGTGAGGGGCGGGCCGCGGGCGAAGAGGCCAAGCAGCTGGCCCGGGTGCCGTCACCCTACGTGCGGACCCCGGTGGTGGAGAGCGCCAGGCCCAACAGCACCTCGAGCCGGGAGGCTGAGCAGCGCAAGAGCGAGCCGGCCTACGAGAACCCCAAGAAGAGCTCAGAGGTCAAGGTGAAGGAGGAGAGGAAGGAAGACCATGACCTGCCCCCGGAGGCCCCACAAACCCACCGGTCTTCGGAGCCGCCTCCTGCAAACTCCTCATCCAGCGTACACCCTGGGCCCTTGGCCTCGATGCCCATGACCGTGGGGGTAGCTGGCATTCACCCCATGAGCAGCATCACCAGCCTGGACAGGACTCGCATGGTGACCCCCTTCATGGGCATCAGTCCCATCCCGGGTGGAGAGCGCTTCCCGTACCCCTCTTTCCACTGGGACCCCATACGGGACCCTCTGAGGGATCCTTACAGAGAACTTGACATTCACCGGAGAGACCCGCTGGGCAGGGACTTTCTGCTAAGGAACGACCCACTGCACCGTCTCTCCACTCCCCGGCTGTACGAAGCTGAGCGCTCCTTCAGGGACAGGGAGCCTCACGACTATAACCATCACCACCACCACCACCACCCTCTGTCTGTGGACCCTCGGCGGGAACACGAGCGAGGAGGCCACCTGGACGAGCGGGAGCGTTTGCACATGCTCCGGGAAGACTACGAGCACTCGCGGCTCCATTCTGTCCACCCCGCCTCCCTGGACGGACACCTGCCCCACCCCGGCCTCATCACTCCAGGACTCCCCAGCATGCACTACCCCCGAATCAGTCCCACCACGGGGCACCAAAACGGACTCCTCAACAAGACCCCCCCGGCGGCGGCACTTAGCGCGCCTCCCCCTCTCATCTCCACACTGGGGGGCCGCCCGGTCTCTCCCAGAAGGACGACTCCTCTGTCGGCAGAGATAAGGGAGAGGCCACCTTCCCACACGCTGAAGGATATCGAGGCCCGGTAAGGGGGCAGTAGGAGCCGGAAGGGAAGGAGAGCCCTGTGAAACACACTGCTAGACTTGGGAGAGCCAGAGAACTCCTGCACCATTAACAGACTAGCGGGGAAGCCCCCCACCTCTTCCCCTTGTAAAAAAATGTATAGATCAGTGCAGATTTTGAAATGTTTTGTATATTATATGTTGAGATTTTTCAGCTCTTTTAGCCAAGGCACATGTTCTCATGTCTCCTACTCTTTTTGTTTCTCGTATAAAACTTTTTGATTTGAACCAAAACAGTGAAAATAAACAACACACACCAATTTGATGATAACTGGGGGGCGGGAGGGAGGGAGTTCACACCATCCATCATGCAAAGCTCTTTCAGATGAGAAGGGAAGGCCGTGTATATAGTTATGTAAAAAAAGAGATTGCTTCATGAGCTAATGGTTCATATATGCAAAAGGGTAAGATGAAAGCTTTACTTTGTACAGATGTAAATAGATAAAGATTAAGTAACATAAAACATTAATACTTCTTAAAATGTGCTATTTGCAAACTTAATATCAGTGAACACAGTCTGCTGAGGCTGTGTTCCCATATATTGTTATAGACAGCTAAACCCTTCAACTATGCAATGAATGTTAGGGCTTTTCACAAAAGCCCACCTAACTCAAAGGAGCCTTTTCAAATCCATTTACAACATACTTAAGGTCATATTTTCCCTGAACAAGCACTTACGTGATATGACTCTGTTTTCCTTGCTTGTTTTTTTTTCAAATGGAGAAACATCCTATTTTGCAAATTGGACCCCAGGCTGGAACTTTGCATCTGAAGTTGCTGCTTGTGGGCTTTGGGGGAAAGTACAGCCCTGGAAAGGTAACTGAGGACACGAATGACCAGTGCCAGGGAGGATGGGATTTGTCAGATGCCAAAATCAGGGACGGGTGGTTGTGTCTGTTAGACACAAACAGGTCGCCAGAATCTTGTCACCATCAGTCACATGACTTCACACACCTCATGTGGGAATCATGCCTTTTTTAGTGTGTCCTGTTTCCTATCTGTACACACTTCCTCGTTTTGTAATGAGATTGACTTACACCCAAACAGATCCTGAAAGAAAGCTTCAAGTTTTCTCAGATGATGGATATGTTTTCACTGTATTCAGTAACTGATAAAAGTCAAGGTGCACATTTCCCAATGTGACTCACTGTATTCCAGTCGGTAATAAAGTCTGGGAATAGTCGTAACAGGTCAACCTTGTGGAGCCATCGAAAATTACAGAGGGTGAAAGGTGGCAGAGAAAAGGTCTTGTGTGTGCGTGTGTTTTTGAGTTTGCATCAATCTTAATGTCTCTTCATAATACTTTTATAATACATTAAGCCTCTTGTCTACATATTTGGAGAGAATATGACTTTACTAGCAGAGAAATACAATATATCTTGTCTACTGGACTGTAAAATATATGTATGAAATAAAATTAGTTCCATTTGGTCTTCTAGTATATTAAAGTGCTATCTGACGTTGTTATCCTGTTTTTGCAAAAAAAAAAAAAAGTTAACTACAGACCATTGTTTCTAATAAGCAGAGAGATCTATTTTAGTAGTAAACTGAAGGTTTAGTTGTGAGCTTCAGATTTTGTGAACTCCAGATGTTGTGCAGTGTTTTTTTTTTTTTTTTTAAAGACAACAACTAAAAAGAAAAAAATCCAAGGAATATGTACACTGGAACTGTAGTAGTAGCTCTCAGTATTGTAAAGAGATTGTTCTATACAGACCTTTTTGCTGTTTATCCTGTATGTAATAAAGTCCTTTCTAGATCCTATGTGAAAAGAAAAGTGAAGCAACTGAATCTTCAGCATGTTCTCATCGGCGGAGCCTCCTTGTGTAATGTAAACTGTGCCATGTTATTAAAAAATGTGAACTAAGCTTCCAGCTGCTTGTTTGTGTGAGATGGCCATCATTACCGTAGGGAAGAAGCCGTGCTGGTGCAAGACCGGGCTCTTGAATAGAAGCACCTGGAACCCAGCCCGTGTGAGAACAGAAGGCTCACCTGCAGTGGCTGGCCACACCACCCAGCTCAGTTAGGGACCCAACCATTAGTTTCTGTAAACACACGCTCCCCACACGGTCAATTGTGGATTTTTTTTTTTTTTGTATGTTTTAAACAAATTACTGTAAAAGTGATGGGAAGGTACTTTTGGGTTTTGTAGATGGATGTACACCAGGGCCAAGTTAGTATTATTTGTGTCTCGGGCCTACTTTAAAACTTAAAAGCATTTGCTATAACAGCATTGGCAAGAAACCTGATTTAGGGCCTGTGACAACAATCTTCTCTCCTTTGCTCCTTCGCATTTCAGTCTGTGGACTCAGCCACTCACATGTTACTTAGGACCTTCCAGGTATTTTTCTTCCTGCCTCGACTTTCTCTGTGTCTTGTTGAAGTACGTGGCATATTCCTCATCACTTTGCAGAATTCTCTCCCTGTCCCCTGAAACCTGTTTGGGGTTTTTTTCAAGATGTAAACAATTGTTAAATTTTCTTGTATCAGTCTGATGAAATCGCTGTTTGGATGAGACTGTTTGTTTGACTTGGTGTTTGTATCTTACTGGAGGAGGGCAGGGTGGGGGAAGGGGGGCAGCAAAGCAGTCCAGGTTAGCAGGATTGGCTGCTGAATGGGAATCAGAAATAGAAGTGAACAGAAATTGGGGGCTCCAGGTCTGTGGTGCCAGAGTGCTGAAAAGGCCAGGGCACTCAAAGAGATGGGGGAGGGGAGATTCTCTCCGAGGCAATGAGTAGTGGAATCAAAGCCCACTTCACTCAGTGCTGTTTTTATATGTTAAATAACCAGCCCCAGGCTGGAGAAAATAAGAAAAGCTAGTGGGTTGGAAAACATAAATACTGTGGATTGTTGAATTGGGCAATTCTCAGGCCCTTTCACACTCTGGGTGGCAGACCTCACTGCCTTCTATTATACACCTATTTTCATGTCGCCATCTGCAATGTCATAGAAGAATCAAACTCTCCAATCAGTCAGTGTTTAGTCCCTAGGGTTTTATTCATCTCAACCTTTGCATATTTTCCTTCTAATTACATTCCGCTCCTCGCATTGATGGGTACCAGCACCAATTTGATTTCCTGCTAACCTATAGATGCTCTAATTATCTCCACAGTCTTTGACTGACAATGATCTTGTTACCTTCTAATGGTACATGACAAGTAAAATAGCGAATGTAATGATGCAATAATTACCACTTTGGATGGATGTTCGCCACAGCACTTGCTGTTTATCCATTTTCTGCCTCAATCAGGGTGGATGAGGGAAAATAAGATGCAATTGTTGATGTTATAGATACATATGTAGCATAAAAAGACGTTTAAGAGGGAATTTTGCAGTGCAATTAGCCATGCAGTTGTGAGATGCCCAAGGCCTCATCTGGTACATTTCTATCCATCCTGGAAAACGAATTACGCACTTTACGTCAGATGAAGGGACAGGGACAAAAAAAGTGATACGATTAGAAGGTAAGGTAATCACTAGTATTAAAAAAAAGACAACCTTTTTAATACACTTTTTTTTAATTAATCTTTTTTTTTCTTTTTTTGCAGTTTTTGGCCGGGGCTGGGTTTGAACCCGCCACCTCTGGCATATGGAGCCAGCACCCTATTCCTTTCAGCCACAGGTGCTGCCCGATACACTTTTTTTAAACTGCCATCATTCTGTACATTTCTGGGGAAAAAACATGGAAAGTTTTCTTATAATACACAGAATAGGATTCTTTGTCACGAAATTGTATTACCAAAGGTTGTCAATCCCATCATATAAAATACTCATCTGTTTTTGCCTCTATCACAAGTATAAAGCCAAGGTTTTAGTATCAAACACCTCAAATGCTACAAGTTTCTAGTAAAGAGCTGGGTGGGAAAGAGCTCTTAGGCCAGCCAGCAGTCAAAAGAGATCTGGGTCCACCCATGTGCCTTTCAAGATCAATGACGCTGAGCAAACAGGCTCTCGGACTCAGTTTCTTTATGTGTAAGAGCTAAACAAAATGTGGCCTAAAGACATGAGGGTTGTAAGCCAAATCTACATGAACACGACACACATGGAATTTTGTTACATACAGTGCCAGAGCTTACAGAAATTTTAGACTGGGGACAGGTGCAATAGCTCACGCCTGTAATCATAGATAGCACTTTGGGAGGCCGAGGAGAGAGCATTGCTCCAGCAGTTGGAGGCCCATCTCCACAAAAAATAGAAAAATTAACCAGGCATGGCTGCAGGTGCCCAGCTACTTAGGTTGAGTAGAATCACTTAAGCCCAGGAGATGGAGGCTGCAGTGAGCTATAAGGACACCACTGTACTCCAGCCTGGGTAAAAGAGACCCTGAGAAAAAGAAAAATTGTACACTGGGTAAAGAAGGGAAAGGGGGAAAAATGTTTTAAAACAAACTCTGACCCAATTAATGTAATGACTCTTGCTAAAGATTTGCTGACATGTTTGGCAAGACCAAAGGGAGTGAGTTGGTGACTCCAGGTCTTCTGATTCAGATGTTTCTCACCTGGTGAGGGGAGGGGTGAATTAGGAAGCGTCAGGTTAAGTGAGGCACTCAGGGTACTGTCACAGTTAGCATCTCCACCTGTCTCCTGCCCAGAATGTTTATAGATTTCCTAAAGCACACAGGTGAATTAGCCTCTGAGCCACTGTTTGGAGATCTCACTGGGACCTGGAAGAACACTAGACCAGGAACCTTCAAAACCTGGGCAGGTATTAAGCAAATAGGCTTCAGTTTCCTCATCTGCAACTTGAATTTGTTGACTGATAGTGAAAGGCCTCTCCAAGCATTATTTGGATTTTGTGTCTCTGCTAGGCCTCAGATTCCTTCTTCAGCCTGTTTACTTTGTACACCCTGCTCCCCTCAGGTCGGTTGAATTAGTGTCTACGTGCTGCCCAGCAGCTTATCATCAGGGATCTGCAGGGTCTCGCCCCTCTTTCCAAAGGCCCTGATAGCAGAATCTGAACCACCGTACAACATCAAGCTCACAGCCCTCTCTATAACTTTCCCAGGTCTCAGCTTATTCTCTCCCATCCTCCCCTTAGTCCCTCCTGCTCTGGGGATTTCATGGGGCCACCTCTTCTTTCTATTGGAGTGTCTGCTCCTCTGAGCAGGGGCCTGAATGGAGTGTGCCTGGCAAGGCTTGTGCTAGACTCCAGGGGCGGAGGCTCCCCCCAGGCTGGTTCAGTGAACAGAGGGCTGCTCAAAGCCCCCCAACTTTGTGACTGTGATCTGCTGTTAAGAGCCCCTGCACATACATGAAACAAATTTGAGGAAATAACACTCTCCTGTGCATTGAGTTTTTGTTGTTGTTTTTGTTTTTTTGAGACAGAGTGTTACTTTGTTACCCTTGGTAGAGTGCTATGACGGTAGAGTGCTGTGACATCACAGCTTACAACAACCTCTAGCTCTTGGGCTAGGGCGATCCTCTGGCCTCAGCCTTCCAAGTTGCTGGGACTACAGGCACCTGCCACAATGCCCAGCTATTTTTGTTGCAGTTGCCAATACTATTTTAGCTGGCCGGGGCCAGTTTGAACCCATCACTCTTGGTATATGGGGCCAGCGCCCTACCCACTGAGCCAGAGGCACCGCCCGTGTACTGAGTTCTGATTTCTAAAAAATTAGAAAAAATGGAATAAACCATTCATTCATGACCACTGCAAATCCCGAGTCTTGATTCCTAATTTGAAAAATAGCTCGGTGCCCGTAGCTCAGTGGTTAAGGGTGCTGGCCACATACACTGGGGCTGGAGGGTTTGAACCAAGCCGGGGCCTGCTAAACAACAATGACAACAATAACAACAAAAATAGCCGGGGTTGTGGCAGGTGCCTGTAGGTCCCAGCTACTTGGGAGTCTGAGACAAGAGAATCGCTTAAGCCCAAGAGTTTGAGGTTGCTGTGAGCTGTGACACCACGGCATTCTACTGAGGGCAACATAGTGAGACTCTTGTCTCAAAAAAAAAGAAAGAAAAGAAATCAAACATAGCTAGACAGAGGTCAAGGCTGCTTTCTGCCCTGACCCGGGCTCTTCCTTGAATTGCCCTTCACACTGCTGCCTGTCCTGATCACATCTCTCCAAAGTCCTCAACCATCCTCTACTTAAAGATGTTTCCCAAGTGGACCAGACTTATGACGTGGTCTTCGAGATCCAGCACCTCTCCATGTGCCATTCCCAGTAGGTACTAGGCACTCACACACCTCTTCTTCATCTGGAAAACATTCTTTGAAGTTGACCACAAAGGCCTCCGCCTCCATGAAGCCTTCTCTGCCTGCACCTTGTTCCCCAACATGGTTAACTGCTTAGACCAGTGGTTCTTAAAGTGTAGCACTGGGAAACCTGTTAAAATATAAATTCTCAGCTTCCCTTCCAGCCTCTTGAATTCAAACTGTGAAGGTAAGTCCCAGCCACTGGTGTTTCAACAAGCCCTCTGGGAGGATTCTGATGTACAATCAAGTTTGAGAACCCCTGGCTTAGACCACATAAAAAGGTTAAGGGAAAGTTCCAGACAAAAGCCACAAAAGGATCAAGAGGGAATAGGAAATGTACCTGGGGAAAAGCTGTGTGCTCTGACTCCTTGATCCTGCTGGATCGCAAAGAGGTCTCTGAGCCAGAATGACATTTTCTGCTTCCAGGTCTGTCTCGATTCCTTTCCAGGACATCACCACTACTTCGAACATCACCAGCAGTATGAAGTGGTGGAGAAGCTGGCCTATGATGACAGGAGCCGATGTGAACTGACTGTTGTTTTGTGGAATGTTTTTCTTGATGTTCTCAACAACCCTACAAGGTAGGTATAGGTGTAATCCCGTCTAGACAAGTGAGAAAAAATGAGGCCCAAAGAGTTGCAGTAGTTTGCCCAGGTTTCTAAGCATAACCCAAATACAGACCTGAGCAGGTCCCCTCTAGAGCACTCACCACGACCACGGCCTCTGCAGAGAACAGGCTTGCTGAGTTAATTAAACAGCAGTTACCCACTTCACACACACTTGCAATTAGCCCCTACCTGGAATGAATGAAGGCAGGCTGGAAACAAAGAAGGTTGGGCCTGGACCAGTGATGAGATTCTGCCATAAATCAAGGATTATAATAAATTCACATCTGTACATCTAAGGTCTTTTCTTTTTTTTTTTTTTTTTTTGAGACAGAGCCTCAAGCTGTCCCCCTG
>NW_003852472.1:6731872-6732401 GCF_000181295.1 Otolemur garnettii
AGGTCGTGACCCACTGCACCCACATTCCCCCAGGGCCTCGTGTCCTGAGCTGCTGCAGACCCATCCCTCCTGCTTCCCACCCAGCACCCTCCACAGGGCTCCCTTACATGCTGCCTGGGTGTCTACGCACAGCCAAGTGTGCAGGGGTTAGAAGTTCTTGAAAACAAATTATTCTCATATCCGATTATTAAAATAGAATTAAAGATATTCAAGACACTAAAGTCACAAACCATCCATTCAGACAGATCATCACTCCAATGGACTGGTGATAATTTGACCAAGGGAGCCACTTGCCAGAGTTCACACACTCCCGACAGCACCCGTGTTCATTAACATGTTTAGCAGGGGTGGGATAAACAGACATTCACTCTGACGACACAGAAGGTGTCCTGCTGGCCACCTCATGCTGGGTGCTGAGCCCATAGCAGGCACCAGTCCCCTCTCACCTCACCAAGACAACAACAGTGAGGAAGGTGGTGTGGTGTGAGGAAGGCTGCCTATAGAGTGGTCAAGAAGGAAGTTGCTTTTT
>NW_003852472.1:6732497-6744238 GCF_000181295.1 Otolemur garnettii
GGCTTAAGTGATTCTCATGCCTCATCCTCTCAAATAGCTGGGACTACAGGCACCTGCCACAATGCCCAGCTATTTTTTTTGTTGTTGTTGCAGTTGTCATTGTTGGTTAGCTGGCCTGGGCCAAGTTCAAACCTGCCAACTTCAGTGTTTGTGGCTGGTACCGTAACACTGTGCCAGAGCCTTTTTTTTTTCTTTTTGAGACAGATTCTCACTCTATCACCCTGGATAGAGTGCCGTGGAGTCATCATAGCTCCCAGCAACCTCAACTTCTTGGGCTCAGGTGATCCTCTTGTCTCAGCCTCCTGAGTACCTGGGACTACAGGAGTGCAGCCACTACACCCAGCTAGTTTTTCTATTTTTAGTAGAAACGAGGTCTTTCCTCACTCAGGCTGGTCTCCTAAGTTCAAGGGATTCACCTGCCTCAGCCTCTCAGAGTGCTAGGATTATAGTCATGAGGCACCGTGCCCAGCCAAGAAGGAACTAGTTGAGGTGATGAGGAAATCCTCCATCCCAGCTAACGTTGCTGCCACCTGGTTTCTTGTCACTCTTGGATTCCTGGAAACTCCCTCCACTCTACAAGTCCCATAAGATGCAGCTTCTACCCACAGAATCTGCTGAGAGTCCGGGAAATGTTTTCTGTTCACATCACATGGCCTTCCTGCTGAGAGCCAAACAACAGAGCCTCCAGATCCTTCTGGACGGTGCCCCAAACAGAGGAGGACCTGGGGATGCAGGATGGACTGAGCTGGGCCTCTCCCTGCCTCCCACCAGACTCAGCTTCCTCATCTTGAAAATGGGAAGAAGGCAGGAGACTGGACTTGAGCTACTTTCTCATTTCTCATTCAGTTCAAACAGGTTATGTTTCTGAGACTGGGTAGGATTTCAGTTGCTAATGTTCAAGAGAAAAGAAATGCCAAGATAAAAACAGAAAAGTGTAAGGAACGTTTAAGTGATGGAGAGAGGAGTCAGTGTCTGGGGAGAGCTCTGGAGGATAAAAGTCTTGCCTGCCAGGGCTTAAACTTCATTCTGTGAACAACTGGGAACTACTAAAGTTTCTGTAGATAAGGTTTCCAGGAGATTTATCTGGTGCCAGTGAGGGCAGATTACACTGAGAAGTGAAGCTTCTGCTGATGCCGCCGCACCCTGGAGCCCCAGGAAGCCCACAGGCCCATGAGAATTCTTCCCACTCTCTGCTCCCAAATCATTTCCACCCCCAGCCACTCTTAGAGCCCCTGAAATTTGACCCAGAGCAGTGCCTGGATCCCTCAGCCCCCTTTCCTTCTCTAGAAGCTCCCACCATTAGGAGCTGCTCTCATGTGTACTGTTCTCCTGGCCTCCATCCTCCAGCTCCAGGGCAGGGGCAGCCTGAGCCCTGCCCCCCACACCTCCCCAACCCTAACCCAGAGTCCACCCCCTTGCCTTAGGACTCAGGTCTCACTTCCTCACACCTCCACCACCAGTCCTGTGTCCCAGGCTCCAGGTCCCACCTCCTCATAGCCTGGGCTCTCATGTCTCTGTCAACAGAAAAGAATCTAAATTCTTTAAAATGAAGAGGTTTATCCTCAGCCGAGTATGAGTGACTCTGGCCCGGAGCCACACCCAAGAAACCTTGAGCAAGCGGACTTACTGTGGTGGGGTTACAGTTTGGTTTTTTGGTATTTGAGGGAGATAGGAATTAAACATAAAGTCATGAATCAATACAGGGAGGGTGAATACTAGTTTGGCCCATAAAGTCAAGACATCTCCACGTGTGGGGAGTGGGAGAGAAGGGACATTGAGAAAGGGGCTTCAAGGGGATGGGAAGAAAACGGCCTGCTGAACCAGGGAGTCTGGAGCACCCATAAGAATGTGGGTAGGCTGGGCGCCCATAGCTCAGTGGTTAGGGCGCTGGCCACATGCTCTGGAGCTGGAGGGTTCGAGCTGAGCCCAGGCCTGCTAAACAAACAAACAAAAAAAAAATAGCCAGGCATTGTGGTGGGTGCCTCAGGAGGATCGCCTAAGCCCAAGAGTTGGAGGTTGCTGTGAGCTGTGACTCTGTCTCAATTAAAAAAAAACAAAACAAAAGAGTATGAAGTAACCTAAGTAACTAATGAACAATAGAACGAGACCACCAATGACCAATAGGAAAGGGCAATACTGCCTGGAGATGCAGAGCAGCCAATGAAAGACTTGGAGCCAATTTCCAACAGTATTTATACTGCTGGAGATGTGTGTGATCCCCCTTTCTGGCTCGCCTTCTCTCGTCTTCCTGAGACTCACTTCTAACTCTCTTCGGAAGTGCTCTAAACTCTCTCTTTGTTCTTCCTAAATAAATTCTCTCCTGGCTATCCTGAGACTTGTGTAGCTTACTTTTCCCTTCTGTCCGCACGCCCGTGCTTCTCCGGTTTTATTTTTAGTTTCCACTGACTTTTGCTTTCCCTTCCTGCCATGCCTCTATTGAACTTTCTAGCTCAGCCAAGTAATTGAACCAGGTCAACTGAGTTTGGGGAACTGGGACCCCGAATCCTCAACAGTGGGTAAGTTTAAAGATTATTTGACTTGTAATTGGTTAAAGAAATGAAGCTTTGTCTAAAGGCTTGGAATGTTTTAAGTTCAGGAAATCTGTTAATCCGAGAAGAGTCTCAAGTGATGTATTAAGTACCGTTTGCCGTGCAAAATGCACTCCCGTGTTTAATGTGCACCCACAATTTTGGCCTAAACTTTCAGGAAAAAAGTCTTTCCTTTTAATTAAAAAAATTTTTTTTTTTTTTGAGACAGAGCCTCACTGTTGCCCTCAGTAGAGTGCTCTGGTGTCATAGCTCACAGCAATCTCAAACTCTTGGACTCAAGCAGTTCTCTTGCTTCAGCCTCCCAAGTAGCTGGGACTACAGGTGCCTGCCACAACGCCTGGCTATTTTTTAGAGACAGGGTCTGGCTCAGGCTGCTCTCAACTAATGAGGTTTTCCTCCTGCCTCGGCCTCCCAGAATGCTAGGATTACAGGTGTGAGCCACCTCACCTGGCCCTTGTAATTCAAATTTAAAGTTTAAAGCTTGCAGGGTATGAAAACCATCACAACACTTTCAAACAACTTTTGTAAACCCATAGTGTACTAACAGAAATGCTTATGCTTTTGTTGTAAGTTTGTAAGTTTGTACCCCCAGGCCTATTACTGAATGACAAAGCATGTCTCCAAGAAGGGCAGAGAGTGTGATAAGGGGTGTCTGACCTCCCTTCTCATGGCCAGCGTCTCAGCTTCAGGGTATCTCTGAGGTCCTCTTGGCCAAAAGGAGGTTCATTTGGTCCGTTGGGGGCTTAAGATTTTATTTTAATTTATATTTCTCTTGGCTTCTCTGGACCTTGCCTTTATTGTTCTGGGGTCCCCTGAAGACATGGGGTCCCCTGCAGCTCTCTAGAATGGACCCTTTTCCCTTCCACATCCTTCTCGGAGGCTGATAATCAGAGACAAGCCACTTGCACATATACCAAGTCAGGCATGTTGCCCCAGTAGCTGCTCACAGGCCCTCCTCCTCCCCTTCTCCAGTGCCTGCAGCTCCTGTCACTCTGGGTGCGATCATCTGCTGACCCTTCCCCCCGACCCTATAAGCTTCCCCCTGGCTCACTGCCCTCCCACAAGACACTTGGAGCATAATTCTCAGTGATGTTTGTATCCTCAAGAGACCTTTCCTGTGCTCGCGCTTGGGCTCTTGCTTTATCAATGAATGCAGCTCCTCCCCGATCTCATCCTAATATTGCTCTCTGACCCCCTTCTCGTGGCTCACTCAAGGAAATTAGAAATATTTTACACCAAAATATGCTTCTTGGACATATTTTGAGATGGCTGCCAGCGTCTCACAGATAGAAGTAACACTGGAGTGCTGTCTTTGTGAGAGGAAATTTATACCCGTAGAGTGCAGCCAGGTCTGCCCTCCATCTACAAAAGATTGACTGAGGCTCTGTGCTTGTAGCTCAATGGCTAGGGCGCCAGCCACATACACCAGGGCTGGCAGGTTCAAACCCGACCCAGGCCTGCCAACAACAGTGACAACAACGACAACAACAAATAGCTGGGTGCTGTGGCGGCCCCTATAGTCCCAGCTACTTGGGAGGCTGAGTCAAGAGAATCGTTTAAGCCCAAGAGTTTGAGGTTACTGTGAGCTATGATGCCAAGGCACTCTATGAAGGGCAACATAGTGAGACTCTGTCTATAAAAAATAAAAAAAAAAGAAAAGAAAAATTGACTGAGAGCCTGACACCTTTTAAAGTCTGAAAAGAAATACATGTTTGCCATCTATTCTCTCTGAGGCCCTCTTCCTGTAAGGTTTACATAACAAGACCACTTTGGTTGGCTACTGTTGTTGTTTTAGAAACTTCTGTAACTTATTGAAGAGTTGAATCTTCACTTTCTGAGGGGTCTCATGTGTACACATAAAAAAAAAAGTCGGTGTAGCTTTTCTCTTATTAACCTGCTTCATTATGAGTTGATTGTTCAGTGAACCTTCAGAGGGAGGTGGGGAAGTTTTCCCTTTGCCCCAGCATCACTCTCCTGGAATCGCCACCCCACGGTGGCACTGCCCTTGGTTTCCCTCTTGGCTCCCTTCCATCCTTCCCTGGTTGTTACAGTCATTCCCTTGCAAATACACTCAATGTTTTTCCTGCTCTCTTGCTTTGTTGAACTACATACCACATTGGCTAAACTCCAACCTTGGCTAAAGCCATTCTGCCTACCCCATGACTGGGTAAGAGAAAAGCACATAGTTTTGCTGTGATTATGAACTTCAAGTGGCTCCTTAATGCTTCCTGGAAATTATGTGTTTTCCTACTCTCCTGGGTGGCTGTCACACCTGAGGGTTCATTGCCCACCGCCCAAGAGGAAGCCAGTACCCTGGGATAGCAGGGGTTACAGCATAGAGTTTAATATCACTGTATCACTGACTCCATAAGAGGAGATGGGAGAAAGTTCTCAAATCTCACTCCCCAAGAATTTGAGAGAAAGGGTTTTTAAAGACAGTTTGGAAAGGGCTGGACAATTTGGTCTGCTGATTGGTTGGGTTTGGGGTAGAACCTTATAGGGATGTAGAAATTGTCGTCTTGTGTTGCCACTTCCTAGGTGGGGGTCACAAGACCAGTTGAGCAAGTTCCTTGATATGGGCCACTGGTGTCAGTGGGTCCATCAGAATGCAGGGCCTGGAAGCTATCTCAAAAACTAGTCTTAGGTGACACAAGGGTGATGTCATCCATGGGACCAATGAAGAGACTAAGCATCTTTATGATCATCACCTGTGTGACTCTTGAGGCGCAATTATAAGAAAGCAAACTAGGGGACAATGGCTGGTTATATATATATTTTAACTGTGCCTATACCTTTACAGAGTTGGGTTCAGGCCCCATCACAGTTTTATTGCAACCTTTTATTAATTTTATAAAGGGTGGTTTTAAGGGTTAGCTTGTTGAAGACTAATCCCCTTTAGACTGGTTTCCCAGAAAAAGAGTTAGTTTCCTGTGAAGTTCCCTAGAAACCAGCTTTACCCTGACTTAAGTCCATCAACCCTCTGAAACTGGAAGGCACAGATCCCAGTCCCCATCTCACTTGGGGAAGGACTAAGGCCTCGCTCCTTAAATCATGAACACTTAGCTTGCAAGAAAGGGCTAGAGCTGAGGCCTCCAGTTGACATCATGGAAGGAGCCAGTGCTTTCCTAATTATACAATTTAAAAAACCAACTACCCAAGCATCAGGGTGTCTCTCCTGGAGGCTGACCCTGTACCACTGTTAGACTTGGGCATGAGAGGCCTTTTACGTGGACACACACATGCTTTTTCTTTTTCATTTTTATTTTTTTGAGACAGAGTCTCATGTGTCATCCTAGGTAGAATACCATGAGATCATCATAGCTCCCAGCAACCTCAAACTTTTGGGCCCAAAAGATCCTTTGCCTCAGCCTCCCAAGTAGTTGGAATTACAGGTGGCACCAAAATATCTGGCTAGTTTTTCTCTATTTTTAGTAGAGATGGGATCTTACTCTTGCTCAGGCTGGTCTCAAACTCCTCAGCTCAAGTGATCTACCTTGGCCTCCCAGAGTACTAGGATTACAGGCTTGAGCCACCACGTCCAGCCCACAACACTTAATTAAAATAAATGGTCACCTCTATCACTTGGGACTCAGGACACAGCATGACTAACAAATGTGAACCTGAACATGACTGAACAAATGTGAACCAGAAAGAGCCAGTTCTTCCAGATGGATCCCAAGTGGCTAACTGGGTCTAAATTTTAAATAGAACCAAGCAGCCATTTGGAGACTGGAGGTTATACACATACTCTAAGTTCCTGGAAACACACGCATACTTCTGTTTAACTGCGTGACTTTTGGAACTCACTCAAACCAACATATCAAGGCTCAGTTTTATTGAGTAATCAGAACTCTGCTGTGTTGATGTTTATCATCTAAGCAAGTCTGAATCCTTCATTTGCATAAAACAGACCCGAATGGAAAACTACATGGGAACTTCACTATAACACCCAGACCCTCCTTTGTTCTTTGGAACACAACAATCAGCAGAATTCACCAAAGACTGCATCTCCTTACAAGAGCCTGCAAAATGCTCACTCGATTAAAGTCTCTTTCCTCCAAATTTGTTTTTAGAGAACTTTTGTTCACATAACTAACACCATCTAAGCCCCAAGGACCTGCATCTCAACATCTCTTGCTCTGTGTCCTCAAGACACAAGGCAGATGCTTCCAGGATACAAAGTTAATATACAAAAGACAATAGTAGTAGTAGCAGCAGCAGCAGCAGCAGTAGTAGTTTCTATACACTAACAGCAAACTATCTGAAAAAGAAATCAAGGAAATAATCTCATTTATGATAGCATCAAGGACATAATAAATTTCCTTGAATTATTAGGAACAAATTTAACCAAGGAGGTGAAAGACTTATAAACCTTGGGGAGTGGTTTGTAAGTCTTTCAACAAAACTATAAAACATTGATGAAAGAAATTAAAGAAGATATAAATAAATGGATATCTCATGTTCATGGATTGAAGAATTAATGTTGTCAAAATGTCCTTACTACCCAAAATAATCTGCAGATTCAGTGTAATCCCTATCAAAATTCCAAAGGCATTATTCACAGAAATAGAAAAATCCTAAAATTCGTATGGAACCATAAAAAACTCCAAATAACTAGAGCAATCTCGAGCAAAAAGAACAAAGCAGGAGACATCACACTATCTCATTTCAAAATATACTGCACAGGTACAGGAATCCAAACAATGTGGTAGTGCCAGGCCCAGTGGCACATACCTGTAATCCTAGCTGCTCAAGAAGCTGAGGCAGGAAGATTGCTTGAGGCCAGGAGATGGAGGCTGGAGTGTGCTATGATCCTGAGACCCTGTCACTGGGGTGAGAATAGACACATAGACCAATGCAGCAGAATAGAGAGCCTAGAAGTAAATCTGTGCGTTTACATTCAATTGATTTAGACAAAAATAAGAGCACACAAAGCAGAAGGATAATTTCTTCAATAAACTGTACTGGAAAACTATATATCCACATATAGAATAATGAAATTGGACCCTTATACCACATGCAGAAATGAACTCTAAATGCATTAAAGACTAAGATGTAAAATCTGAAGCTGTAAAACTCCTAGGAGAAAACATGGGGAAAAACTTGCTGACATTGATCTGGGAAATGATTTTTTGACTATGACCCCCAAAGCACAGGCAAAAAGTAAGAACACAGACAAATGGGATCAAATTTGTGCATAAAGATGCAGAGCAAAGGAAACAACAGAGTGAAGAGACAACCTACAGAATGGAAGAAAATATTTGTAAGCCATACATCTGATAGGGCAGCGGTCCCCAACATTTTGGCACCAGGGATTACTTTCATGAGACATTTTTTCCATGGACTGGGGCATCATATGAGTCTATTATTTATCATAGTCTCTGTGCAGTCAGACCTCTCTGCTAATGATAATCTGTATTTGCAGCCACTCCCCAGTGCTACCATCACCACCTCAGCTCCACCTCAGATCATCAGCATTAGATTCTCATAAGGAGCAGCAACCTAGATCACTCACATGCACAGTGTACATGTGCTCCCGTGAGAATCTAATGACACCACTGATCTGGCAGGAGGTGGCGCTCAGGCAGTGATGTGAGTGATGGGGAGCGGCTGTAAATACGGATGAAGCTTGCTTGCTCACTGCTCACCTCCTCCTGGGCAGCCCAGTTCTTAACAGGTCATGGATGGAGATAGCTCAGGGGACCATGGTGATAGAGGATTAATATCTAAAATACGTAAGGAAATTAAACAAATCAATAGAGAAAATGCGTAACCTGATTAAAAAATGAGCAATGAACTGGGAGGCACCTGTGGCTCAAAGGAGTAGGGTGCCGGCCCCATATACCAGAGGTGGCAGGTTCAAACCCAGCCCCGGCCAAAAACTGCCAAAAAAAAAAGCAATGAATCCAAATAGACATTTCTCAAGTGGCCCACAGATATATTTTTTAAGTGTTCGATGGTACAAATGAGGTACTAGTCATCAGGGAAATACAAATTAAAACCACAAAGAAATACCATCTCACACTTGTTAAAATGGTTATTATCACAAATAACAAGTGTTGGTGAGAGTGTGGAGAAAAAGGAACTCTTAGACACTGTTGGAGGGAATGTAAATTAGTACAGCCATATGGACAACAGTATGGAGATTCCTCACAAAACTAAAAATAGAACAACTAGGCGGAGCACAGTGGCCCATGCCTCAAACCCTAGCATTTAGGGAAGCCCAGGAGGGTGGACTGCTTGAGCTCAGGAGTTTGAGACCAGCCTGAGCAAGAGCAAGACCCTCTCTCTACTAAAAATAGAAAAAACTAGCTGAGTGGCATGGTGGTAGCCCCCGGTAGTGGTGCTACTCCAGGGACTGAGGCAGGAGGATCATTTGAGCCCAAGAGTTTGAGATTGCTGTGAGCTCTGATGCCAAGCACTCTATCCAGGGCAACAGAGTGAGACTCTGTTTCAAATAAATAAATAAAAATAAAACAACTTCATGAACCAGCAATCCCACTTCTGGGTCTATATCCAAAAGAATTGAAGTCAGTTTGTCAAAGAGATATCTACTCCCGTACTCATTGTAACACGGCTCCCGAGAGCCAAGATCCAGAGTCAGCCTAAGTGTCCATCAACAGATGAATGAAGAAAATACGGCGTGTGCACGTTGTGTAATACTGCTGAGCCTTAACAAAGAAGGAAATCTTGTCATGTGCAACAGCAGGAATGTAGCTGGAGGACATCATGCTAAGTGACATAAGCCAGGTGCAGAAAGACAAATACTACATGATCTCATTTATATGCCGACTCTAAAGCTGAACTCGTGCAAACAGAGTTCAGTGGTGGTTGTCAGGGGCTGGTGAGGGTTGGAAGGTGTGGGAAATGGAGAGATAGTGGCCAAAGGGCAATAAAATTGAAGAGGGGGAGAAAGGCAGCTATTTCCAAATGTCATAAAGGTTGCTTATGCCAATGCTGGCGACAGAGAGCAGAGAGGGTTTGAGTGGGGAGTACACTTCTACAAAAGAAAAACCTATTTAATTAACTCGTCAAACTCTTCCTCTCAAGATAGCATCGATACAATAGGCTCTTGCATAATGCAGTATTGTTTCCCTGGTTTCTCATTCTTCTTGCTCTTCTAATTTATAGTTCTTGATATACTCACGAATTAGCACAGTATTCACAACATTTGCATATGGCATCTGAAGAACTGTTCACAAGAATAAACGATTATTATTACTCTTGAATTTCTATACATGGAGGACCAGGTGTACCAAGAGGGAAGCATGTGATTCTTTACACGGATAATAAACAAGAATTGCCAATAGTTATATTTTTTGAAACTATTTACTAATATTTAAAATATTTTCAGGTTTCAAAATGGTATTATCGAATCAAACAGCATTATCTAAATACTTTTATTTTTTTGGAAACAGAATCTCACTTTGTCGCACTTGGTAGAGTGCTGTGGCGTCATAGTTCACAGCAACCTCAATATCTTGGGCTTAAGTGATTCTTTTGCCTCAGTCTTCCAAGTAGCTGGGACTATAGGCGCCCACCACAATGCCTGGCTATTAAAGAGATGAGGTCTCTCTCTGGCTCAGGCTGTCTAAATACTTTTAATATACAATTCTGATATCCACCAGTTATAATTTATATTTTGACTTCAAATTTTGAGATAATTTTGAATATTTAAAAGTAATAAAAAATAGGGAAAATTATTTTAATTTTTAAATATTTACTTTCTTAAAGGAAACTTTATCAAATTTTATATAAAGTTAGTAAAACATGTTGTATTTTTTAATCCTTAAAGCAGGGTCAGTATGCATTTTCTTTTTTTTTTTTCTGAGACAGAGCCTCGAGCTGTCGCCCTGGGCAGAGTGCTGTGTCATCACAGCTCACAGCAACCTCCAACTCCTGGGCTCAAGTGAGTCTCCTGCCTCAGCCTCCCAAGTAGCTGGGACCACAGGCGCCCACCACAATGCCTGGCGATTTTTTGGTTGCAGCCGTCGTTGTTTGGCAGGCCTGGGCTGGATTTGAACCTGCCACCTTAGGTGTATGTGGCTTGCACCTTAGCCACTTGAGCCACAGGCGCTGAGCCAGCATGCATTTTCTATAAAGGACAGATAATAAATATTTTATGCTTTGTGAGCAATATAGTCTTTGTTGAAACTTCTTTTTTTTGAAACTGAGTCTCAGTTTGTCACTCTCATTAGAGTACTGTGGCATCACAGCTCACAGCAACCTTAAACTCTTGGGCTTAAGTGATTCTCTTGCCTCAGACTCCCAAATAGCTGAGACTACAGGCATCTACCATAATACCCAGCTATTTCTAGAGATGGGGGGATCTCCCTATGGCTCAGGCTGGTCTTGAACTGTTGAGCTTAGGAGGTCCACCCACCTCGGCCTCCCAGAGTGCTAGGATTGCAGGCGTGAGCCACTGCACCTGGCCCTGTTGAAACTTCTCAACTCAGCTATCTTTGTGTGAAAGGAGCCATAGATAATATGTACATTAATTCACCTTCTGAATTACTGCAAAATATCATAAAAACAGGCAGTAGACAAGATTTGGCCTGTAGACCATAGTTTGCTAATCCCTGCTTTAGACCACTGAGAATGTATTGAAGTTGACATCATCATATAGGTAGAAAACACAAAGGTGAACAACTCATGAAAGAAGATATCACTGAAAAAAATATTCAAGAATGTTTGCTTAACATTTTACACTGAGAAAGTGGCAAACTAAATTATCATACATTTAAAAAATTGAAGTGTTAATTGAAATGATTGTAGATTCACATGTAGCATAAGAAATAACTCAGAGAAATCTCATGTATAATCTGCCCAGTTTTCCCCACTGGTAACACTTTGAAAACAGTATCACAACCTTGATACTGACACTGATTTAATCCACCCATCTTACTCAGTTATCCCAGTATTAGTTATACTATGCTTGTGTGTGTATGTTGTGTGTAAAGTTCTTTATGATGTTACCACCTCTGTTGGTTCGTGTATCTACCACCACATCTGGGCAGTTTGACCATCACAAGGATCCCTTGTGTTTTCTATTGAAAACCCCTATTTGCCCCATCTCATAGCTAATCCTTGAATCCCTGACAAAAACTACTCTGTCTTCCCATTTCTAAAATATTCTCTAGTGCAAACTTTTATGCAAATGAAATAACACAGTACATAGTTCTTTCCTTTCTT
>NW_003852472.1:6744297-6746280 GCF_000181295.1 Otolemur garnettii
CCCTGGGTAGAGTGCCATGGCATCACAGCTCACAGCAACCTCCAACTCCTAGGCTCAAACGAGTCTCCTGCCTCAGCCTCCCAAGTAGCTGGGACCACAGGCGCCCGCCACAATGCCTGGCTATTTTTTGGTTCCAGCCGTCATTGTTGTTTGGTGGGCCCCGGCTGGCTTCGAACCCGCCACCTTAGGTGTATGTGGCTGGCGCCTTAGCCACTTGAGCCATAGACACTGAGCCTCTTTCCTTTTTTCTCAATCAGCATAATTCTCTGGAGATACATCCAAGTTGTTGCATGGAATAGTAGTTCATGGCTTATTCCTTTTTATTGCTGAGTAGTGTCCCATAGTGCTGTGGACTAACTCATATCCCCTAAATTCCTATATTGAAGCCCTAATTTGACTATATTTGGAGAGCAGGCCTTTGAGGAAGTGATTAAGGTTAAATGACGTCGTAAGGGTGCAGCTGGGATCCAGCAGAACTGGTGTTCATATAAAAGACTAAGGGACACCAGAGATCTCTTTCTCTCCACACACCAGGGTATACTGAAAAAAGTGACCATCTGCAAGGCAGGAAGAGTGCCCGTACCAGAAACCAAACCCTGCTGTAGCCTTGATCTTGGACTTTTCAGCTTCCAAAGTTTTGAGAACACAATTTTCTGTTATTTAAGTCACACAGTCTGTGGGATTTTGTGATGGCAGCCAAGGCAGACTAAGCCACATGGTCTAAATGTACCATAGTTTGTTTAGCCATTTGCCTGTTCAAGAAAATGTAGGATGTTTCTAGTTTTTTGATATTGCAAATCTATATGAACATTTGTGTATAGTTGGTTTTATTGTTTGTTCATTTTGTTTCGCAGTTGTTTTTTTCTTTTTTTCTTAAAGGAAGTTTTCGTTTTTTTAGGATAAATGCCCAGAAGTGCATGTGCTGGGTCATATGGTAGCTGCACATTTAGTTTTTCGACATTTTGCCAAACTGGTTCCCACAGCCGTTGTACCACTCTGCAATCCTGCCAGCATCATGATATGAGTGACACAGTTTTTCTCCATCACCACTGGTGGTGTTATCAGTTCTTATTTTAACCCTTCTGTCGATATGTAGCAGCATCTTATTGCAGTCTTATTATTCTTTTTTAAATTAAATTAAAATTTTTTTTTGAAACGGAATCTCATTTTGTCTCCCTCAGCAGAGTGCTGTGGCGTCATAACTCACAGCAACCTCAAACTCTTGGGCTCAAGCAATTCTCTTGCCTTGGCCTCCTGAATAGCTGGGACTACTGGAGCCTACCACACTGCCCATCTATTTTTAGAGATGGGGTCTTGTTATTGCTCTCGCTGTTCCCAAACTTGTGGGCTCAATCAATCCACCCACCGTGGCCTCCCTGAGTGCTGGGTTTATAGGCCTGAGCCACCACACCTGGCCTCTTATTGCAGTTTTAATTTGCATTTCTGTAATGGCTAGTGATGCTGAACATCTTACATGTTCATATAATAATAGTATATGTGTTCTATTCAGTAAAAAACTCACCAAGATTTTGCTTCTTTTTTCCTATAAGTTTTATAAGTTTATGTTTTATGCATAAGTCTATGATCCATTTTGACTTAATTTTCATATAAGATATGAAAAGTGAAGTAGTTCTTTTTTTTTTTTCTTGTGGATATCCACTTCCTCCAGGACTGCAGGTAGGACCATTTGTTGGAAGAGTCCTCTATTGAATTGCTTTTGCACCTTTGTCAAAAATCAATAAATCATACATGTGTGGTACTGTTACCAGGATTTCTTTTCTGTTTCTTTGTTCTATGTGTCTATACTGTCTCTATCATAATTTCTTGATTACTGTAGTGATATAGTAAGGCTTAAAATGGGATAGTAATTCTCACTTTATTCTTTTTTGTTAAGATTGTTTTAACTATTATAAGGCAAATGCTTTTTTTTTGAGACGGAGCCTCAAGCTGTCCCCCTGGGTGGAGTGCCATGGCATCACAGCT
>NW_003852472.1:6747267-6748423 GCF_000181295.1 Otolemur garnettii
TATTGTAGGATTTTTTATATATTCCTTAAGACTTTCTACATGGACAATCATATTATCTACAAAGAGGAACAGTTCTTTCTCTTCCATTTGTATGCCTTTTATTTCTTTTTCTTGCCTTATTGCAATAGCTAGAACTTCCAGCATTATGTTAAATAAGAGTGGTGAGAGAAACATCCTTACCTTTTTCCCACTCTTAGGGCCAAAGCACTCAGGCTTTTATCAACCATGCTAATAGTTATAGGTTCTTTTTTTTTTCTTTTTCCTAGATGTAGATTATCAAGTTGAGGTAATTCCTCCCTTGCATCACTAACTTGCTAGGAATTTTTATCACACACTTTGTGGGATTTTGTGTGTGTATATAGATACTTACATCATAAATTTCACTATTGTAACCATTTTTAAAGTATAAAATTCAGTGGCATTAAGTATGATATTGTGTAACCATAACCACTATGTATTTCTAGAATATTTTTATCACCCAAGATGGAAACCTCGTAACTATTAAGCAATTACTCACCATTATCCCCTTTCCCCAGCCTCTGATAATCACAGACCTGCTTTCTGTCTGTAAGTAGTTGCCTAGTCTGGAAATTTAACATATAAATATAATCATGGTCTTTTCTATCTGACTTCTTTCACTTAGCATGTCCTCAAGTTATATCCACATGTGCAATGTTACAATATTTCATTTTTTTTGGATAAATAGTATTCCATTTTTTGGATATATCACATTTTGTTTTTCCATTCATCACTTGGTGAATATTTGTATTGTTTCTACCTTTTCATTATTGAATAGTGCTACTATTAGCACTCATGTACAAGTTTTTGTATGAAGACTTTGCTTTTTTAAATTTTTTTGAGACAGAGTTTCATGATATTGCCTTTGGTAGAGTGTCGTGGAGTCACAGTTCACAACTATACAAGAGACTTAAGAGATTCTCTTGCCTCAGCCTCCCAAGTAGCTGAGATTACAGGTGCTTGCCACAATGCCCACCTATTTTTTTTTTTTTTTTTGTTATATTGTTGAAAATGACTTGATCATAAATGTGTGTGAGATTTTTCCTTGAGGCAGAGGGATATGAGGTATATGGTTTAAAAGAGAGGGAAAGGAACCCATTTTGGACATTCTCTGTCTCGCTCGCTTCCCCCCCCCCCC
>NW_003852472.1:6748443-6752730 GCF_000181295.1 Otolemur garnettii
GTCACAGTTCACAACTATACAAGAGACTTAAGAGATTCTCTTGCCTCAGCCTCCCAAGTAGCTGAGATTACAGGTGCTTGCCACAATGCCCACCTTTTTTTTTTTTTTTTTTTTGAGATAGAGTCTCAAGCTGTCACCCTGTGTAGAGTTGCTGTGGTGTCACAACTCACAGCAACCTCAAACTCCTGAAGGGCTTAAGTGATCCTCTTGCCTCAGCCTCCCAAGCAGCTGGGATTACAGGCACCTGCCACAATGCCAGGCCTTTTTTTTTTGGCTGTAGTTGTCATAGTTGTTTGGCGGGCCTGGGACAGATTTGAACCTGCCAGCTCCAGTGTATGTTTCTGGAACCCTAGTTACTTGGCTACAGGTGCCAAGTTCCAGCTATTTTTTTTTGTTGCAGTTGTTTAGTTGGCCCATGCTGCGTTTGAACCTGCCACCGTTAGTGTATGTGGCTGGCGCTGTAACCACTGTGCGATGAGCGTTGAGCCTGAAGACTTGTTTTCAGTTCATTTCAGTATTTATTAGGAGTGGAATTGCTGGGTCACATGATAATTTCATGTTTAATTTTTTGAGGAACTACCAAACTGTTTTCCAAACCAATGACACTATTTTATATTTCTACCAGCACTGTACAGGGTTCCAATTTCTCCACATACTTTTCCTTTAAAAATCATTATTATGGCCACCCTATTTGGTTTGAAGAGGTATTTATTGTGGTTCTGACTTACATTTCCCTAATGACTAAATAGTGAGCATTTTTTCATGTGCTTATTAGCCACTTGTATTTCTTCTTTGAAGAGGTATCTATTCTTTGCCAATTTTTAAACTGGGTTATTTGTTACTGAGTTATAAGAGTTTTTAAGTATAATCTGGATACTAGACTCTTAATAGATGTATGACTTGCAAATACTTTCTCTCAGTCTGTGGGTTGTCTTTTCACTCTCTTCATTAGAAAATCTTTCAATTTTGATGGAATTAAATTTATCTACTTTTTCTTTTGTTGCTTATAAACATAATAATTTCATGTTTATCACCATAATGAAAAAATCATTGCCAAATCTAAAAACATTAAGATTTACATCTACGTTTTCTGCAGGGACCAGACTGCAGATTGGTGAATTAAATAGAAATAAAATGAGGACGACCAGTCCTGTGTCCTTTAGATTCCTATGTGTGGTACTAACTTCTATTGTTCTCACACAATGCTACAGTGTTTTCTATTTGCTATCTTGGCTAGAGTGTGGGTAGGGGGTGGCCAGTGTCAGAGGCTTCCCTACTTGGTCTTTCCCACATGAGGGTTACACCAAATACAAAATACATCAATCTCAATGACACATGTGGGAATTGGGGAAGACCACAAGTGGGTTCATGGGCCAATGAACTGATTGTTAGCAGGACACCATTTATTTTCTGACCATTATATACCCCCATTCTAACAAAGGGCCATGTTGATGCTTTGGGACTCTGGTTTCACTGTCAACTCAGACCTTGTGTCCAACGGTTCTTTAAATATTTAGTTATCCTCTCAGCCCAGTGCACAGCTACCCAAGTAAATGGCCACAGGTCACTTTGAGGAAGGCCCTGGCGGGGGGAGCTCATTACCATGCATACTTGCTATGAGGTTGCAGAGCTTTTCCTATTAGGGCCTTGACCTCCTATGTAGTCAGTGGGTTCCAGATCTGAAAACGAACTCAGCTCGGGAAACATGGTGAGGTCTCCTACTGTCTTACCAGGATGATTTCCCTCAGCCTCCTGGCCATCTCCTTGTGCTTTCTTCTGATAGCCCTGGTTGAGGTGTGCCCTAACCAGTGCCAGCTGCCTATCTATTATTCCCCTGGGGTTGCCAGGTTCTGTTAACCTTCTTCATAATTCTCTATAGGTCAAGATCCTTAGCTGCCCCTCCAACACTGCTGCTCATAATCGTGCCTACCTCACTTCTGACAGTGAGGCTACCATTGTCTCAGGGGCCTATCGACCCCATTGCTATCAGTGAAGCTTGTTGCCTAGAGGTCTTTTTTGTCAGCCCTGGCCTCACCTCTCCAGGAGAACCATCACTGAACCTTTTTTCTTTAGAGACAGAGTCTCACTTTGTCATTGAAAGAGAGGCACTTCGACCAGCAGAGATCTCACAGACCACAGAGGCTTGTATGAAAGGTCTTTATTGGGGAGGAGAGGGAGGCTGCAGAGCAGCACCAAGGAGGAGAGAGATAAGGAGAGAGTGGAGAAGAGGAGAGAGAGAGAGTAGAGAAGAGTGAGGGGGAAGAGGTGGAAGAGAGAGAGAGCAGAGAAGGAAGGCAGAGGGAGGCGGGGGAGAGAGAGAGGAAGGGAGGGAGAGGGGGCTGGGGGGAGGAACATATTATATAGGGAAGTCTCAGAATGGTGACGGGCTGGTGGGATAACCAATAAGGAGTTATTGAACTGGCAAAAAGAGCCATTAGGGGTGGGCAGCGGGAAATTGGAAAAGGATGATGAGGTAAGCGGGCCACTCCCTGTGCTAGGGAGGAGTTGTAACTTTAAGGGCAGGAAGGGGCTTTTTGGGGGAAGGGGCTTTCTGAGGCAATAATCTAACATTCTTCTCTTCTTGACTTATAAGAAATAGAAGGTTGGCCTTAGGAGAGTGGACGAGTTCTCTCTTCTGTAATTTCTTCCTGCTGAGAGGGGCATGTAGTTTTAATTGGCCAACTAGAGGATGATTATTAATTTTCATTGGGAGGATATGGTGGCTGTTTATAAGTGGTGTTCAGGAAGGTCTTGTGGTCTGGAGTAGAGTGTAGCTCATTCATGGAGAACAGTTTCTTCTTGTAGGTTGGGAGCTGTATCTGGGGTGTAGGTTTGAAGTACTAGTTGAGTAGTTACCTGTTGGGATAACTTTGAGAGTTGGGTTTGAATAAAACGAGTTATGCATAGAGTTATAGTTATTAGTTTAAGGATGACAGCTATAGGTGTGAAGAAAGGTAGCAGTGTAATTTAGAGTGGGTTTTGAGTGAATTAAAAGAAGTTGGATGAGTTGGATTTACGTTGGTTTTTTTGGAGTTTGAGGTTTGTTTTTATGGCTATGTTAGTTGTAATTTTTATTGTTGTTAGTAAGGGAAGTATGGTAATTTGAGTGGCCTATTTTATATGGGTTGTTGGATAGAGAGAGAGAGGAAGTATTGGGATAGGTTTATTTTGTGTAATAATTTTAAAATTAGGTAATAATATAATTATAGAATAGAGACTTTGAATTTATTTGTGAGAGAGGAAAGAAAGCTTTGAGAAATTGTAGTAAAGTTTGAGAGTTGGGGTGAAACAACTTGTGGAGGTAGATGAGGAGGTTATAAGTGGGAGGTTGATTTGTTTCTTTTATTGTATTAACAATAGGGGTAGAAATAAGTAGGAGGTGAGAGGAGGTATTGGAACAGGTTAGTTAGAGGCAGTAGGTAAGAGGGATGTAGGATTTAGTGTGGGATATGTGTTAAAAGATAATGATGGGTCAGATAAGAGATAGGTTAGAAGGTTAAGAATGTGGCATGGTGGTAGGGTTTGAAGATTTTTATATGTTGAAAGATTAGATAGAGAATGAGGGGACAGGATAGTAGTAGGGGAATCAAAAGAGAGTTTCTTCGATTTTTGTATTAGAGTAACTGGCTGTTAATGCCTTGAGACAAGGGGCCTAATTTTGAATAGTGTGACTGAATTATTTTGAGAGATAAGTAACTGGAGTAAAGGTGGGGTCTAGTTGATGTTTAAGTACGTTGAGAGTAAATTTATAGTTTTTTTGTGATATATAGGAGGAAGTAGTGAGAAAGATTAGGAAGGTGGAGGGTTAGAGGTTTTAATAAAGTACGTTGTAGAGATTTAAAAGGAGTGGAAATGGAGGTTAGGAGAGGTTTATGAGGGTTATCTTGAGTAGTATTATATAAAGGAGCAGTTAGGAGAGAAAAGTTGGGAATTTGTGTTTTTGAGGTATTTAGTTAATTTTAAAAGGAGAGGAGTTTTTGTTTTATAGTGGGTAGAGGAAAGTTGTGAAAAAGGTTTTATTGTTTATAATAGTTTTGAAGTTTTGGGATAAAAGGCTTGTATAATAGGTTGAAGTTTTAAGAGAATAGATTGGGGAAGTGGATATTGACGTTGAAAAAGAAAAATAGAGGGTTTTTTTTTAGTTTAATAAGAATTGGAGAGTAGGAGGTAATAGAGGGGGTTTTTTGTATTTTAAATTTTAGGATTTATTTGCTCTGGTGGAATAGGCTAGGGTAATGGGCTTTTTATGGTTTGGGAAAGGACGAGGCAGAGTGAGGCAGAAGGAGA
>NW_003852472.1:6753145-6759413 GCF_000181295.1 Otolemur garnettii
AAAGAATATATAAATGAGAAATTGACAATTATGTAGTGTAAAAAGGTGTTTGATGTGGATGGTGGCAAAAACATTTCACCTGACAATAGAGTTAGGTAATAGGAGGTAGGACCCCTGAACTTTTTAAGAATTAAGTTAGCTCTTATGTCTAATAGGAAGGCAATCAGTTTACCTGCTACCATCAGGGTTACTCTTGGTTCCATAGCGGTGTATCGGGTGAGAGAAGCCAGGGTTCTGGTCAGTCTTCAGAGGAGGCAAGCCCCAACAAGTTCGCCATTTGTAGGTACCACAGGTTGGCTGGCCCCACGGCCTCTTTGGGCCAAGGGTCAGTCAGCTTTCCATGGCCCTTTTTTAGCAGAAAGGGTATGGCCCTGGCGGGGGCCTGGGATTGAGGCAAGGTCGTACCCAGTGGCTTGCTTCACCGAATTTGTAGTATGGTTTAGGTGGTTGAGTCGTGAAGCGGTCTTTGGCCTCTGATGACTTAGGCAGGTTAGAATGATGGCCTCAGTGACACTGTAATGTTTTGAGCTAGCATTTGATAATTTGGGGTTTGAGAATTTTTATTTTTCCTTCAGAAAATATCATCTCATCCCATGTAAATTTTAAAGGCTGTGTTTAAGATCACGGCCTGGGGTGTTAGGGGTCCGTGCTCCAAGTGTTTTAGCTTAAGTTTGATGTCGGGGTAATTTTGGTTAAAGAAATAAGTTATAAGAATGTTTTTCCCACTTATAGTTTTAGGATTTAAGTTAGTATATTTAATAAAAGCCTTGGTAAGGTGTTGGAGGAAAGCTGAAGGATTTTTAGATTTATTTTGTATGATTTTCTGTAATTTATTATAATTGATAGCCTTTTTGGTGGAAGCTTTAAGTTCGGAAATAATGTAGGTAATAAAAATGTTTCTACTTTTTCTCCCAGTATTATTATTTTAATTCTAATTTGGTTGGGAGTTAGGGATTGTAGTGTTATTTGTAGGATGTTTATTGTTTGATATATGAGATTGATTTGCTGCCTCTTTTGCCCTCTCCCACACTTGTTTGTGTTAGAGGTTAGGGTATTAGGTAAAATAATAAAAATATGTTAGGTAAGTTCATAGGATATAGTAATAAATTGAAATTTTTGAATAAAATGAGAAGGATTAGAAGTAGAGGAATTTAGTTTATATAGTAGCACTATAGGAGGAGTTGGAGGAAGAAAGGGGTAAAGAGGTTTAGAAATGTTTTTTAAAGTAGTTGGGTTGGACTGAGTCCTGTGGTGGGGCTGGGGAATGCGGCATATGGAAGACACCCACACCCCCCACACACACCCCCGCCACACCCCGTGTTACCTGTAGGGGGCCTAAGTCTCTGTGATCGAGGCCCAGCCTGTGGATGGTGCGAGGCCGGCAGTGGCCCCTGGCATGCTAGGCCCGAGTCCTCCTGGAGCCGGTCTGCTTGGGAATGTAGCCCAAAGCAGGTGGCAAACTCCATCTAAGGCTAAATATCGGCAAGAGACTGATAGTTAACAAGCACCATAAGGGAAAGTTGAAAAAAACCTCAAAGAAAGAATTCTGAGAGCTAGTTGGAGGGGAGGAGTTAAGAGATGAGTTTAGATTGGTTGATGGGGAGTAGGAGGGATAGAGGGTGGAGGTAACTGGGCATTTGAGGGAGGAATCGATTATGGCTGGCGGGGTGGAGGGGGTGGGGGGCTGTCCTCATTTTTTAGGACTGGTGGTTGCATGCCTACGCAGCAGGGGGTTATTGGTTGGGTTGAATAGGCTTTGTTTAGGGAGATAAGAGAGTAGAAGAATTTTTTGTTATAAGAATTTTGAAATTATTTGAATATAAATTAGGTTTCGTTTTAAGATATGAGAAGTTCTGAATATGGAAGACCTCGCTCTATTTGCCAAGGTGCTCATAATAGTTATATAAGTTTTAAATTAAAGAAAAATTAAATGAATTATACTGTGGTTAGATACTTTGGTCGTTTAGTTTGTAAAGTAGTTAAACCCATGTAGAGAGTTTAATTGATTTTTTTGCTTTAAGTTAATTTTAATTTTGCCAGGTGGTGTGTTTACCAGGGGGAGCTAGGTGGGACAGAATGTCCTGCACTCATGGCGATTTGTTGCAAGAATAAAGCGTGAGCAGAAATCACGCAAGGACCAGGACGAAGGGTGGACGTCTCCACTGCTTTGTGCTGGCTGAGTGAATGAGGACAGTATAGCCGTCACTATGCCTAGAACAGTGTCAGACCCATGGGGCCAAGGAAGCTTGAGACCTGGCACCAGGAATTTTTGTGTGAGGCATGGAAGCCCTGGGCTAAGCCACACAAGGTTAATGGGAATAGGGAACTCAAGCTCTGAGAACAGGTGAATTGCCAGGAATGTAAGCACTCTAGTCCATGATTTAGGGAAAAACTTTGCTCTAAAGGGTACTTACTAAATCTGAATGAGGCTGACTTTGCATGCTGGTTAGAGTGCCTTGGCTGATGGACATAAGCCTATGCGGTGGTGAGCTGCCGGAGTGTGTGAAGTGGATAGGGAGCCCCTGGGAGCTAATACCCTGTGGAAGGGGTGGAAGCTACCCTTGAGAACGTTCCCTAATTACATCCTCCTTCTGACACCAGATGAAAGAGAGGCAGAGATCTCACAGACCACGGAGGCTTGTATGAAAGGTCTTTATTGGTGGGGGGAGGGAGGCTGCAGAACAGCTCCAAGGAGGAGAGAAAAGAGAAGAGAGAAGAGGGGAGAGAGATAAGGAGAGAGTGGGGAAGAGAAGAGAGAGAGAGTAGAGCAGAGAAGAGCGAGGGGAAATAGGTGGAAGAGAGAGAGAGCAGAGAAGGAAGACAGAGGGAGGCGGGGGGAGAGAGAGAGGGTGGGGGGGAACATACTATATAGGGAAGTTTTAGAATGGTGATGGGCTGGTGGGATAACCAGAAAGAGCCATTGGGGTGGGCAGTGGGAAATTGGAACAGGGTGATGAGGTAAGCGGGCCACTCCCTGTGCTAGGGGAGGAGTTGTAATTTTAAGGGTAGGAAGGGGCTTTTTTAGGGGAAGGGGGTTTCTGAGGCAATAATCTAACAATCATCCTTAGTAGAGTGCTATGGCATTATAGCTCACAGCATCTTCAAACTCTTGAGCTTAACCAATCCTCTTGCCTCAGCCTCCCAAGTAGCTGGGACTACAGATGCCCATCACAGTGCCCAGCTATTTTTAGAGGTGAGGTCTCACTCAGGCTGGTCTCAAACCCACGAGCTCAGGCAATCCACCTGCCTTGGCCTCCCAGAGTGCTGGGATTATGGGCTTGAGCCACCAAGCCTGGCCATCACTGAATCTTTCAATGATAATGTTACTTGAATTTCTTTGTGCAGTAGGTCCTTGGTCTCAGATATTTGAAGAATGAACCATGGACCACAGAGTTCAGTGATAAAATAGGATTTATTAGACAGAATGGAACAGAAGGAAGGAAAGGCACCAGACCTCTGGCAGAGGAAGGGAAACCTAAGTGGGAAATTCCCTGCATGGGTCTTTTGTCTAGGAATTTTATACTGTTTAGGGAATTACAATTGGTCAGGGCTTGGCAGACTTCAATGTTGATTAGTGACCACATGAGGGTATTAACAAATGAATGTAGTTCCTCTCTCTCTGGGAAAAAATGGCAGAGGGTATTCAGAGAGTGCAGTTCAGAGAGAAAAAGTTTGTTTGCTTAGGCCTGGAAAAGGGTGGGGGGGTTTCCTTGTCCAGCCTTGAATGGAGGAACACTGTATCAAATAATTCCCATTTCTGTAGCCCATTCATCATGGCCTTGGAAAGTTCTATATGCTCTGGACCTTCTTATGGAATGTAATAATTTGGTGGATCTTCTGGTTGGCTGTGCTATATCCTCTTGAGCTTCCCATTTCCCTGTGTCTTTTAATTCCTTCCTCTACCATCTTGGCAGCAATTCAGCTTCTATGAGGGTTGGGGCCTTTCCTCCCTAGTGAGGGGCAGTGTGTCTCTAACTAGGTTATGCTGCAACTAGAAACAGGCCCAGGAGACAAGGGAGTATGTGTGGGGGCCTGTCCTGAAGCTGATCCTGCGTGGGAGGAACAGAGCTTTGCATCCTCTAGGAACAAGGAGGGAGTGACTGTGTGTACATAGGGAAGGGCAGGCACTTCTGTGGGCTTAGGAGATTCAGCAGAAATTGGTAGTTCTAAGTTTTGGGAGGTATCTATGTATCAAGGTCCCCTTTTTTTCCTCAGATAGGACGTACACACAATAGACCTGATGAGATTAACCTCCTCTGGGGCTCAGCAACCATAACGTGAAGTCCTGAGCCCAGGCTCTCTACCCTCTTTCCACAGCCTGTGAGAACCTCTTTGTAAGCTACCTAGGGGGCCCATGGCTTTCATGAATGGGTTTTCATTATCTATTAGTCTCCCACAGCTTCTCAATATCTTCCTAGGGTATCAGTAGAATTTAGCAATAATTATCTAATTTTATTTTCCCTTTTCTCTTTCCTTTCACAGATAAGAATGATGATTCTGGGCAAACTTAAAGAAAGCAAGAGTAGGAGAAAATTTCCTTAAAACATAGACACCAGAGAATGAAGAAAGCAAATTCTAGAGAGGAGTCAAAACTTGGAATGAGGGGTGAGTGGGTTTCTTATTTTACTGCTTTTAATGAGAGGGAAGCTGTAGTTGTTTAAAAAAATTATAATGGAAAACCACCGTCTTTCTTTTTCTAAAATGTGAGGAAAGGGCTTGGGCCATTGGCTTAGGGGGAATCAAAGTGCACAGGAGAGAAGGTGGTGGTCTCAGGGAGTCACTGACTCTGGAAAAGAAATGGGAAACTGGAAAGGGAAGTTTGTCCCTTGGACACTTGGTGGTGGAGGAAAAAAATGAAACAAATGAAATTAAAAGGTCCCACAGAGCCAGGCACGGTGGCTCATGCCTGTAATCCTAGCATTGGGAGGCTGAAGCAGGTGGATTGCTTGAGTTCAGGAGTTTAAGACCAGCTTAAGCAAAGTGAGACCCCCCACCCCCATCTCTACATAAAGATAGAAAAATTAGCTAGCCATAGTGGTGCACACCTGTAGTCCCAGTTACTTAGGAGGCTGAGGCAGGAGAATTCCTTGAGTCTAGGAGTTTGAGGTTGCTGTGAGCTAGGCTGACACCATGCATGGTACCCTAGCCTGGGTGCCAGAGGAAGACTCTGTCTAAAAAACAACAAAAAAAATTTTAATTTTTGGCTTGGTGCCTGTAGCTCAGCAGCTAGGGCACCAGCCACATACACCAGAGCTGGCGGATTTGAACCCAGCCCAGGCCTGCCAAACAGTAATGACAATTACCACCAAAAAATAGCCAGGCATTGTGGCAGATGCTTGTAGTACTAGCTACTTGGGAGGCTGAGGCAAGAGAATTGCTTAAGCCCAAGAGTTTGAGGTTGCTGTGAGCTGTGATGCCATCTCACTCTACCCAGGGTGACATAGTGAGACTCTGCCTTAAAAAAAAAAAATTAAGAATTTTGAACAGAAGTATAAAAAACCAGATAGATGTGAAATGAGAGTTAATGCAAAAAAATTTGAGGAAAAGAAAAAATTATCATAAATATGAAGACTAAATGACAAAGGGCTCGAGAGAATAGATCTGACAGAAATGTAAGAGCATTGACATGAAAACTGCCCGGGGGACAAAATCCCAAAGCATAAAAAGGCAGCCAAAGGGAAATGACTAATACAGGGAAGAGTCAAAGAATATCCAACACACAGGTAAATAGAGCCCCAGAGGAGGAGGAGGAAAGCCATGGAGGAGAGCGAATCCTTGAAACTGCAATTCAACAAACATTTCTGGAAATAAAAGAAGACTGAAATCAACATTTAAGACCCATGATGTTCCTGGGTGAACCCAGAATTGCCAGTCTGGAGATATAGCCTAGTAAAGTTATTACATTTTAAGGATAAAGAAATAATTCTCAGGGCTACCATAAAAATACTTACCTATCTTGACCAAAGCGGAATAGCATTTTCAAGAAACCCAGGGTAAGAAAGTGTGAACCCAGGATTTTATTTTTTATTTTATTTTTTATTTTTTTTAGACAGAGCCTCAAGCTTTCCCCTTGGGTAGAGTGCTGTGGCATCACAGCGCACAGCAACCTCCAACTCCTGGGCTCGAGTGAGTCTACTGCCTCCGCTTCCCAAGTAGCTGGGACCACAGGCGCCCGCCACAATGCCTGGCTGTTTTTGGTTGCAGCTGTCATCGTTGTTGGTGGGCCCAGGCTGGATTCGAACCCGCCACCTTAGGTGTATGTGGCTGG
>NW_003852472.1:6760541-6766084 GCF_000181295.1 Otolemur garnettii
AAAGAAGAGAGAAAATGAAAAGTAGAATAAGCTTACTGATGATAGGGAGGAGTTACAAAGATGTAATTTAAGATCCTCAAAATACATCCAAATAGTGAAAACCTAAGCAATGGAAGAGAGGACTAGAAATATTATAAGACATATTAGCGTAAATATAACCACTAGGGCCATAATACAAACCATTCTAACAGCAAAGAAGGAGGAAAGAGGAGGGGGCAGGGAAAAGGAGGAGAAGGAGAGGAGGAGGAAGGAGGGGAGACAAAATAGAACCAGGTGTATATTTTGACCCAGGGCACCTTTTGTTTATTGGGCCCCCTTGCTGGATGCCAACTCCGGTGTCATGGCCACAGCACTAGGTGATACACCAGAGAGAGGAGGTCAAGACACATAAGCCTGTCAGAACCCCAGGCTGAGATGATGTGGCCTTTCTACCTGACCAGCAGCCTGTCCGGAGTGTTTTAACTACCCCAGCTTTCTCCCCTTGCTAATTGCTGTGTGTTTTAAAATCAATTTAATTTATCATGTGATACAAGCATCTCGTTTTGGTCTGTGAGCCTCTGTTAGAGCTTTCCAGGTAGTGAACTTGGAGGGTATCACTGTACTACAGTAATTTCTCACACCACAGGACCAAAATAAATAACATAGAAGGCCTAAGTGACAAAATCCATACAGGAAATCTTCCAGGTGTCTTTTAAACATTATACAGTAACAATATAGAAAATACCTTCTTTTCAAGGGCATATGGAGTGATCGCAAAATTGATTATTTAATTAGGTCGCAAAGAGCATCAGTAAGTTCCACAAAGTAGAAATAACGTAAACAGCACCCTTCGATCTCAAAGCAACAAAACAAGAAAATAGTAACAAAGTCAAAATTTAAAAGTCTATAAAACAGCCTTTGGAGGAAAAGGGAAATACAAACTCAAATTAGATGATTTCTCAAAATAACAAAAACACTACATGTCCAAATTGGGGGGCTACATTCACAGAGTCCCCAGAGAAATTTTATGGCCCAGTATTAATATACGAATGAAACAATGAAAATAAGGGAATTACGTTCCCAACTCCAAAGAACACAAAGTAATCAAACCAACAAAAAGCAAAAGCAAGCGATGATAGAGGAAAAAGAACCCCAGGAACAGGGAGAAAACAGAAAAACAATGGAACCACTAAATTAACAAAAATGCTAAAAATTATTCAAAAATTACAAAATAAGAAAAAAAAGTACAAACATATAAAATAAGAAATTACACAAGGAGAATAAACAGTAGACGAGTGGCCCTTTTTAAGTATCCTGAGACTACTCTATACCACTCTGTGAAAATACATTTGAAAACCAAGATGAACACGGAATCCCAGTGGAGACAGGAAGGTTAAATCTATCAATTTCCATTAAAGAAATAGAGAACATTATCACATAAGCACCGGGCCTGGATGATTTCACAGGGGAATTCTAATAAACCTTTGCAGACCAGATAGTTCCATTGCCATGTAAATTGTTCCAGACGCTAAAAAATGAAAAAAAAAAAAATGTTTCCAACTCTTTTTATGAACAAGCACAATAGCCATCAAGGACATTCTAGAAATAGTTGGGAAATCTGCAGATGAGCTGTATGTTCTATAACGGTGTTGCATCCATGTTACATTTCTTTTTTTATTATTTTAACTATTTATTTATTTATTTATTTTTGTAGTTTTTGCCTGGAGCCGGGTTTGAACCCATCACCTCCGGTATATGGGGCCGGCACCCTACTCCTTTGAGCTGCAGGCGCCGCCCCATGTTACATTTCTTGAGGATGATAATTGTGTAGAATGTCTTCATTTTTAAGAGAATCATGCTGATGTTTTTAGGGGTAAAAGGAAACACTTTTCCCTCTACTCTCAACACTTCCCAAACCAAACGTGTGGGTTTTTTCTCCCACACTGAACAATTCTCCAACCCTCCAAGACACCAGCTATGTATCTTACAATTCAATTATGACACCAAGTGCCCAGAATTAGTGCAGCCCCCACGGATTAGGGGCACAGAAGGTCTCATGCACGTCAGATCCAATCACAAACAGAGGATCCCCAGGTTACCCATTCTTTCCATTTGGTCTATAAATCAAGGGTTTTCATGATTCCCTCCTCCAATCTGATAATTTGCTATGATGGCTCCCAGAACTCAGGGAACCCTTTACACTTAGCAGTTCGTCATAAAGGATGTGATCAAGGGTGCGTATCCTTTCTATTAACTGTCAGATGATGAGCAGCACAGGGCAAGGTCCAGAAGGCTCCTACATGCAAGAGCTTCTGTCCTCGTGGAGTTGGGGTGTGGCCCATGGATGTGTTTACCATCCCTGAAGCTCTCTGACCTGGTACTTTAGGGATTTTATAAAGGCTTCATCATGTAGCTTACGTGATTAGCAACTCAATCTCCAGCTTGTCTTCCCTGCCTGGAGGATAGAGGTGTAACTGGATGTTCCAAGCTCCTAATCAAGTCTTAGTATTTTTGGTCATCACTCAACCCCATCCTGATGCTATCCAGGGGCCAAGGATGAGTCACCTCATTAGGATAAAAAATGCCTTTATCACCTAGGAAATCAAAGAGACTTGGGAGGTCTGCGTGGGGCATTTCTATCACTGCATCACTCAGGAAATTATAAGGGTTTTAGGAGCTCTGTGTCAGGAACTGGATGAAAGACCAAATATTTGAACAGAAGATGTTCCTAGTGCTCTTATCACTCAGGAAATTGCAAGGGTTTTAGGAGCTCTGTCAGGAACCAGAGGCAGAGATCAACTACGTGTATTTTTATTATCTCACAAGGGGTAAAGTGTCCTAGCTGCCCTTTATTTTGAAATGATAAAGCAAACAGTCTATGGTGTATGCACACATATAGAGACAGAGAAAGGCTAACGTCCTAAATCTTGATGATTGGCAAACCTAGGTGAAGGGTAGATGGGTTTATAATTTCTGTATGAAAATTCTTTCAAAAGAACACAAGCATGCAATGAAAAGGACAAACACAGCCAACCGTCTGTTCTTTGCAATACCCATTAAACTGACAGCCCTCCCTGATGAGGTTAATTTAGAAAGGGAAAGAACAAATCAAGAATGAAAACAGGTACTCCTTCGCAGGTAATCAAAGAATATTGTATTTTCTTTTGGCAAATTTGAAAATGCAGATGAAATGGAAAAATTTGAGACTCTGCTTGGTGAGTGAGGATTTTGATTGGAGTTTCAGTGAATCTATAAATCTATTTAGGGCGAATCAACATCTTTACAGTGTTTAGCTTTTTCATTCACAAACAAGGTATTCATTTATTTAGGTCTCCTATTATGTTTCTTGATAGGATTTTAGAATTTTCCCAGTAGAATTCTGGCACTTATTTAGTAGATGTCTTTCCTAAGGACCAGAGTTGAGATTTTAGCAAAGGGGTCCAATAAGCCCGAAGTGCCTGGAGCCAAAACACTCACTTAAACCGGAGATACAGGGCAGGTAGCTCATGAGTTAGTCTGCTGAACAATGTGGGTTTTATCTGTCTTTCCAAGGCAGAGTATCTGTGGGACCAGAATCGGACCATAAATGGTTCCAAAGGGTGAATAATATAGGGATGTCATAGCTGTCATCATAGAGGTGGTGTGATCCATACTATGCTTATAGCTTAACAGTGAAAGGCAAAATGATGGATTCTTTAGAATATAATGCAGGACATGGCACATGCTTGTAATCCCAGCACTCTGGGAGGCCGAGGTGGGCAGATCGCCTGAACTCATGAGTTTGCGACCAGCCTGAGCCAGAGCAAGACCCTGTCGCTAAAAACAGCAGGATTTGTGGCAGGCATCTGTAGTCCCAGCTACTCAGGAGGTTGAGGCAAGAGGATCACTGGAGCCCAAGAGTTTGAGGTTGTTGTGAGCTATGATGCCATGGCACTCTACCACGGGTGACAAAGTGAGACTCTGTCTCAAAAAAAAGCCCCAATAATACAAGACAAAGGATTAACAACTACAATGTATAAGGAGTTCTAGTAACTTATAAAAAGAGTCAAATAATCTGATTTAAAAATGGGCAAAAGATATGAATAAACATTTCTCAAAAGAAGACATACAAATGACCAATAGGCATATAAAAAAAAGCTCAGTATCATTGGTTATCAGAGAAATGCAAATCAAAACTTCAATGAGATATCACTACTCCAATTAAAATGGCTTTTATCAAAAAGACAAGCAATATGGGCTGGCATGGTGGCTGACACCTGTAATCCCAGCACTCTGGGAGTCCAAGGTGGGCAGATTGCCTGAGCTCAGGAGTTCAAGACCAGCCTGAGCAAGGGCAATACCCCATCTCTAAAAATAGCCCAGAGTTGTGGAGGACACCTGTAGTTCTAGCTACTCCAGCTGCTGAGGCAAGAGAATTGCTTGAGCCCAGGAGTCTGAGGTTGCTGTGAGCTATGATGCTACAGCACTCTATCTGGGGAAACAAAGTGAGACTGTCTCAAAAAAAAAAGAAAAAGGTTTATTTCCCATCATTCTTCTTCTTCTTTTTTTTTTTTTTTGTTAGCAGGCCTAGGCCAGGTTCAAACCTGCTAGCCTAGTATATGTGGCCGGCACCCTACCCACTGAGCTATGGGTGCTAAATCCCCATCATTCTAATTAAAAAACCAAAAAGACAAGCTGGTGTCACCATCAATGCTGGTGAGGATGTGGAGAAAGAGGAACACTGTACACTGTTGGTGGGAATGTAAATCAGTGCAGCTACCATAGGTTTCTCACAAAACTGACAATAGAATTAACATATGACAGGGCAACCCCACTGCTGGGTATATGTATCCAAAGTAGGGAAAATCGATACATTGAAAAGATACCTGCGCTCCCACATCCATCAAGGGATGAGTGGATAAAGAAATCGTGGCTATACAATTACACAACAGAATTTTATCTACCACAAGAAAGAATGAAATCCTGGCATTTGCAACAGCATGAATGGCAGTGGAGAACATTATGTTAAGTGAAAAAAAATAGGCACAGAAAGAAAAAATTTACATGCTCTTACTCATATTAAATATTAAAAACAATTGATCTCATGGAGACAGAGTAGGATGATGGTTAGCAGAGGCTGAGAAAGGTGGCAGGGAGGAGGGGACAAAGGGAGGATGGTTAATGGGTGCAAAAATACAGCTAGTTAACTGGAATGAACAATATTTGATAGCACAATAAAGTGACTGTAATCAGCAATATGTAGGGTATACTTTAAAATAACTAAAGAGTAGAATTAGAATGTTCGTGACACAAAGAAATGATAAGTGCTGGAGGTGTTGGATACCCTGATTTGATTATTTCTTTTTTTTTTTTTTGATTATTTCATATCATATGTGTCTATCAAAACATTACACGTGCCCTGTAAAGATATATAACTTTTACGTATCCATAACAATTTAAAAAAAGAGTATAATATAGGACAGTTCCTTTTAGGGGGGCACAAAAGTTTATGGGTTTATTTAAACAGAAATAAAATGTGTACACGAGGTATCTATTCATTTTCTTCACTGCACAGCCTGGCTTGG
>NW_003852472.1:6766397-6768500 GCF_000181295.1 Otolemur garnettii
TTTTTTTTTGAGACAGAGCCTCAAGCTATTCCCCTGGGTAGAGTGCTGTGACATCAAAGCTCACAGCAACTTCCAACCCCTGGGCTCAAGCGAATCTCCTGCCTCTGCCTCCCAAATAGTTGGGACCACAGGTGTGCGCCACAACGCCTGGCAATTTTTTGGTTGCAGCCGTCATTATTGTTTTGGCAGGCCCGGGCTGGATTTGAACCCATCACCTTAGGTGTATGTGGCTGGTGCCTTAGCCACTTGAACCACAGGCGTTGAGCCAAGCTTACTTTTGACAGATTGGTCTGGCTAGTGCTGGATAAACTTCTTGGTCCTCTTTTTGATAATTTGGGCTTCACAATGGATCTGAGGGTGGCCGTGAAGCCTAACAGGAGATGGCTGCCACCTCTGCAGGTAGCCCTGGGGAAGGGAGAAGATAGCTTCTTAACCTTGGCACTATTGACATTTTAGGCCAGATGATTCCTTTTTTTTTTTTTTTTTAAGTGGGAGGATGTCCTGTGCTTTGTTGGGTGTATCTGGCCTCTGTGATCTAGATGTCAGTTTTTAAATCATGAATGAATGCTGAATTTTGTCAAATGCTTTTTTTGAAGTTTGGAGTTTATCTGGCATCAGTCAGGACAATAGGTCAAAATTAAGTGCAACTGGTGAAAACCCAGAGGTATTGGCAACAGGGTTTGGAAAAGATGTCAGCACGCAGTTAGACATCCAAAAATATCTCTAGACATTACCAAATATATCCTGGGGGAAAAGTTGTCCCCACTCGAGAACCACTGATCAATGAAAATGTCTTCATGAATAGACACCTAGTGTGCGCATTTTATTTGTGTTTAAAACCATAATTAATGTAGGGAAAGAATATTTAAATAGGTTACAAATAAACATAAGAGAAAAGACTGATAAAGTTGACCATATTGAAATGAATAACTTCTAGTTAAATAAAAAGCATATTATATCATGACTAAATTGAACTTGTCTCAAAAATGCAAGACTGGTTCAACATTGAAAAATCAATCAATATTCCTCAGATCAATAGACTTAACAAGAAAAACCATAGTATAATCTCAACGTATACAAAAAAGCATTTGACAAAATTCAGTATTCATTCATGATTTAAAAACTCCCCTGCAAGCTAGGAACAGAAGAGACTGCAAGCTAGGAACTTTCTCAACTTGATAAAGGTTGTCTACAAAGAACAAATAAATTAAAAAAAATACAGACATCTCACAACTAACATCATACCTAATCTTTTTTTCTTTTTTTTTTGAGACAGCGTCTCACTCTGTCACTCTGGGTAGAGTGTCATGGCAACATCATAGCTTACAGCACCGCCTCCCCAGTAGCTGGGACTGTAGGAAACTGCCATGATACCTGGCTAGTTTTTCTATTTTTAGTAGAGATGGAATCTCATTCTTGCTCAGGCTGATCTTGAATGTCTGAGCTCAAGCAATTCACCAGCCTTGGCCTCCCAAAGTGCCAGGATTACAGGCTTGAGGCGCCATACTTGGCCATCATACTTAATTTTAAAAGTGAAACACTTTTCCTTTCAGATCAGAAACAAGACAAGTATGCCTACTCTCACCATTTTTATTCAACATCATACCAGAGGTCCTTGCCAGAGTAATAAGGTAAGAAAAAGAAATGAGAGTCATACAAATTGAAAAGGAGGAAATAAGACTGTCTTTATTGACATGTCACATGATTACCTATGTAGAATGTTTTAAAAAAAGTTTCAAAGTGAATTTAGTAAGGTCATGGGATATAAGGTCAATATATAAGAATCAATAGCATTTCTATTTACCAGTAATAAACAACCAGAAATAAACATTTTAAAATGTACCATTTGCAAAGGAAGTACCCAATAGTCAGAAAATAACAAAATGTCAATAATAAGTCCTTATTTAGTTACTTTAAATGTAAATGGTTAAACTCTCCAATCAAATGACACAGAGTAGACTCAGCGCCCATAGCACAGTGGTTACAGTGCCAGCCACATACACCCATGTTGGCAGGTTTGAACCCGGCCCAGGCCAGCTAAACAACAATGACAACTGCAACCAAAAGATAGCCAGGCATTGTGTCAGGCACCTGTAGTCTCAG
>NW_003852472.1:6768658-6771129 GCF_000181295.1 Otolemur garnettii
AAAAAAAAAAAAAAAAAAAGGACGAAATGCTATTTAGTAATAAAAGGAATGAATTATTGATACCTGCAAAGTTGGTGAGTCTCAAATGCATTTTGCAAAGTGAAGGAAGCCAGACTCAAAGGCTACAGATGATTTCTGTCCCTCTATAGTGTCCTGGAACAAGCAAAAGTCTAAGGATAGAAAAATCAGTGGTTGCCTGGAGCTGCAGGTGAGGGAGTAGTTAACTCTCAAGGACGAGAGGGAGAGGGAGTGTGTGTGTGTGTGTGTGTGTGTGTGCATGTGTGCGCGTAACAATCCTGTATTTTGATTGTGGTAGTGATTATACCACTAGATGTTTTTGTCAAAACTCATAGAATTATTTTCTAAAAGCGGTGACTTTTACCAGATAAACGAAAAATCAACTTCTGATAATTAAAAGCCCCCACCAAATGACAAGACAGGCTAAGAAGATATTTGCCCACATAGATCCAAAAAGGGGCACAGCTAGAATATAAAAGAAGTTTTACCAATTAAAAACTGAATATTAAAAGGCAAAAGTTTGAACAAATATCCCCCCCAAAGAAGAGGGTAAAGATTTATTAAACAGGTAATGGTGCAAAATTAACTCAAAGTGGTTGAAAGATTTAGATGTAAAACCCGAAACAGTGAAACTACTAGAAGAAAACAAAAGAGAAATCCTCCAAGATTGGTTTGGGTAAACATTTACTGGAGATGCCTCTGAAAGCCCAGACAACAAGAATGAAAATAGACAAATGGGCTTGCAGCAAACTAAAAAGCTTCTGCAGAGCAAAGGAAATAAGTAATAGAGTGAAAAAACAACCCATGAATTGAGAGAATGTATTTGCAAACCATATCTCTGACAAAGGATTAATATCTAAACTACTTAAGGAACTTAACAGCAAACAAACAGGTAACCACATTTAAAGATGGAGAAAGGGTCTAAATAGACATTGCTCAAAAGCAGACAGACAAATGGCCAACAGATGTACGAAAAGATTCTTGACAGTCCTAATCATCAGGGGAATGCAAATGAGAACCAGGAGGAGATATCTCCTCTCACCTGTCAGAATGGCAATTATCAAAAAGACAGAAGATAGTTTTGGGTGAGGGTGTGGAGAAAAGGGAGCTCTGTGCACTGTTTGTAGGAATGTGAATTGTGCAGCTTTTTTATGGGAAACAACTACTGTCCAGCGATCCCTCTTCTGGGTATCTGTCCAGAGGAAGTGAAATCAGCACCCTGCAGGATGTCAGCTCTGCCACGTTCACTGCACCCCGGGGCTGCTGCAGCGTATTCACAACAGCTAAGCTACAGAAGCAACTAGCGTTCATCGCTGGATGAATGGATGAAGAGAACATGGCACATACACGTGAACAAGAAGGAAATGGTGTCACCTGTGCAACACGGATGAACCTCGAAGATGTTATGCTAGAGGAAATGAGCCAGACCCAGAAAGACAAAGGCTGCCTGATCTCACTTAAATGTGGAAGCTCGGGCAGTGCCTGTGGCTCAGAGGAGTAGGGCGCCGGCCCCATATGCTGGAGGTGGCAGGTTCAAACCCAGCCCTGGCCCAAAACTGCAAAAAATAAAATAAAATAAAATAAATGTGGAAGCTAGGAAAGTCAGCTTCCCAGAAGTAGAGAGTAAGGTGGTGGTTGCCAGAGGCCAGGCAGTTGGGGTGGGGGAAGGGGAGATGTTGCTCAAATGGAAGGTATGAGGTTTCAGCCAGAGGGAGGCATAAGCTTTAGTGACCCATTTGCCCTGTATGGCAACTACAGCAAATCATAACGCAGCATACATTTCAAAAAAGAAATACAACACGGCAAGCTTCGTTACTTAGAGGGAAAAGCACACCCACCCGCCTGACAAAATCAACCAGTGGTGAAGACTGGAATTACATGGGGCCGTAAATAGTCACCACCCTCTGGAATCAGGGTGGCTTTCTCTTGTATAAAGACCCACCTACCCTACTAGCTGGGAACTCCTAGGTTAAGATCGTGGGGACTGCCACACAGGTTACTTGGCCGAAAATGGTCACAGCAACATGGCCCATAATAGCCCCATATTGAAAATCCCACGTGTCCATCAACTTTAGCGTTCTGGGCGATTCCTCACGATGATAGAACACTGTGTAGCAACTGACGTGAACGAACATTACTGTGTAGCCACGTAGATTAATCTTAGAAACATCATGTGCCATGAAAGAAAACCAGGCACAGACACTTCCAATAGTAAACTTCCATTTATAGGAAGTTGGAAAATAGGCCTCGTAAAGCCTCGCTTTTCTAGGAATGTGCACGGAGACAGTCACCTATGAACAGAAGCAAGTGCCGAAGAAACCACAGTCGCCTGTGCAGAGTGGGGGTTTAGAATGGGGCAGGGAGCATGCACAGCTGTTGAGATGCCAAAAGTGGTCTAGTTCTTGACTTTGATAGTGGTCACAAGAGTGTTGGCTTTATAGTTATTGATTTGG
>NW_003852472.1:6771203-6776993 GCF_000181295.1 Otolemur garnettii
GTCTCCTCCTCCAGTATTTCCATGGTTCGGTGCCTGCGTCTTCTAGATCTTTACTAACAATGGGTTGTCCAGGTGGGGACTTCCTTAGCCCCACCCTAACTAAAATGGCACTCTGCCCTCCCTCCAGACCTGCACCCACTTCCTCTCTCCCTCCCTGCTCTCCTCTGCCCATTTAACATACTACATAGTGTGTCCCACACACCTTGTTCATTGCTTGACTTTCTTCTCTGAACATACAAGGACAGAAGTTTTTGCCTTCCCACCTGAAACTCCACTGCTGTGACCTCCACACTTACAACAGTGCCCGGGACATAGCAGGTGTTCAGAAAAAATTATCAAATTCATCTCGGGGTTGATTGTGAAACCTGAAAATTTGGAACAGATAATTGAAAGTTTTTCTTTTCTTTTCTTTTTTTAAGAGATGGATTCTCACTCTGTCACCCAGGCTGGTGTGTGGTGACACAATCATAGTTCATGGTAGCCTCAAAGTCCTGGGCTCAAGCAATCCCCCTGCCTCAGCCTCTTCAGCATCTGGGACTGCAGGTGCATGCCACCATGCTCAGCTAATTTTTTTCTTTTTGTGTAGAGATGGGGTCTTGCTATATTGCCCAGGATGGTCTCATACTCCTGGCCCTAAGCTATTCTCCTGCCTCAGACTTCCAAGTGCTGGGATTACAGATGTGAACCATGTACTTTGCTCTTTCCTTCTCTGAATGAGAATTTTTGAATATTGAATTGAAACTTACATAACATAAACAGATAAGTGTACATTTAAAAGTGTACAATTCAGTAGCATTTAATACATTCACAGTGTTGTGTAGCCAACACCTCTATGTGATTCTAGAACATTTCATCACTTCAAAAGGGCCCTGTCCCCCATTAAGCCATCCCTCCAGTTCTCCCTTCACCTACCCTGGTGACCACTAATCTGCTTTCTGGCTCTGTGGATTTGCCCATTCTGGCCAGTTCATATAAACATCATTGTTACCCATTCATCACTCGATGGACAGACATTTGGGTTGTTTCCACTTTGTTCAGCTCTTGTGAATAATACTGCTATGCTCATTTGTGTGCAAGTATTTTTTTGAACACCTGCTTTTAATTCTTTGGGGAAATCCCTTCTTAATACTGATGTCACCAGCCCATGCCAGCTCTTTAAAAAACATTCCACTAGGAGTTAGCTGAGAAACGTTGGAGAAAGCTAGGATTGAGCTCAAATTCCAGCCCTGCAGCCCATCACCTGCTCTCTGAGCCTCAGCTTCCTCATCTGTCCAATGGGAATGAGAAAATTTTAAGGATCAGGGTCCTGTTTTTTCTGCACCATTCACCTTTACTGATGTTCTCATACTGTTGTGATTTGAAAGATGATGATAGAAAAATCCCCCAACCTGACCTGACGGTTAACCAGTGATGTGCCCCGGGTTTCCCCAACTAGGACCGCGGTGCGACTTACAGTCTCATCTCATCTCTATTGAGCCTGAGAACGCTGGGGAAGGCGCTTAAATGCGGTTTGCAGAGGGCAGGCCTGGTTCCTGTCATTGCAGAGTCTGGACAGCAGAGGGCGCCGTTGGAACAGATTTCAGCCCAGCCTCCCGCTCACCAGAACTCGGGAGACTTGCTGTAAATGTCCCGTTCAGCCAAGTTCAATAGCGGGCCCCCCTCCCTCTCCTCACTCATTTCCTCCCCCGACTCCTTCCTTCCTAATGTGAAAAGTTGCTGTTCTGATTTCTCTGTTTTTTCACAATTTGAATGGTTGGCATACACATTTTTCTTAAAGTAGCGTCGTTCTGAAAGGTGCCTTAAAACACTGCGAGCAATTCCTAGTACATCCCCTGACACCCCAAGCCGCTGTCCGGTTTGCTCTCAGATGTGGCGTTGCAGGCTGTGGGGTCTTCCCGGCGGCAGGCAGGGAGCCTCCGCGGTCCCTCACTGAGCAAGTCCAGGCTTCAGGGGCTCCTTGCCATATGGGGGTGAGCTGTCCAGGACTGCCTGGGCTGCACCCTGGCTTGTTCAAGGGGACGGGGTGGGACCGACCACTTGTTTTCCCCCCCAAGCCTGGTGCTCAGGTAAGGGTGGGCCCCTGGTCCCAGAATCTACCGCTCCCGGCGCTGACATCCCAAGATTCCGGCTGGGAAGGCCGCAGGACTGGGCCGAGCGGCTGGCAGGTTCCTCGGCCTGACCCCCGGGGGCGCTGAGCACCCTGTCTGCTTGGTCTCCTCTCTTGTGTCCCCGACCCCCTGCAGCTGTCCCCAGAATTGCCAGCATCGGGTCCCAATGTGCCTCCTCCCTGAACCATTTGCTACACAGAGAGTGACAGGCCCAGACACCCCCTTGTCCTTCCCCACCACCTAGAACTTGGGTGAGGGCAGGGTTATCTTGCCGAGGTCTGTGGGAGATGGATTTTAAGAAACTCACCCAGGGATTCAACCTGACCCACGGAGGGTGCCAGGGAACCTCTAGGCCCCTTTCAGAAACTTGGTGGAGTTTAGTTTTATTAAATGGGGATTATTTTGTTCTATAGGGATTAATTTTATAATTCTAGCACCTTATGGCCAGTAGCTGATTGGTCCCAATCCCCATATTTTTCTAGACGAGGGGAGTGATGGACTTTGTCACAGCCTCAGAAAGTGTCAGGTCAGGGTGAAACCCTGCCATCTGGTGTGTGACAAAATTGGCACTGTGTTCTGCCTTCTGCCCCCCCTGGGGCCTGGTCTCCTGTCCAGGTGAAGGGTCCCCTGTGCCGAGTGTGAGTGAACCTGAGCCCAGCTCATTCTGATGCCCTGGGAGGCTGACATGTGCTGGAGAGGATGGCTGGACCCCCAGGGAACTCACCCCAGAATCAAATGGGCATTCTGAGGTTTCTGCAAATGACAGCTTGGGAAAGAAATGTAAACAGAAAGGTGCAGGGCAGGGTGCTAAAAGGACCTCTGTCTCGGTTCTGGCCCAGGGCATTTCAGGCTGTAGAGCGTTCCCTGCAGCAGGCAGGGAGCCTCTGCTGTCAGTAGCTGTCAAATACCTTTTTTTAAAAAATTAAATCATAACTGTGTACATAAATGCACTTATGGAGAGAAGGAAACACCATCATGTTTTAAAGTGAGGTGCTGCTCCCTTTTATGCATCGAATTGTGTCTCCCCCAAACTCACATGTTGACATTCTAATCCCCAGTGCCTCAGAATGTGACTCTGGCTGGAGAAAGGGTTGTTAAAGAGGATGTCAAGTTGAAGTGAAGTCATTAGGCCGGGCTATCCAGTGGGACTGGCGTCATTATAAGAAGGGGCTGAGTGTGGTGGCTCACACTTGTAATCCCAGCACTTGGAGGGGGGCTGAGGCAGGAAGAGTCCTTGAGGCCAGGAGTTTGAGAACAGCCTGGGTAACATAGTGAGACCCCATCTCTACAAAGTTTAAAAATTAGCAGGTATAGTGGGCTGTGCCTGTAGTCCCATCTACTTGGGAGGCTGAGGAGTTTGAGGTTGCTGTGAGCTATGACCACACCACTGTGCTCCAGCCTGGGCAACAGAGCAAGGTCCTGTCTCAAAAAAAAAAAAAAAAAAAAAAAGAGGAAGTTAGGCCACAGAGGCAAGATCACAGGGCCACATGAAGACAATGGGAGAAGATGCTCCTTTAAGCCATCAAGTTAACACTTTGGTCTTGGGCTTCCAGCCTCCAGAACTGTGGGAAAATGACTTTCTGTTGTTTAGAAATGTCCAGCTAATACCCCCTATGTGGGCTTCCCTGTGGTGATGGGCAGGGGACACCCACCTGCAGCTTTTGAGAGAGGCTGAGCAAACAGCTGGAAATCCATTTTTTTTTTTTTTTTTTGGAGAAAGTTGTTGGGATGCTGTGTGCACCCCCATCTGGCCCTTACGGGGGTATAGAGGAACACCCCCTCTTCCCTCTAGCCCAGCCAGGGGAGGCTGCTTCTAGAAGACCATGTGGAGAATTCGATATGTGTCCCTGGAACAGGGGACCCAGTGGACTGGGGTCTGACTAATTTTTTTCATAATTTGATTCAATTTTATCATTTTTTGCATTTATCTAATAATTCTAAGTCCTAGAGCAACATTCTTCTATTTTTAAAAATTGACATAGAATTCATATGCCATAAAAGTCACCCTTTTGAAATGTACAATTCAGTGTTTTTTAGTACGTTCAACTATCACCACTATATAATTCCAGAACATTTTCATCTCCCAAGGAGAAACTCATCCTCGTCTCCCCAGCCTCTGGCCAGCATAATCCACTTGCTGTCTCCAGGGACCTGCCTGCCCTGGGCATTCCGTGTGAGTGGAATCAGACCCTCGGGGGGCTTTTGTTTCAGTTCCGTGCATGTCACGGCCTGTATGAGCACTGCACTCCCCATCCGTGGAACATCATGGGTTATGGCTACTGTGTTTATCCATTTATCAGTTGATAGATATCTGCACTGTTTCTAATTTTTGGCCATTATGAATAATACTGCGTACGCAATCATTTGCACACATGTTTTTGTGTGGCCGTGTCTTCATTTCTCTTGGGTATATACGATTAAGTGAAGTTCCTGGGTAACTGTACGTTTATCTTTCTGCGGGACTGCCAGACTGCTTCACTTTCCCACTCGTGGCGTAGGAGGACTCCAGGGTCTCTGCCTCTTTCTAACACTCACTATTGTTTGTCTTTTTTATTGCCGCCATCCTAGCGAATGTGAAGTGGTATTTTGTTATGGTTTTGATTTCAATCTCCCTCATTACTAATGTCCAGCATCTCTTCATGTGTTTATTGGCCATTCCTTGGAAAATTGGAAAATATCTTCCTTGGAAAATTGTCTAAGTGTCTAAAATAAGAGGGCCGCACAGGGTCTCCCACCGCCGGCAGCCCCTGCCCTGTGGAGCAGTCCACTGTCCCATCTGATGTACAGTGGCCAGGGCTGGGTGCTAGAGAAAGGTGCCACAGAGAAAAGAATGTACTGTGAGTCACGGTGGGTGCCGTATCTGTATTTGTGTTCGTACTGTGTCTACAACTGCTGCAGATAATGGAGTGGGTACTGGGGATAGCTGTTGTGTCACTGGGTCAGACCAGGGATTGAAAAACAGATCACATGTGGCCCTGACCTTGGGCAGCTCCTGGCCAGGCACAGATCATTACAGGCCACGGTAGAGACCTGTGCAGGGTGTGGCGGCAGAGGTGACTCTGAATGTAGGTCTCAAAGTGGGATTCTGGGACCAGCAACTGTGGCATCTCTTGGGAAACTCTTAGAAATACAGATTCTCGGCCCCCATCCATACCTGCCCAAACAGAAACTTCATGGGTGGGGCCCCACAATTTAAGTGAAGTGTGCAATTCACATGACATAAAATGAACTATTTTAAACTCTACCATCCAGTGGCATTTAGTACATTTACAGTGTTGTACAACCTTTGCCTCTCTCTAGTTCTTAAATATTTTATTGGTTTTTTGTTTATTTTAATTTTATTTAGAAACAGGGATCTTACTCTGTTGCCAAGAGTATTGTGGCTCCTTCATAGCTCACTTCAGCCTTGAACTCCTAGGCTCAAGCCATTCTCTCTCCTCATCCTTCCACATAGCTGGGACTACAGGCTGTGCCACTGTGCCTGGCTAACTTTTCTATTTTTGTAAGACAGGGTCTTGCTATGTTGCCCAGGCTGGTCTCAACTCCTTGCTCAAGAGATCCTCCCACCTTTGCTCCCAGAGTGCTGGGATTACAGGTGAGAGCCATCACTCCCTGCCTATTTTACTTTTGTTAATTGACAAAAATTATACATATTTATTATGTATATGTTGTTTTTTTTTTT
>NW_003852472.1:6777626-6789194 GCF_000181295.1 Otolemur garnettii
AACAAAGGAATTGCAGGGTCAAATGGCAGGTCTATTTTTAGTTCTCTAAGTGTTCTCCAGATGTCTTTCCAAAAGGAACATACTAGTTTATATGTTGTTTTGAGAAATATATGCACATTGTGGAATGGTAAAATCAAACTCAATTAACACGTATCACACCTCACATTTATTTTATTTTTGGTGGTGAGAATATTTAAAATCTCTTAGCAATTTTTAAGCATAGTAGTTCAAGCCTGTAATCCTAGCACGATGAGAGGCTGAGGCGGGTGGATTGCTTGAGCTCAGGAGTTCCAGACCAGCCTGAGCAAGAGCAAAACCCCATCTCTACTAAAGATAGAAAAAAAACTAGCTGGGCATCATGATGGGCGCCTGTAGTCCAGCTACTCAGGAGGCTGAGGCAGGAGGATTGCTTGAGTCCAAGATTTTGAGGTTGCTGTGAACTGTGCCTCCAGGGCACTGTACCCAGGGTGCCAGAGTGAGACTCCGCCTCCCACCCCCTAAAAGTATGTAACATTGTCATCAACTACAGTCATTGTGTGGCACATCTAAATGTTTCTGCTGTCCTCAAGGCATTGCCTGTGCCTACGAGGCAGTTACTGCCCATCTCCCCACCCCCTAGGGACCACTCATCTCACTGGGGGCTTGCCTCGTTGGATAGTTCATATAAATGGAATCACCCAACCTGTATTCCTTTATAAATGGCTTCTGCCACTTAGGACAACGTTTTCGAGGTTTATTCATATGCAGCACGTGCTAAACACAGTAGTGCCCCCTCGTCTGAGGTTTTGCTGTTATTAGTATTAGCTACATGTGGTCAATTGTGGCCTGAAATACTATATGGAAAATTCCAGAAATAAATGATTCATAAGTGTCAGCTTGCTCACCATTCTGAGTAGCAGGTTGAAATCTGGTGCTGTCCAGCTAGCTCTGCCCCACTCGGGACGTGCGTCACCCTTGGCCCCTGGGCATGTTAGTCACGTGGCGCCCACTCAGTTACCAGGTCGGAAAAAGGGCTCAGTACTGTGTGTGGTTTCAGCATCCCCCTGGGGGCTCGGGATGTGCCTCCTACAGATGAGGGGGGGCTATTGCACTCCATTTCTTTTTTGAAAAAAATTTATATATCCTTTATATATAAAAAAAAATAAAATTTGTCATTTAACCATTTTTGAGTGAACAGTTCGGTGGCATTAAGTACATTCGCATTGTTGAGCAGCCATCAGGTGTATCTGTTTCCAGAACTTTTTCATCATCCCGAACAGAAACGCTGTACTCAAGAAAAATAACTTCCCACTCTCCCCTTCCCCCGTGCCTCACCGTTCCACTTTTTATCTCTATGGATTTGCCCGGTCTGAGTACCTCATGTGGAGAGTTTCTCCTCTTGTGTCTGGCGTGTTTAAGGTCCATCCATGTTGCTCCACGTACCAGAATTTCATTGCTGTTTATGGCTGAATGATGCCCTGTTGTATGGACAGACCACGTTCTGTTTCTCCATTCACCTGCGGATGCACATTTTGGGTCGTTTCTACTTCTGCTTGACTTTTGTAAATAGCACTGCTAAGAACATTTGGGTACAAGTGTTTGTTTGAGTCCCTGTTTTCAGTTCTCAGGGCATATACCTAGGAGGGGAATTGCTGGGCCATATGGAAATTCTACATGTGGCTTTTTGAGGAACTGCCAAAGCCAGCAATCTGTTTTAATGATCCTTCCCCAGTGACTCCGAATCATTCCCATTTTACAGATGAGGCACAGCTGAGGTTCAGAAGCATGTCTGGGGTCAAATTGCTCAGAAAGGGCCAGCTGAGGGCCACCCCACTATTTGGAGGCTCTTTCTTTAGGGTTGGACCAGGCCTGGTGCTGTGATCTCTGGGCTCTGGGGAGAGCTCTGTGCACAGCCACATGTGACCCTGGACCTCTCCCTCTCCCCAGACACCACCACTCCCTGCAGGAGAGGGCAGGGCCTGTGGCAGAGGCCCTGGGCATGTTAGTCACGTGCCCACGTTAGTCACGTTAGTCACGTTAGTCACGATATATAAATTTTTTTCAAAAAAGAAATGGAGTGCAATAGCCCCCCCTCATCTGTAGGAGGCACATCCCGAGCCCCCAGGGGGATGCTGAAACCACACACAGTACTGAGCCCTTTTTCCGACCTGGTAACTGAGTGGGCGCCACGTGACTAATATGCCCAGGGGCCAAGGGTACCCTGGTGTCTCTCCCACTCAGTTATTCTGACCTAGAGCCCCTAATGTGCCCCTTGCCCAGAAAAGAGCCCTTGCCTGTCCTCACTGCCTAGGGGTCCCTGGGCACACCAGTACCCCCCCAGGCCCAAAGCCCCCACCAGGCCCACCACAGTGACAGATATGGAGCCCAGGCCAGAACTGTGGAGAGCCCTGTGGAAATGAGATGAAAACTGCCAAACAGAAATGCCAAGAAATGTCTAATGAAAGTTACGACTTCATCAATGAAGTATTCTGTTCACAAGCATATTATTATTGTTGGGTGATAGTTTCTGGGTTTACTGTTTCTCACTTGCAGAAATCCCTGCCTATACCTGGAGGGATAGAGGAGAAATCCCCGCTTTCACAAGTAAAACTGAAATGATCCTTCACCTGGGTGCCTCTGATGTGCTCAGGGTGTCAGGGGATGGGAACTCCAGAAGCCAGAGTGCCCAGGGCCTTTGCAAGTTGGAGGGAGGTGGGGGAACATGGAAGTCTGCTGCAGAGATAGCGCAGACTCAGGCAGAGCCCCCTGCAGGCAGGGAGGAGGGAAAGAGATGCCCACAGGTACCAGGTCAGTCCTAGTCCCAAACTCCTGGGCTGCTGGCACAGGACGGCACAGGACCTCCAGCCCGATTTCCTTCCTTCCTTCCTTCCTTCCTCCCTCCCTCCCTCCCTCCCTGTCTTCCCTTCCTGTCTTCCCTCTTTCCTTCCCTTCCCTCCCCTCCCCTCCCCTCCTCCCTTTCTATCTCTCTCTCTCTCCCCGTCCCCTTCCCTCTCTCTCCCTCCTTCTCTCTTTCTCTCCAAGGTCTCACGGTGATGTCCCAGGCTGGAGTACCATGGTGTCAGCCTAACTCACTACAACCTCAAACTCCTGGGCTCAAGTGATCTTTCTGCCTCAGCTTCCTGAGTAGCTGAAACTACAGGCACCTGCCACAATACCCAATTAATTTTTCTATTTTTAGTGGAGACGTGGTCTTGCTGTTGTTCAGGCTGGTCCTGAATGCCTAAGCTCAAGCTATCCTCCCACCTTGGCCTCCCAGGGTGCTAGGATTGCAGGTGTAAGCCACCATGCCCAGCCCCAAGTCCAGTCTCTGGGTCTCTGGCTGCCTTACCAGAGACTGAAGTTTTGTCCTTATACTTTTCTGTTTTCTAGTATAACTTCATAAACCTTTTCAAAGTGCCTGCTTGGTGCCTGGTTTTATGGCAGCCACTGGGGGTTTGGGGCTTATGGCGTGAGGGAACTCTCAGCTCAGTACAGATGGAATCAGCTGAGTGAACCCCTGCAGCAAACACCTAGAGGTGCTCTGGGGGTCTCAAGAGCGTAGAGCAGCAGGGACTGGCTGGGGCAGGTGAGTGGGGTTGGGTCAGTACAGCCATGGGTATGGGGGCTGCTTGGATGTGCCTGGAGCCAGGGCTGCTAGTTGGGAGGTAGTGATAGCAGCAACGTCACAGAAAAGATAGTGTGTTCGTTTCCTGGGCTGCTGTAACAAATCACTGGCATGCCTCAGAGATACTGGGGCTTTGGTTCAGAGATACTGGGGCTTTGGTTCTAGAACACCGCAATGAAATAAATATTGTAATAAAGCAAGCCACACATACTTTTTCGTTTCCCAGTATACATAAAAGTTATGTTTTCATGATATCATAGTCTATTGGGGTGCAACAGCATTATGTCTAAAAAGTGTACATACCTTATTGCTAAAAAATGCTAACGATCATGGGCCCCTTCAGCAAGTCATACTGTTTTTGCTGGTGGAGGGTCTTGCCTCGGTGTTGATGGCCGCCGACTGATTAGGGGTGGTGGTTGTTGAATGTTGGGGTGCTGTGGCAATTTTGTAAAATTTCAGATGAGCGTGAGGTACAGACGGTTAGGTTACATTGTTTGCATTTGTTAGGTAAAGCGCAAGTTGTGGTTGTGGCCCTCGCCCAGGTGTGCCATAGACCTGGGCCTGTCAGCTGAGAGCTCACTGTGACGAACTCTTAAAAGAAGATGAAGTTCATGGCATCAATTGGCTCTTAACCTCCATGTAAGATTCCCCTGTAGCGTCTGATGCTGTTTGTTAGTGTTTTACCCACAGTAGAACCCTTTCAAAGTTGGAGTCACTCCGCTCAAACCCTGCCACCGCCCCTAACTAATTGTGGAATTTTCTAAATCCTTTGTTGTCATGTCAACAATGACCACAGCATCTTCAGCGGCAGCAGGTGCCATCACAGGAAACCACTTTCTTGGCTCATCCCCAGGAAACAGCTCCTCATCCATTCCAGTTTGGTCAGGAGATTGCGGTACCTGGTCACGTTTTCAGGCTCTGCTTCTAATTCTAGTCCCTTGCGTTTCCACCTCTTCTGCAGCTCCTCCTTCCATGGAAGTCCTGAACTCAAAAGCAGCTGTGAGGGTTGGAACCAACTTTCCAAACTATTGGGGATGTTGATATTTTGACCTCCTCCTGTGAATCACAAGTGTTCTTAATGGTGAATCTTTTCCAGAAAGTTTTTTAATTTACTTTGCCCACAGGCATCAGAGGGACCACTGTCTGTGGTAGCTATAGCCTTAGGAAATGCATTTCATACACACTAAGATTCGATGATCAAAATTACTCTTTGGTCCACAGGCTGCAGAATGGATGTTGTCTTAGCGGTCATGAAAGCGACATTCATCTCTTTGTACACTTTCATCAGAGCTTGAGGGAGACTAGGTATATTATCAATGACCAAGAATATTTTGAAAGAACTCTTTTTTTCCCCTGAGAAGTAGGTCTTAGCTAGGGGCTTAAAATATTCAGTAAACCATGGTGCTACCATCCAGGCTTTGTTGTGCCATGTCTAGAGCTCAGGTGGAATAGATTTGGCTTAATTTTTTTTTTTTTTTTTTGCAGTTTTTGGCCGGGGCTGGGTTTGAACCCACCACTTCCGGTATATGGGGCCGGTGCCCTACTCCTTGAGCCACAGGTGCTGCCCAAATTTGGCTTAATTCTTAAGGGCCCTAGGATTGTCAGGATGGCAGAGTGGGCATTGGCTTAAGGTCAAGTCACCCTTTAAGATTAACCCTTAACAAAAGAGTCATCCTGTCCTTTGAAGTTTATGCCAGGAATTGATTTTCCTCTCTATGAAAACTCTAAATGACATATTTTCCAATATTTGGCTGTTTTGTTTGCATTGAAAATTGGTTGTTGAGTGTAGCCACCTTCATCAACGATCTTGGCTGGATCTTCTTGGTAACTTGCTGCAGCTTCTCCGTTGTCACTTGCTACTTCACCTTGTCTTTCTACGTTATGGGAACAGCTTCTTCTTTTTTTTTTTTTTTTTGAGATGGAGCCTCAAGCTATCCCCCTAGGTAGAGTGCCATGGCATCACGCTCACAGCAACCTCCAACTCCTGGGCTCAAGCGAGTCTCCTGCCTCAGCCTCCCAAGTAGCTGGGACTACAGGTGCCTGCCACAATGCCTGGCCATTTTTTGGTTGCAGCCATCATTGTTGTTTGGCGGGCCCGGGCTGGGGATTCGAACCCGCCACCTTAGGTGTATGTGGCTGGCGCCCTAGCCGCTTGAGCCATAGGCCCCGAGACAGCTTATTTTCTTAAACCTCGTGAATCCACCTCTGTTACCTTCCAACTTTTCTTCTGCAGCTTCCTCCCCTTCCTCACCCTTCACAGAATTGAAGAGAGTCAGGGCCTTGCTCTGGATTGGCCTTTGACATAAAGGAATGCTGTGGCTGGTTTGATCTTCTATCCAGACCACTCAAACCTTTCCTATGTCGGCAGCAACATTGTTTCAGTCTCTTATCATCTGTGTGTCCACTGAAGTAGCACTTTTCATTTCTTTCAAGAACTTTTCCTTTGCATTCACAACTTGTCTACCTGGAACCAGAGGCCTCGCTTTCTCCCGATCTCAGCTTTTGACCTACCTTCCTCACTAAGCTTGATCATTTCCAGCTTTTGATTTAGAGTGAAGGACGTGGGACTCTTCCTTTCACTTGAACACTTAGAGACCACTGTAGGATTCCTAACTGGGCTAATTTCAATATTGTTGGGTCTTATGGAATAGGGAGGTGGGAGGAGGGGGAGAGCCGGCCAGTGAAACTGTCAGAACATCGTCAGTGAAGTTTGCCTTTGTGTATGGAGAGAGTTTGTGGTGCCCCAAGACATGTACGATAGTAACATCAAAGATCACTGATCCCGGAGCACTGTAACAGATTTAATAATGAGGGGAAAGTTTGCAATATTGCCGGAATGAGCAAAATATGACAGAGACAGGCGGTGAGTGCACGCTGTTGGGAAATGGTGCCGACGGACTTGCTTGATGCAGACTTGCCCAGAACCTTCCTTTCATAAGGCAAAAACGCAGTATCTGCAGAGCGCAAAACCGCGAGGTCTGCCTGTGCCACCCACTGGGTGGCTTACAACAGCAGAAGTGTGTCCTCTCCTGGGTCTGGAGGTCAGGAGTCCAGAACCCACGTGTCAGCCGGGCCATGCTTCCTCAGAGACCAGGAGAATCCTTCCTCGCCCATCCCTAGCTTCTGGCTGTGACTAGCAATCTCTGTCCTCCTTGGTTTGTGGCTGTGTCAGGCACCAATCCTGTGTGGACTGCCAGATGGCATTCACCCTGCGTGCCTCTCTTTTCCTCTCTTAAAAGGACACCATCCTATTCAGTGTGACCACAGCATCATTTACATTTTAGTTACATCTGCAAAAGACTCTGTTTCCAAATACTGGCCCATTCACAGGTACCAGGGTTAGGCTTTCAACCTGTCTTTTTGGCAGTCACGATTCCCAGAGCATGTCATCAGGGGAAGGGAGTCAAAGGTGACTGGGTGGGAGGATGGAGGCAGTGCCAGCTGTGAGATGGGGAGATTGTGAGATTGTGAGTGTGCAGGAGGCAAACTGGGGGAGGGAATGATGAAAGCCACGTGGCACCTGCCAGGTCCGAGTGGTGGGTTCATGGGGCATCTAGGAACCGAGGTCCAGGAGGCAGTTAGATGTGTGGGCTGCAGTTCAGTGGAGAGGGTCAGGGAGGAGGGTCGGTGAGGAGGTGCATTTGTGTGGGTGCTAGTTAAAATCAGGTGAGCAGAGGAGACAACCCAGCGGAAGGCAGAGCATCATTTCGACAAAACATTTTGGGGTGAGTGGAGAAGGAGGATCACACGGGAGACAGAGGCCAAGGCCGGGGTAGGAAGAAGCCAGAGAGGTGGCGGGAGGGGCTTCCTGGAGAGAATGGGCAAGAACACGCGGAGAAAATCTGGTCTCTGGCCACGAGGGGGCGCTCCGCACCAGCTCATCGGGAAATGTCCATAGGCCGCAGGGGGAGAAACTGTATCAATAAATTTAAATTTCTGAATGTACTTTTCCTATGCATAGAGATTACCTGTGGGGTAGGGCTACTGACTGAAATGTATTTTAAACAGTTATAGAAAAACGCTACTCAAACCTCTTTTAGGAAATCAGTGATTAGGATTGTTAAAATAAATTGGTTGTGGGTTTGGGAGGAGGAGGAGGAGACACGCTTTGGGGGCGCACGTCAGAGGCATGACTGTTCCACTTCTCTGAAATGCAGGGACCCAGATGCTTTTTTTGATTCCCCATTCCTAAAGAGATGGTGAACTAACATAGCTCTCTTCCTCTGACCCTGGGAGAAGTTTCAGAAGGGAAGAATCGGTTTGCACATCACAGAGTCTAACAGAAAAACAAGAGTCAGAGGGTGGTTGGGTCTCACAGGAGGAGAGAACAGCACAGATTAGGCTGGGCTTGTGCCCCTTCTCTGTTCACGTTGACCTGGGGCATCGTGTCCACTTCCCAGGAGCCACTGCAGGGTGGAGAATGACAGGGCCAGCCACCACCCTCTGATGACTAGAACAGTGACGCCTAGGGTGAGATAGATGGTGGGGCTGTCATCAGCTGGTGACCTACGTGACTTTTTGGAACAGAGACCCTCACGCTTATCTCCCACTGATGGCTTGGAACTGTCCTGGACTGTTAGAGGAGAGAGAAATAGGCTTCTACTGGGTTAAATCACTTTTTACACATTTGTAACACTATTTGCTACACAGCCAAGCCTACCCTAACATAAGACTCCAAGTCATAACTCAAAATTAAGGATTTCTATGTCACAAAGGACCTACAGATTGAGTTAACAGATAGGTGACAGGTGGAAAAAGAGGATTGCGACATTCAAACTAACAAGGGCTTAATAGCTATTCTGGGTAAGAAATTCCTATAAAACAACTGGGGGAAAAATCCAACCAAAACACTCTAGAGATCCAACCATTTGAGAAGTGGCAAAGGATAAGAATTCACTGAGGGGGAAATACAAAAATCAGTCAGACTTGGCGGATATAGAAAGGCAGGTAAGGAAAGCTTGGTATGGAGGGGAAGTCGGCAATCCCCACACGTTCACTGCTGCTGGTGGGATGCGTCCTGGTGCAGGCTTCAGGGGAGCAACCTGGTGGGATGAATGGGGTTACGAATGGCTTCACTCCATGCCCAGCAATCTCACTGTAACTCTGACATGGGGACCTGGGTAAAGGAGCCATCATGGCACCATTAGTGGCAGCAGGAAGGGGAATGGATCAAATCCCCCTGCCAGGGAATTAATATCAAGCACAGAAATAATAAACTAAACCACCAGCAGCATTGAATGAAACAGCATAAGAGACAGAATGAGGAACTGTGCCATTTACATAAACTGAAGATAACTACACACAAAGTAGCAGTACACACACACACACACACACACACACACACACCCAAGGATATATTAAATCCAGTGCTTCCAGGGGTAGATCTGGAGGGGTGGGGAAGTGAACTCAGGCCCTCTGTGGCCATCAGTTCTGCGAGCTGAATGTTGAGATTAGCTCAACTTTCTGTCCAAAGGGAGAAAAATCCCAACACTCTGGGGGGAGCATATTATCTGCGGGGCCTGACCCCATCACCTGATCCTTCACTCAGTGCCGCTGAGTGAGTACAGAGTTCATTTCATCCTTCCAATTTTGTGATTCAGTAGAGATTTCAACACTCAAAAGCTTAATTAACTCCCTTTTAATTGAAGTGGTCGTCTCAGTCATGGTGTCTGCACGCAGGACAATTTGCTTGGCCTCCAGTACTTCATTACAAGGCCTAATTTCCGACTCAGCCATTACCTAGCCCAAGTCAGGGTAGATAAGTCTTCAGTTGGTAGGGATTTGGTGGTACCTTGGCCTCCAGGAGGACTGACCCCAGGGAGGAAGGCTGTGTAGATTATACAGAGAAGAGGATTCCGCGGAGGAGGCAGCAGGTGGGCAGTGATTAGGACTCACTTTGGGGTAAGGGTGACAAGCACAGCAACCAACTAAGCTCACAGCCAGCCACCTACCTTTCCTGAGTGGATAATTGTCCCTTGACAGGAAGTCATTCTTTTTCTTTCTTGTCTTTTAAGGCTAGGGTAGGCCACTTGTTTAAGTTTGTCTTCAGACCAATACTGATTGGAGAACCATCCCAGTTGAGGAATCAGCCTGGGAGAAGGTTAGGAAGTACTTTTCCGGGGTAGATCTGGAGCGGGTGGGGAAGTTCAAGGACAAGAGGTCACCAGGTTTGAGTATACACAGGGAGGCAGTTTGTCAAACAGGCTGGAGCCAGATTAGGCAGGATCTTGTTTTGTTTTTTCCTAGCAGTAGAGAGCCAAGTTATTGAACCCTTCTTGAGAGTCAACATTAGTTTATATGCTTTGGGAGGCAACTGACCCTTCTAATCTCAGCTTCACTTTGCTGTCAGAGGCGACAATCAGGAATTCTAGTTAAGAGTTGGGGAAGACTGTATTTTCCATAAATGATCTAGTCAATGCTTCCCATCCCATATGTTCTTCTCCCTTTGATATTCCAGCCATCAAGAGTTGGAATCTATATTCCTTCCTTCTCCTTGAATCTGGATAATCTTATGACTATGGGGGAAATGACATTATGTGACTTGTGAGTCTAGGTCATAAACTCAATGACCTTGAAATGTGCATGCCTAGCACCCAGCCACCATGCTGTGAGGAAGCCCAAGCAAGTACGTGGACAGGCCACGTGAAGTATTGCTGAGAGCCCACTGAGGTCTCAGTTGACAGGCAGCACCCACTGCTAGACATGTGAGTGAAGGGACCCAGAGATGATTCCAGTCTCTGCTATTGGGTCACTCCTAGTCTTCCAGCTGAAGCCTCAGACATCATGGAGCAAGGACAAGCCAGGTCTCTGGTCCTGTTTCCAAAGTCCTGCCCCACAAAATCTAGGAACAGAATAAAATAGCAATTAATGCTGCTAAATGTGGAGTGGATTGTTATGCACGAAAAGATAACCAGAACAAAAGGCTATTTTAATAGCAAAAGAGAGACAAAGAAGGCAGAGACAGTCTTGATGAGGAACAGACATTGTGTCAGTCTAATTGGGGATGGGGGAGGGGAGTTGAAGATAAAGGAATGACTGGCACAGTGATGTGCTCTTGATGGAAATGAGGAGGAGGAGTGGAAAAGACAGTCCTGTTGGCGTTGAATATGTTGATCATGAAGTAGCTAGATATTTCTGTGGGTAGAGATATTTCTGTGAAGAGTCTTCAGCCTATTGGTGCTCTCAGAGCCCTGGGCAGGAGTAGCTCAGGAAGGAAAGAAGAGAATTCAGAAGAGCCTTTTGGGGGGAGTGTGGAGAAGAGAAGGAGTCAGTGAAAGAGCCACAGGTCAATGAAAAACCCAGAGAGAGAGATGCCCAGCAGTGCCTGGGATGTGTAGAGAGCCAAGTTGTTCAATACCGTCTTAGCTGGCCACAGTGGCTCATGCTTGTAATCCTAGCACTCTGGGAGGCCATGGTGGTAGAATTGCTTGAGCTCAGGAGTCTGAGATTAGCCTGAGCAAGAGTGGGACCCTATCTCTACTAAAATAGGAAAAACTAGCTGGGGATTGTAGAGGGCGCATGTAATCCCAGCTACTTGGAATGCTGGGGAAAGAGGATCTCTTGAACCCAAGAGTTTGAGGTTGCTGTGAGCTATGATGATGCTATGGCACTCTCCCCTGAGCCACAGAGTCTCAAAAATAAATAAATAAATAAATAAAATGAAAGAAAGAAGGAAAAAAAAAAAAGAAAACCCAGCTCAGATGAAAATCATAAAAATGAATTTTTTTTCATTACCATTGTTGAGTACCATGGTATCAGCCTACACCAGAGGCTTGGGTAGATGTGTTACTTGTGTTATTTTACTTTAATTAGTTTTAATTTTTTGAACATATTCTGTTTTTTTGTTTTGTTTTGTTTTGTTTTGTTTTGAGACAGAGCCTCAAGCTATCGCCCTGGGTAGAGCGCTGTGGCATCACAGCTCACAACAACCTCCGAGTCCTGGGCTCAAGCGAGTCTCCTGCCTC
>NW_003852472.1:6789308-6813491 GCF_000181295.1 Otolemur garnettii
AACCCGCCAGCTCAGGGGTATGTGGCTGGTGCCTTAGCTGTTTGAGCCACAGGCGCCAAGCCCATATTCTGTTTTTTAAATTTATTCTCACAACAGCCCTGTGAAGCTGGGTGTTCTTCCAGGCCCCAAAGTTACACAGCAAGTCAGGGCTGGAGTCAGGATTTGAACTCGGCTCTTATTGGCACCAAAGCTCTCCTGTGTCTTTTTTTTTTTTTTGAGACGGAGTCTCACTATGTCACCCTTGGTAGAGTGCTGTGTGTCACAGCTCACTACAAAGTCAAACTCTTGGGCTTAAGCGATTCTCTTGCCTCAGCCTCCAGAGTAGCTGGGACCACAGGTGCCCATGGCAATACCCGCTGTCTCTCCTGTGTTTTTTGCATGTGTATTTCTGTCTCCTTCCCTCACTCCCTCCCTCCCCCAGTCCCTGCAACCACTGATCTACTTTCTGTCTGTAAGGGTTTTTCTCTTCTGGACCGTCCATGTGAGTGGAACCCTGTCTGTGTTGTTACCTGAGTCAGTACTTCAATTCCTTTTATGGCTGAATCATGTTCCACTGTGTGTGTTCCACATTTTGTTTCCCTGTTCATCTCTCAGTAAACATGTAGAGTGTCTCCACTTTCTGGCTCTTGTGAATGGTGCTGAGGTGAACATGTGTGTACAATTTTTTTTATGACCATCTGTTTTCAATTTTATCAGGAGAAATTATACTTTTTTTTTTTTTGAAACAGTTTCACTATGTCACCCTCGGTAGAGTGCTGTAGTGTTACAGCTCACAGCAACCTCAGACTCTTGGGCTTAAGCAATTCTCTTGTCTCAGCCTCCCAAGTAGCTGTGACTACAGGTGCCTGCCATAGCACTGGCTATTTTTAGAGATGAGGTCTTGCTCTGGATTAGGCTAGTCTCAACTGGTGAGCTCAGGCAATCCACCCACCTCGGCCTCCCAGAGGGCTAGGATTATAGGCGTGAGCCACTGCACCTGGCCCTGAGAAAGAATACCTTTGGGGAATGAATTGGCAGACATCAGAGGGAATGATGGTTGAGGTCCTCTTGAAGGAATGTCAGCTGATGTCCCTAAATTCTGTCTGAGGAAATCAGGGCTGTGAAGCTGAGACCCTGACATTCCACTGCCCACCAGAGAAGGCGAGAAATGTCCCTTTAGGGGATGGTCTAACACAATGTTTAAGATCTTGAACTCTAGGAAGTCTGGTTCCATGGAGTATAAACTCAGGAAAATTATTACAATGTTTTGGGCCTTAGTTTCCTCATCTATAGAATGGGGAAAAATAGTACATACTGCAAGGGCAGTCACAGTGGCTCACACCTATAATCCTAGCACTTTGGGAGGCCAAGGTGGGAGGATCACTTGAGACTAGGAGATTAGGAGTTCTAACCTTTGAAGAAAGAGGTTAGAACTTACAAGTCCAAAGAACAGGTGAAGACAAAAAGGGCCACAGAGGGTGACCTCAGTGGAGTGCAAACTGGATGGCAGGGGGGGAAGAAGGTGAGAGGACAGCCCTGGGTCATGCAGGCACTTGGGCTGTGGGGGAACAGGATGTCCACGCCATCTCTTCCTTTGGATGGTGCTCTCACACTTCTACCTCCCAGGGTGACTGGAGAGAAAGTTTCAGGAATATTTGTGAAGTGGGTGGTGTGGCTGGTGCTAGGAGCTTCTTCTCACACACTCCCCCGGTGTGACTTACAGAAAGGTAAACAACAGCCTGGTTGGCAGCAGCTTTAATAATAACATTGTTCTGGGTGGAACTGGAGGTCATTATGCTAAGTGAAATAAGCCCGGTGCAGAGAGACAAATGCTGCATGTTCTCATCAGAGGTGGGAGCTAAAAAAGTGGATCTTGTGGCGGTAGAGAGTTGACTGGTGGTTACCAGAGGCCGGAAGACGTGGGGGCAGAAGGAAGGATGAAGAGAGGTTGGTTAAGAGGTACAAGTATACAGTTAGAAGAAATAAGATCCAGTGTCCCATGGTACAGTAATGCCACTGTAATGAACAATATTGTAGAACTAACTCTACACTAGTTCAAAATAACATCAGACTGGCTCGGCGCCTGTGGCTCAAGTGGCTAAGGTGCCAGCCACGTACACCCAAGGTGGTGGGTTCGAATCCAGCTCGGACCTGCCAAACAACAACAACGGCTGCAACCAAAAAAAAGCCAGGTGTTGTGGTGGGCGCCTGTGGTCCCAGCTACTTGGGAGGCAGAGGCAGGAGACTCGCTTGAGACCAGGAGTGGGAGGTTGCTGTGAGTTGAGATGCCATGGCATTCTACCTAGGGGGACAGCTTGAGGTTCTGTCTCAAAAAAAACCAAAACAACAACAAGAAAAATCAGCCTGCTTCCAACATAAAGAAAAGAGAAATGTCAGGGCAATGGATAAGCCATTTACCCCAATTTCATCATTACACACGGCATATATGTGTCAAAATATCATATGTACCTCCAAAATATATACAACTACTATGTACCAATTAAAAAAATAATATATGTAATAACCGGTTCTGCTACATGGAGAGACAGATGCTGGTGTGGTTGTGGAATGAAGGGAACACTTTCACACCTAACACGGCCTCTTTGGAAAAGAAGTATGGAGAATCCTCAGAGAGCTAAAATAGACCTTCCATTTGACCCCACAATCCCATTACTAGGCATCTACCTAGAAGAAAAAAGTCATTTAACCATAAGGACCTTTGCACTAGATTGTTTATTGCAGCTCAGTTTACAATCGCTGAGATGTGGAAACAGCCCAAGTGCCTCCCAACCCAAGAATGGATTAACAAACTGTGGTATATGTATACCATGGAATACTAGTCAGCCATAAAAAGATGGAGACTTTGTACCTTTTGTATTAACCTGGTTAGAGTTAAAGAACATTCTCTTTAATAAAGTATCAGAAGAATAGAAAAGAAAGGATCCAATGTACTCAATATTACATGAAGCCAATACACAAATTAATACACACACAAGAGAAAAAGTCAATTTAATTCAAATTGGGGGGAAGAGGCAGTGGAGGGAAGGAGAGGGAGGAGGGTGGAGGAGGGAGGGGGACTGGTGTGCTCCCACCTCATGGGTGCAGTGTAAGGGTGTATGGCACACCTCCTGGGTGAGGGGCACAACTCCAACAGGAGCCTTACCTAGCAAATGCAAACATTGCAAGCTAATAGTTTGTGCCCTCATCAATCTGAAATAAAAAACAAAAAAAGAGTCCTGGGAGAGACAAGCTGCCTCCCTGGCACGCTGTGCCTGTGAATCTCTTGAGGGTCTCCCCTTTCTGCCTTTTCTCCCAAGAGGCCCTGTCCCCACCTATGGGGCTGATTCCGTGTGAGGAGGGAGGTGTTAGAGATTAGAGGACTGAGTGAGCTCCCAAACTTTGACCCTTACAAGACGGCTTTGCCTGAGTAAAAGCATGTATTTGGGCAGCGTCCAGGAATCAGCCAACCTTCCTGACATCCCCTCCAGCTGCCTCCCAGTTGGTGTCTTCCCCATCTGTCCCAGAATGAAGCTCCTGGCATTTCCCAGGTAAGGTTTGAGCCTGAGAAGGGAAGGCTCCATGTGGCTCATCCCGACTGTCCCTGGGATGCCCAGGGCAGGCCCTGGCCCTGGGGTAGAGGGGACCAGGGCTGCAGTAGGGCCAGATCCCAGATCAGCAGGGCCTGGGTGGGTGGCACAGATGCCCTCTGACTCCACCCTTTTTGCTTTGCATTTCCTTATTTTTTAATTATGGTAAAATGTTCATGACACATATATGTCATTGGTGACACTGAGTACATCACAGGGCTGTGCACCTATCACCAGTCTCTGGTTCCACTTTACCTCCCTCACCCCAAAAGCAGTCACTGCCCAATGCCCTGTCCCCAGCTCTGGCAACCACTAATTCTCTTTCTGTCTCTAAGGGTTTGCCAGTTCTGGGTGTGTCATACTACACTTGGTCTCAGTCAATGGGCCGAGAACTGTTCTCTGCATGTCACATGTGGCCTTCCCTCCCTGGCTTCTTTCACTGACCATGAAGTTTTTTAAGTTCATTCAAGTCATAGTACAGATCAGCACTTCTTGCCTCCATTTTTTGTTTTTTTTGAGACAGAGTCTCCCTTTGTTGCCCTGCCTAAAGTACCATGGCATCACTATAGCTCACAGCAACCTCACACTCTTGGGCTCAAGCAATCTTGCTCCAGCCTCCCAAGTAGCTGGACTATAGGCCACAGTGCCCGGCTAATTTTTCCCCTCCCCCCCTCCCCTCCCCTCCCCTTTCCTTCCCTTTCCTTCCCTTTCCTTCCCTTTCCTTCCCTTTCCTTTCCTTCCCTTTCCTTCCCTTTCCTCCCCTTTCCTTCCCTTTCCTTCCCTTTCCTCCCTTCTTCTCCCCTCCTCTCCCATTTCCTTCCCTCTCCTCTCCCCTCCCCTCCTTTTCTTTTCTTTTCTTTTCTTTTTTTTTTCCGAGACAAAGTCTCACTATGTCTCCCTCAGTAGAGTGCCATGGCATCATAGCTCACACCAACTTCCAACTCTTGGGCTCGAGTGATTCTCTTGCCTCAGCCTCCCCAGTAGCTGGGACTATGGGCGCCCGCCCCAACCCCTGGCTATTTTGAGACAGGGTCTTGCTCTCATTCAGGCTGGTCTTGAACCCAGGAGCTCAGGCAATCTACCTGCCTTGGCCTCCCAGTTCTTTTTTCCTTTCCTTTTCCCTTTCTCTCTCTCCTTCCTTCCTTCTTTCTTTCTTTCCTTTTTTTTTTTTTTTTTCACAGAGTCTCACTCTATCATCCTCAGTAGACTGCCATGGCATCATAGCTCACAGCAACCTCAAACTCCTGGTCTCAAGTGAGTCTCCTGCCCCCAAGCAGTTGGGACTGCAGGTGCCCGCACCATGCCTGGCTGGTTTTTTCTACTTTTAGTAGAGATAGGATCTCACTTTTGCTCAGGTTGTTCTTGAACTCCTAAGCTCAAGGGCTCCTCCTGCCTCAGCCTCCCAGAGTGCTAGGATTAAGGCTTAAGCCTTTGCAAGTGGCCCTTAGTCTTCCTGATTATCTCCGTGGGATGAAGACAAGGAGAAGAGTTTCTGAAAAGGAGCCAGATGACTACATCTTTCAGCAAGCTTGGCTTTGTTTTCATGTAATCTTCTAATTTCGGAAGATGTGTATTGATTTGATGAATTTGGCAAGGAACTCTGAAACAATTCTGGGCAGTATGTCTTTGCTAATTACAAGTGCCCCTCAGCCCAAATCACCTCAGGCTTCCAACACTTGGGGAAGACCTCTGTGCTATCTGCATTCAAGGTAGACAAGGCAGGGTACGCATTTGGATGGGTGATAATGGCAGTGACTGCCACACACCCTTGGGCATTCAGCATTGACACTTTCTTTTTTAATCAGACAGCTCTGGGCTCCCATCTAGCTTTGACACCTGCCAGCCTGTGGCCTTTATGTTATCTCTCTAAAAATCTGAAATACTCTAACCCCTTATCTGTGACAACGCACATGCTCATTGCAGTTGTCTCTGAATCCCGGGGTTGTTAAGCAGGGAAGTGAGTCTGGAGTCCTTATGCCATCACACAACTGCATCGGCTCTTCGCTAACCATATTTCTCACCTTTCAAAGTCCCCAGACTGGCCGCAGTGTGAAAAGTGAGGATGTTAGTAAGAAATGAAAGAACACGAATTAATGACTAAAATCAGTCTGGGTAGTTAGTGTTGTTTTGGGCAATCAATATCCCTTGCTGTGTCATCCCCAAACGCTTAGTACTTCTGGGTCAAACTTCTTTTTCAGCTCTAAAAAGGGAGACTTAGGTGATATCTAAACTTACTATTATTAGTATAAGATAGCTCCTGGGTTCTTTTATGAGAAGAGAAATTTGGGAGGTCTTGGACTCCATCAGTTCTGAGTTGCTACTGGGGGTGGCGTGTGTGACATCTGCTGCCCAAGGTCCTCCAGTTAACTGCATTTGGGGGAGAGTTCCAGCGACATTGCTCTGGGTTAGTGTGTCTCAAAGGTTACAGGAATTCCCTGGAGAGCTTGTTGAGATGCGTGTTCTGAGTCTGCAGGCCCGGGCGGGGGCCTGGGACGCTGCTGCCTTTCTAACAAGCCGCCCGGTGCTGCTGATGCCGCTGGTTCTCAGACCCACTTTGAGCAGCAGGATGATGGAAATGCTTGGACTGGAAAACTCCAAGTATTGTTCCCTACTTTGAAAATTTTGTCATGTGTATGTTGAGGTTGGAATTGGCCAAAACGTTAAAGAGATCACTCCATTGGAATTACATCATATATATATTTTTTAATGAATTTAGTTTAAAAAATATTTTTTTTAATAGACAGGGACTTGCTCTATCACCCAGGCTGCAGTGCAGTGGGGCAATCATAGCTCAGTGTAGTCTCAAACTCCTGGTCTCAAGCAAGCCTCCTGCCTCAGCCTCCCAAATAGCTGAGACGGCAGCCCCATCACACCCAGTTGATTTTTCTATGTTTTGTAGAGATGGAATCTTGCTCTTGCTCAGGCTGGTCTCGAACACCCTAACCTCAAGCAATCCTCCCGCCTCGGCCTTCCACAGTGTTGTGACTACAGCTGTGAGCCAGTGTGTCCGGCTTGGATAGTAGAATTATGTGTTAGAGATGCTCAGGGAGGAGCTGAAATGAAAGCAGGAAGCTGTGTAGGAAATAAGGAAGGCTTGTCAGCTGCTGTCTGCCTGTCCAGGGGAGCATAGCTGAAAAAATCCAATCTTGCTCAGAAATTGGACATAGAGGTAGACGTGCCAGAATGGCTCAGGGTGGCTGGCCTTGTTAGAAAGGGCAGAGCCCTGTGGGAGGACATGTCCCCAGTGTCACACTCAGGTCCCCGCAGCTGTCCAACCCCCTATGCTTTGCACTGTTCTGTCATCACCACCACTGGCCCACCTCACCCCCAAACTGAGATTGTCCTTCGATGCTCTGCCTTCAACATCCAATTACGGAATCATTGATCCTGCACTCGCTGTCCTGGATCTCAAGTCATCCATCACCTGGGCATTTGTCAGCAACAGAAGATGGGCCTGGCTGGATGCTGGACCCGCTGAAGTTATTGGAAAACTACGCTTGTTGATTTTGAAAAAAATTCTATTTGTGCTTTTTAATTGCATCCAACCCAAATGTTGCTGAGAAAAATTCTCTGGCTTCTTTGAACAAGTAAGTAAGCATTAACTGATTAATTTGTTCCAAAAGTATTTGCAGGGTACCTACAAGGTGCTGGGGGCTTTGCCAGATGCTGGAAGCTTAGCAGGGAACATAGTGGACATGGTTCCTGAAAGTTATCATCTAATGCAAGCAGCAGATGAATAAGTGAATATTTGCACAAGTACGTACGTAACTGTAATTGCATCAGTTGCTATGAAGGGCAATGGCAGAGTGAAGGGTGCAGTGGCGTCAGCTGAGCTCACTGCAGACTTGAACTTCTGGCCTCAAGCCATCCTCTTGCCTCAGCCTCCTGAGTATCTGGGACTATAGGTACCCACCACCATGCCCAGCTAACTTTTTAATTTTTTGGATAAAGGGATATTAAACTTAGCCTACAGGGTGTAGTGGGGGCTTAGTTAGGGAATGTGAGCCTGGCCTTTATCCCCTCGGCCACTGTCATGGACTGAATTGTGTCCCCTCCAAATTTCTATGTTGAAATCCTAAACCCAATGTGAGTACATTTAGAAACAGGGCTTTTAAGGAGATGATGAAGGTTAAATGAATCCGAAAGATGAGTCCTAATCTAAAAGGATTGATGTCCTTATGGGAAAAGATCATCTGACACAGAAATGTGTATGCACGGAGGAAAGGCCGTGTGTGGGGACAGCATGGAGGAAAGGCTGTGTGTGGGGACAGCATGGAGGAAAGGCCGTGTGTGGGGACAGCACGGAGGAAAGGCCGTGTGTGGGGACAGCAAGGAGGCCCGTCGGCAAGCCAAGGGGACGGACCTCACCAGAAACAACCCTGCCAACTTCTCCACCTTGACCTTCTAGCCTCCAGAACAGTAGGAATATAAATTTCCGTTGTTGAAGCCACCCAGGCTGTGGTATTTTTGTTATGGGAGCCCGAGCTGACCAGGCAGCCACTCACAACCTCAGGTTAGTGGGACACCATGAAAGTTTCAAAGTACAAAACCTCGGCTGGTGCATGACTCATGCTTGTAATCTGAGCAACTCGAGAGGCTGAGGTCGGAGGATCACTTGAGCCAGGAGTTGGAGGATGCAGTGAACTGTGATCATGACACTGCACTGTGGCTTGGGTGACAGAGCAACACCCTGTCTCAAAACCAAAACCAAAACCAACCCCCCCCCCTTAGTCAGTATAGGCATCCCTGTTAGCAGCGGCACCATAAATTTGCTTATCTGCTGTATACACATGCACAATTCACACATTAGAAAACAGTTTAGAAATGGATTTGGTTTGCTTTTCTCTTAAGAAAAAGGCTTCCAGGGATGATGGAGCAGGTTCCAGAAGTCCCACGAATCCCAGGTTGTTCAGAAGCATCTCTCTGGCCAAGTGACCTTGAACAAGTCATTTAAACTCTGGGTGTTTCTATCCTTCCCTGTAATGTGAATTTGAAGCCAAATCAATGTTATGGTTTACATGATTAATTTCCTTATCAGACCAAGGTTTCTTTCTCTCTTCCTAAAATTACCCTGGTGGGTGTTTGACATCCAGGGCTAGCCAGCTTCACTTCCATGCTCCTGTTCAGGGAGCTTCCCTCAGATTCTATCGTTTGGGTGGGCCTGGCCGTGACCTTCAGAGGGACACCAACAGCTCTGTTCAGACTGAGTTCTCCCACTATGGCCTTGGCTCCACTGGGGATCACTAGAGAGCACCACTCCTCCAGTTAGAGACGGTGGTTCCACACACCGCAATGAGCAGCTGGATGAGCTTAGAAAGTCCCTTAAATGGCTTAGAAACCGAAATCTAAAAAAGTGGGAGGAACAGGCTCATAGGGATGGCTGAAAAATTAAAAACAGTGGTTTGCCCCCTGCACCAGTGGTTCTTGTGTCTCAGAACTCATCGGGGTCACCTGGAGGGCTTGTTAAACTTGGGTGACTAGACCAACACCCCCAAATTTCTGAGTGGGTAGATCTGGGCTGGGGCCCCAATATAGGCATTTCTAACAAGTTCCCAGGTGATGCCAGGGCCATGGTCCTGAAGCCACATTCCAAGAACTACCATGCTGGCCTTGGTCCACATGCATCCTGATCTCTAGTGAGACGGCCCCCAGCCCAGGAAGGGAGATACTGATGGAGAACCCTCCCTGCCCAGAGCGATGGACAGGGAAAGCCCTGAGCTTCTGAGAATGGAGTGACTCAGTTTCCCAGGCACAATCAGATGAGGCTTCATAGAAGGGGTATACCCTCCCACTCTCTTTTCTAGGGAGAACTGGGGAGCCAGCTCAGGACTTTTTATAGGATTTCAGGACCCTGAATCTCCCCTACCCCACTCCATATGGGGTCTTTGCTGCTGGGGCATAGAGAAGGGAGCTGGGGAGGGGGAGAGAGGCTTCCAGGTGGGGGCTACCTGTATCCCCACTCTTTGGCTTTGTGCAGAGTTCCAGGTGGGTGCGAGGGACATTGCAGAAGGTTTTGTTGGTAACTGCTCTCGCTAGCTCACTATCTCCACTGATTCAGCCTGCTTGGCTGCTGTAACGGAATACCTGAGGCTGGGTAATTCATAAGGAATGGGAATTTATTTCTCACAGTTTTGGAGGCTGCCAAGTCTAAGATCAAGGTGCTGGTGAGGGCAGTGTCTGGGGAGGGCCTGGTCTCTACTTCTAAGGTAGCCCTGGTTGCTACGTCCTCTGTAGGGGACAAATGCTGTGTCCTCACGTGAGGAAGGGATGGAAAGGCACAAAGGAATGAGAGGCTCCCTTGCACTCCTCTTACACAACCATTCATCCTCACGACTAATCGCCTCCGGAAGGCCCTTGCACTCCTCTTACACAACCATTCATCCTCACGACTAATCGCCTCCGGAAGGCCCTTGCACTCCTCTTACACAACCATTCATCCTCACGACTAATCGCCTCCGGAAGGCCCCTCCTCTGTCATGCTTGGTCTGAGGTTCCAGTATATGAATTTTAAGAAACATCTTTCCAAATGATAGCAACCACCAAAAATGCTAGCTTCTGGGAGTGGGGAAGATGGGGGTGAGAAGCTGGGAGGTGATTCCAGGGTGACAGGAGAGGGGGAGAGAGAGAGAGGCCTGAGCAAGGTGGGGACGTAGAGGTTCCTTCGGCACAGTCTTCTACATATCCAGTACCTTGGTCCAGGCTCTCTTGCTGGGTAGTTTATAAGGAATAGAAGTGTATTTGCCTCATGGTTCTGGAGCCTGGGAAGGATAATTTATAAGGAATAGAAGTGTATTTGCCTCGTGTTTCTGGAGCCTGGGAAGTCCAAGACTGAGGGGCCTCATCTGGCGAGGGCCTTCTTACCGTGCCAGCTGGTGAAGGAGAGTGCACGTGAGACTGAGGGCTGACCGTTTTAATGACAGATCACTCTTGTAATGACGTGCTCACTCCCATGGTGATAGCATTAATTCATTCTCAAGGGCAGAGTCCTTATGACCTAAGCACCCCTTACAGGTCCCACCTCTCAACACTGTTGCATTGGGGTACACATTCAGGTCACAGCAGGCAGAGAGCCAGCCTTAACTGGAGAGGTCATCACCAGGTTATAGGAACTCACGCTGACCTCATTCCGGTCATCCCCTTTGCAGCAGGCAGCAGCCGGGACAACAGTCAGGGGACCAGGGATGAGGCACAGGGTTGCTGGTGCCAGTGCTGGGGATGGTGCTGGGGTGCAGGTCTTTAAGGCTTTTGAACAGAATATGAAATTGCAGGCTTAAAATGAACAAGACCAAGTCTTATTAAACCGAAATGAAACTCTTTCAATAACACGAATAACTTGCCAAATCAAGCTGTCATTAAGGGATTCTGGTAGATAAAGGGAGTCTCCTGGGCACAGTTCTTGGGAAATGAAACCTTTTCATGTTCACACACCAAAGAGTAGAGACTTCTTAATAAACTTCTCACACTCACATTGGCCACATTATCTGGAGTCTTATTTTTATTGCACTACCCAAGGAGGGGACTTGGGAACTGGAGCAGGCTCCTGGTCGGGGTAGAAAGAATACCCTGTCCTGCACACTGAAATGACAGCCCTCTAATGCTCATCCCTCCCTGGACTCGAAACAACGCCTTTGTTAGTCCTAGACTGTCCTGACCACGAGGTTCCAGACTATTAGGAGTCTGTCTACTGTTTGTCTCAAATTCTTGTGCATGAAAATCAATTATACAGTATCTATAGTAGTAAAATGCAAGAAGTTGTGTTTTCCTAAGAAAATGGAATTTACAGTATCCATGGGAACGATTACCACCAAATGCTTAATTGCTTTATAAAAAGAAAATGTCACCAAACACAAACATCGAAAGCGCAGTATTAAATTAACAAGAGGGCTCTGGTTTCAAGCGAGTCCAACAAGACTTTTCATTAAGCGGTAACACTAACTAGATGTCTTTCCTAATGTGAAGTTTTATTTCAGTCCTCAACCTTTTCTAGAGTGGGGAAAAATAATATGGAAGCAAGTTCAAATGAAAATGCATCCCATAAAGTTCAACTTCTAGGAGCTATCTTGGGGTGCAAGCTGACCTCTTCCTTGTTTTACACTTACACATAAAAATTAGTGGGGAAGATTATCATGGTGAAAAGAGCATGGATGGGGACTTGAATTCTTGATTCCATCAAGTCCTGGATGGGGACTTGAAGTCTAGTCTTCACTCTGCTGTGACACATGACTCTGGCCAACACCTACCTAACCTGCTCCTGTCCAGCCTCAGTTTCCTCAACTATAAAATGAGATGAGGCCAGGTGCGGGGGCTCACATCTCTAATCCCAGCACTCTGGGAGGTTAAAGCAAGTGGATTGGTTGAGCTCAGGAGTTCGAGACCAGTCTGAACAGTAGTAAGAGCCTGTCTTTACTAAAAATAGAAAAACTAGCTGGGTATAGTGGTGGGTGCTTGTAGTCCTAGCTATTCAGGAGGCTGATGCAGGATTGCTTGGACCCAGGAGTTTGAAGTCACTGTGAGCTGTAGCACCATAGCATTCTATCCAGGGCAACAGAGAAAGACTCTGTTTTATTTATTTATTTATTTTGAGACAGAGCCTCAAGCTGTCCCCCTAGGTAGAGTGCCATGGCTTCACTGCTCACAGCAACCTCCAACTCTTGGGCTCAAGCGAGTCTCCTGCCTCAGCCTCCCAAGTAGCTGGGACCACAGGCGCCCGCCACAATGCCCGGCTATTTTTTGGTTGCAGCCGTCATTGTTGTTTGGTGGGCCCGGGCTGAATTCGAACCCGCCACCTTAGGTGTATGTGGCTGGCGCCTTAGTTGCTTAAGCCACAGGCGCCGAGCCAAAGACTCTGTTTTTAAAAAAGAGAAGAGGATAAAGCGGGAGGCTTGTAAGGCATCTTTCCATGTAACCTTCTACAATCTCAAGATGATGTCAGGTGCAAAGTTAAAACCTTGGCTGATTCTAGGACCGGGCATGAAATATATACAAGGTGAGCCTGGAGCATCTTGTAGTATCGGCAAGTGAGGAAGTGCTAAGAGCAAACACACACCAAGTCCTTAACAAGGTGGTATATCAAAGGAGCATAGGGGCCTCCGGAGGAGCTCGCAAAGGCTAAAGCTGAACAATTTGAGCAACAAAATATAAAGTAATGTGTTTGATTATAACCTGGGTATAAAATAATAGTATGTGGGAGAGGAAAACAGTAATCTGTTCCTTCTATCCATTTTAAGCTCTCCGGGGCCTGTAATTTAGATTGGCAAGACATATGGACAAGAGAGGAACTACCAGAAGTTCATTAACGTGTGCTTTGTGTGTACACCTGGCAGCACTCAGGGGTGGCTAGCACTTGGGCTTCTGGGCCATCGTAGGCTAGCAAGAAAAAGGGGGTTTGAAATTCAGGGCAAGGAAGGCAAGGTATGTGAAAGTGACCAGAAAAAGTATGGTAGATGGAGTAATTTTTAGTAAGATGTGTTATGCAGATTTAAGTCAGGCTCTTCCTTCGTTGCTGAAAGCCCTTAAAGGGTCCTCCTCTTCTGGCAAGGGATGGGGAGACACATTTCACAAAAGAAAATATCCTTTGCAAAAGCATCACTTGGGCCCTCTTTTTAGAGCTTTCCTTCCATCGGTTGGTTCTCAAACCGGTTGGTTTGAGCCTTTAGCTCAAAACAGTCCATACGCTGAAGAGGCATATTCTTCAGGTCCATACTGATATAAAAAATAAATAAATGGGACCGAGGAGATCAATCTCTCTTGTAGAAGAATATATAGATATTGAAGCTGGAGGGGGAGAGTTGCTTGAGGTCAGGAGTTGGAGATCAGCCTGAGCAGGAGGGAGACCCTGTCTCCACTAAAAATAGAAAAACTAGCCAGGCATCATGGTGGGCACCTGTAGTTCCAGCTACTTCCAAATCCCTTTTCCTTTGGCTAGCCTATGATGGCCCAGAAGCCCAAGTACTAGCCATCCCTGAGTGCTGCCAGGTGTACACACAAAGCACACATTAATAACTTGGGAGGCTGAGGCTGGAGGATAGCTTGAGCATAGGAGTTTTGAAGTTGCAGTGAGCTGTGATGATGCCATTACACTCTAGGCCAGGCAACAGAGTGAGACCCGGCCTCAAAAACAAAGACAAAAAACAAAATCTCCGGCCTGTGGACCCTGCCGAGGAAGCATCGTTAAAGTCTCTTCCACCGCCGTCATGTCTAAGTCAGAGTCTCCTAAAGAGCCCGAACAGCTACGGAAGCTCTTCATTGGAGGGTTGAGCTTTGAAATGACTGATGAGAGTCTGAGGAGCCATTCTGAGCAATGGGGACGCTCACAGACTGCATGGAAATGAGAGATCCAGACACCAAGCGCTCCAGGGGCTTTGGTCACATACCCACCATGGAGGAGGTGGATGCAGCAGTGAATGCAAGGCCACACAAGGTGGATGGAAGAGCTGTGGAAGCAGAGAGAGCTGTTTCCAGAGAAGATTCTCAAAGACCTGGTGCCCACTTAACTGTGAAAAAGATCTTTGCTGGTGGCATTAAAGAAGATACTGAAGAACATCACTTCAGAGACTGTTTTGAACAGTATGGGAAAATGGAAGTGAGTGGAATCATGACTGACCGAGGCAGTGGTGAGAAGAGGGGCTTTGCTTTTGTTACGTTTGATGACCATGATTCTGTGGATAAGACTGTCATTCAGAAATACCATACTGTGAATGGCCACAACTGTGAAGTGAGGAAAGCCCTATCAAAGCAAGAGATGGCCAGTGCTTCATCCAGCCAAAGAGGTCAAAGTGGTTCTGGAAACTTTGGTGGGGGTCGTGGAGGTGGTTTCGGTGAAATGACAACTTTGGCCGTGGAGGAAACGTCAGTGGTTGTGGTGGCTTTGGTGGCAGTCGTGGTGGTGGTGGATGTGGTGGCAATGGGGATGGCTACAGTGGATTTGGTAATGATGGGAGCAATTTTGGAGGTGGTGGAAGTTACAGTGATTTTGGCAATTACAACAATCAGTCATCAAATTTTGGACCCATGAAGGGAGGAAATTTTGGAGGCAGAAGCTCTGGCCCTTATGGTGGTGGCGGCCGATACTTTGCCAAACCACGAAACCAAGGTGGCAATGGTGGTTCCAGTAGCAGCAGCAGCTATGGCAGTGGCAGAAGATTTTAATTATTCCCAGGAAACAAAGCTTAGCAGGAGAGGAGAGCCAGAGAAGTGACAGGGAAGCTATAGGTTACAACAGATTTGTGACCTCAGCCAAGCACAGTGGTGGCAGGGCCAGGCTGCTACAAGGAAGGCATGTTTTAGACAATACTCATGCGTATGGGCAAAAAACTCGAGGACTGTATTTGTGACTAATTGTATAACAGGTTATTTTAGTTTCTGTTCTGTGGAAAGTGTAAAGCATTCCAACAAAGGGTTTTAATGTAGATTTTTTTTTTTTTTTGCACCCATGCTGTTGATGGCTAAATGTAATAGTCTGATCATGATGCTGAATAAATGTGTCTTTTGAAAGACAAAAAACCCCTCAAATCTCCCTTCCCCCTAATATGTAGAAGTGCATCCCGGGGTAGGGGTAGCATAACTCCACACTTGTAGGTGTGGGCCATGTACAGTGACTTCCTTTGTAAGGGAAGGTGTATGGGAAGGAGAGGTGGCAAGCAGCTTTGCAGTGACACACCTGACAAACTCTGCATGAGCTGGGCAATCAAGGCCAGCATCAGCAGTGATAAGCCATGCTGATAGTATGTGCCCTTGATACCAAGTGATGAGAAGGGCACTTTATTTCTGTGGTCTTTCCAAAAACACACAACCCTAGACAAATCATGAGAAAACTAGCAGAAAAACCCCAGTGAAGAACATTCTAAAAAATGCTGATTAGTGGGAGGCTGAGGCGGGTGGATTGCTTGAGCTCAGGAGTTGGAGACCAGCCTGAGCAAGCAAGAGAAAACATTAGCCAGGTGTCGTGGTGGGTCCCACCACGGTTATAGTCCCAGCTTATTTGGGAGGCTGCGGCAAGGGGAGTTTCGAGCCCAGGAGTTTGAGGTTGCTGTGAACTATGAGGATGCCATGGCACTCTACCCAGGGCAACTGAGGGACTCTGTCTCAAAAAAAAAAAAAAAAATACTGATTAGTATTTTTCATTTGAACTAAAATAGAATCTTGAGTTCCCACTTCCTCAGTCAACTAATGGACACCCTCTTGGCCTAGGGGACCTTAGAAATACCTTAAGGCTGAGTTGTGGGCACGAGAAAGGAGGTCAGACTTGCCCTGTCATGCCCCCTCCCTTCTTGGAGATGTCCTTTGTAACTCATGGACAGGCCTAAGGCGATGCAAGGTGAAGCATAAACCATACCTGTAAATCCTCAGTTTACCTAGCAGATCTCCAGTCTGAGTGTATGTCCTGTAGGCGACTTGTCTCTGATTAACAGATTTCCTTGTCTTAAAGCTTTCCAGCCTTTAGACAAAGCTTCATTTCTTTAACCAATTACAAATCAAAGAATCTTCAAACCCACTGATAACCTGTAAACACCATCCTCCCTTCAAGAAGTTCTGCCTTTTTGGGCCAAACTAATGTATCAATGTACACCTTCCATGCATTGATTGATTTATGACTTTATATTCAATTCCTGTCTCCCTGAAATATATAAAAGCAAACTGTAACTGAACCATGGTGTGGCCGCAGGGGTCCTCAAACTTTTTAAACAGGGGGCCAGTTCACTGTCCCTCATTCCATTGGGGGAGTCACTGCTAAGCAGGACAGGCAGCGGTGGCAAAAACACCTGATGGGTCGAATAAATGTCCTAGGCAGGCTGCATGAGGCCTGCGGGCCATAGTTTGAGGATGCCTGGATAGGCTTCTTGGGTGTAACATCAGGCATGGTACTTGAACTTGGCTCAGAATAAGCCTTGTTATTGTACAGAGTCTGAGTTCTTTCCCCTTGACATTCAAAACTATAAAGGCTACCCGAAACAGGCACTAGAAACTGTCTGAGGAGACGCGATGATTAAATGTAATGCGGTCTCCTGGATGAGATCCTGGGACAGAAAAAGAACATTAAGTTAAAAACTAAGAAAATCCTTGTAGGGGATGAACTTTAGTTAATGTTTCAGTATTGTGTCCTTCATTGTAACAGATGGACCATGCATGCTGGAGTCAGATGTTAATAACAGGGGCAACTGGGTGCAAGGTAGGTGGGAACTCTCTGTACTATCTTTGCAATTTTTCTGTAAACCTTAAACTGTTCTAAAATAAAGTTTATTTTATTTTATTTATTTATTTTGAGACAGAGTCGGTAGAGTGCCATGGTCAGATTGCTCACAGCAACCTCAAACTCTTGGGCTCAAGTGATTCTCTTGCCTCAGCCTCCCAGGTAGCTGGGACTACAGGCACCTGCCACAATGCCTGGCTATTTTTTTGTTGTAGTTGTCGTTGTTGTTTGGCAGGCCAGGGCTGGGTTCAAACCCACCAGCCCTGGTGTATGTGGCTGGTACCCTAGCTGTTGAGCTATAGGCGCCGAGCCTAAAATAAAGTTTATGTTAAAGAAAATGATAATCCTGGGGTTGACAAGGTTTTCAGAAATGATTTAGTAAGGACAAATGATTGAACCACATAGAAAGGCAGAATTAACAGAGGGTTTCCAATAAAGGATGAAAAAACTAGGATGTAATTCATCAGAAATCCTTTTCCCCTGAGCCGTCTAGTAGATGGAGCTGTCATGGTACGTGTGCAGTAAAGGGTTAACTCAGCAGGCCAATGTTGTCCAAATCCTGCTCCTTCCAAAGATCTTCAGGGCTGACCTTTGACCAGCTCCTGGAAGATAACCTCTAAGCCCTTGGGGTAAGTGTGTCTTTGCATGCCTGAGGCCTTGGGCTACACTGGATAGTTTATGCTAATAATGTGATTTATGTGAATGTCTGTTTTTGTTTGCCCTGGGGCCCTGAGCCATGCTGTACCGGTTTGACTTCTGAGGGAGGGTGCTAGAGACTGGGCTAGGGTCATAAGTATGATCTATGCTTACATGGCCACCAATAAAAACCCTGGACGCCAAGTCTGGTGTGAGCTTCCCTGGCTGGCAATACTTCCCATAGGTTGTCAATCATCATTGCTGGGAGAGGTGAGCCTGCTTGTGTGACTCTGCTGGGAGAGGACTCCTGAAACTCCTGCCTGGTTTCTTCTGAACACGACTCTACAGCCTGTTTTACTTTACTGAGTTTTTTTTTTTAATTTTATTATTATTATTATTATTTGCGGGTTTTGGCCAGGGCCGGGTTTGAACTCGCCACCTCTGATAAATGGGGCCAGCACCCTACTTCTTGAGCCACAGGCGCCGCCCCAACTTTCCTGATTTTCATCTGTATCCTTTTGCTGTAGTAAATCATAACCATGAGTATAACCGCTTTTTGAGGTCTATAAGTCCTTCTAGCAAATCATGAAATCTGAACCTGAGGATCCTCAGACACAAAATGGTCCAGAGACTGGAATTGTCATCCTCTTAACAGCTCTAACAAAGGAATAATAGGTCAGGTCCTGCTGGGCATTCCCTAACCTGGTGATTGTTTGAAAATATAAATTACCTGATCAATTAGCCCATTATCCATTTCCCTCCATTAATCCCCAATCAATGCCTCAGAACTTAGAAAAGCACAGATTCTGTTTCCTCTTCCCTCCAGCTCCTGACAGCCATTGTAATTTGGACATGATTTTTTTTTTCCTACGGTTTTAAAAGAGACACACAAAGGAATTCAATCATTTTTCTGCCTGATAACTCTCTACTCTCCCTGAGGACATGAATGCTACTTTTTCTCTTTCCAGTACCCCCAAAGCTGAGGCGGGTGATAAGGGCTTAATACATTCTAGCTCCAGTCTGGGGAGGTGAGAGAGTGGAGAGAAGACAGAAACTCTGAAAAAACAAGAGACTGAGATAAGGGCGCTGAGTTGGGGAACTCTGCTATGATTGAGGTATTTATTGGAGGTTAGTGGTAGAAGTTTCACTCCTGCCTCCACAGTTCTGTAACAGGGAATGTTATCTTCCCAATGGAGGGATTCATTTGCTTGGCAGATATCAAGTCAGTAGACACAGCCAAGTTGGCTGTAGCAAGGGCGTTTTATTACTTGGCACAAGTAAGAAGCACATGGGGGATAGTCCTCAAGCAGTGTGTCCTTGAACAAGAAGAGGGTTGGGCTGGTTTTAAGCACAGGATAATGAGGCATGATCTGATTGGATCTTGTAATAAGTTGGTACCGGGAAGCCTGATCTATTGGATCCTGCCATAGGGTAACGTCAGGGCTCAATTTGATCAGATTCTGGGTCCTGCCAGGTAGTCTTTATTCTTAATTCAGTTCCCACATCTTGGTCCAAGCCTTTAGGTTCTTCCCATAGTTGCACACTTGGTTCACATGACCCAGGCTGTTACAGGAAATCTGGTGGCAGCCTGAGCTTCAGTCAAGGAAGCTCCTGAGTGGTGGGGAGATCTCGAGTGCTGCAAGAAAAGTGAGTTTGGGGTGCTGGGAGGAATTTCTGAGCCACCTCCCCTCCCTCTGGCTGGGAAAGCCACCATGCCACCTGGGCCTGGACCCTATGGGAGTTGACAGGTGCAGAGGTTGGCCTGGTACAATTCAGGCCACCAGCCTCAGGGGGAAAGCCTCAGCTCCCAAGAGCCAAATGGAATCTTCAGTTGGAAGGAGCTGAGCCCTAAGGCCTTGGCCTGTCTTGGAGATAAAGAAGGTGGCACCAACAACCATGGTGGCCACTGGCCCATAAGGAAGGAGAGAAGGTTTTTCTATGTCCTGCTACCTCCAATGCCTTATTTTTATAAACTCAAGAGTCTCAAGTCAGCTTTCTCTTTGGTTTGGCCCATTGGTCACTGGTGGCCAGGGTCTATAGGCTAGGTGAGAGACGAGCTCATGGGCTCTGGCAAGAACACTTTTGGGGCTGGGCCACCACGTGGCCTTACCAGAACCTGACTCTGTTTAGATATACCCCAGTAACTTCTGGCTTCTCCTAAGCCCCCAAACCCACTGAGGCAGGAAACAGCTGGGGATTTCTAATTCCAATTTCTGCCTTGGGAATGAAGAAGAAGGTTTCCAGCTGGGTTTAAACACATTAATTCCCAAATTGAGTTTGGCTCTCCTGCTATTTAAAAACCCAATTTGGTAAGCACTTCACAGAGCAATAGCTCTGAAAAAGAAAGATTACTTTCCATTAGCCTGGCTTAGTAGAATGCATTGTTATTCAAAAGGCAGTCAAAGGGAATTTAAGTGGAATGTGGGTGTCAACGTCCAGGTGAAAACCAGTCTTCTGGATGTCTGGTCTCTCACACCTCCAGGGAACTGAGGAACTGGTGGTCTCTAGCTCCTTTTCAACTGTGCTTTTCAAACCTGTCTCACCCTCAAGGCAGCTGGGCAGCCCAGAGGCAGGGAATTGGTGATACAAAGAGGCCTCTTGCAGGCTGCCCACCTGGCTCTGGGACCAGAGTTGGGAGCAGTAAGGCAGGCCAGGAGAGCAGGTGGCCTTGACCTGGGGAGTGGAACTCAGTGAGGCCAACCCACCAAGGCTCAGCCTGTGCTCCGGCCATAAGATGCTGAGCCAAGATAGCTCATGTCTGTCCCTCACTTCCAGGACCATTTAAGAATTTCCTGGATGACTAAGCTCTACCTGAAACTGCCCCATTGCTGTAACTTCTGAAGTACCCCAGACCACATCCTCCCGCCCTCCTCAGGCCACGTTTGCTACTGTTCTGTTGTGAAAACCACAAGGGGGTTTCAGTCTAGGTCCAGCTGCTTATTCTATAAAAATCCAACTATTGGGCCACTGAGGATTTCCCAGGAAGAAAGGCACTTTTAATATGACAGGCATCTTGCTGGGAGAACGGGAGAAGCTGCTCCAATCTGTCTGACTAAAGGAGATCACTTGCTATTGCCTGAATTTCTCTTTATGCCAAGTCCTTGATCTTGGCGTTTGAAGATTGAAACCACAGACCATGTGGATAAGCAAAAGGACAGAGTTTATTGTCAGAGAAAGAAATAGATAAGGCAGCAGGACTTCTGGCAGTGCAAGTGGGGGAACCCAAATAGGAAACCCCCATGAGCCTTTTGTCTATGGGTTCATATACTGCCTATGAGCCGGGGGTCCTGGGGAGTGCATGTCTGGAACAAATCACAGTGGGCTAGGGGGAGCAGGCAAGAACAATTAGCAAATGAACATGGTCCTTACAGTCCCTGTCCCAAGTGAGGCAGCAAGGTGTATGCTTTCCACTTCAGGAGACACTGATCAGGCTGTTTTTCTGTGATCCTGCTTGAGTCCAGAGAATGTGATCTGGAAAAGGCCTGTTTGCCTAGGCCTAGAAAATGGGGGCGGGGGGGTCCCTGTCCAGAACATGTCCATTCACCCCCTTCTTCTCTCCCTACCCACACTCCTTGCTCCCAATAGGCTGCTCAGCACCCTGTCTGCTCATTTCTTTCTGAGAAATGCCACCTTGACTGGCAGGCAGGCTCGTCCCTGTCTTCCTCCCCCCTTTACCTAATGTTTGTTGAGCTTTGGGCTTGGTACTGGGTCAGGCAGTGATATAAAGGTGGGATTTATATCCTTAAAACTCAGCAGTGGATCAAAATATGGCAACATGTAGGAGATGAACCAATCCCACTCTGGAGGAAGTATGAGTAAGGGAAACTCTTGGAGGACATGGCCTGTCTTGAAGCCTAAGGAGCAGTGAGCTGCATGAAGGGAAGTGTAAGGGGGGAGGGATGGCAAGGGAGAAGAGGGAGAAAGGGTAGGTATGGTGGCCATTGGCCATCACTCAAGGCCACCCAGCTCTGAACCCTTTTCCTATGTCTGGGGAACTCTGTTTCCTAGGGGTCTTGATCAGTGGCAAGCCCACCATGTAAATGACAGAAAATTAGATGGTCTTATTCTCAGCTTTCCTTTTAGCTCAGAGAAAGGAAGGCACATGACCCAGGCCTCACCACTCTGGGCTGTTGCACTGTCTTTGACTAGGGAGCTGATGACATGAAGAGGCAGGGCCCTACAAGGTCCATTCTGCAATGGGGTGGATGCTTCATTGTCCACAGGCAGCAGTGGTTGTAGTTTTATCAGAAGTGACCAGGGTTTGGCTTTAGTGGTGTCAGCAGTGCAAACTGAGGGCTCTTGGGTCATAGGGATGCCATCTCAAGGGTCATTCTGTACCTTGACTTGAGACCTCTTCCTGGCCTTGGGACTTCCAGGCTGGGTTCAGAGAACCATACTGGAGCATGTAAGCTCTCCATTATCTTTTATTTTTATTTATTTTTTGAGACAGAGTTTCATTATGTCACCCTCGGTAGAGTGCCATGCATCACAGCTCACAGCAACCTCAAACTCTTGGGCTTAAGCGATTCTCTTGCCTTAGCCTCCCAAGTAGGTGAGACTACAGGCACCCACCACAATGTCCAGCTAACATTGTGGTTTGGCAGGTCCAGCCGGGTTTGAACCCACCAGCTCCAGTGTATGTGGCTGGTGCCCTAGCTGCTGAGCTACAGGTGCTGAACCTATCTTTTATTTTTAGTTAAATCTTTTATTTGGGACAATTATAAATGCAGAGGTACTAGTAAAAAGTAATATGGAGATTTTGTATACTCTATTCAACTTCCCCAAAAGGTAATATCCAAAAACCATTACAATGTCATAACCATTGATTATGACATGTGACAGTCAAGATTCAGAACATTTCCATCACCACAAGGTTGCCTTCTATCGTGCTTTTATAGCTATACCCACCTTGGTCCTGCTCTCACCCCTTTCTCATACTTCATTTCTATAATTTTGTCATTTTGAGAAAGTTGTATAAATGGAATCATGTATGTGCCATTTGGAGATCAGCTTTTTTCTTTTAGTGAAATTCTCTGGAAATTCATCCAGGCAGTTATGTGTGTTAATAGTTCAATCCTTATTATTGCTGAGTTGTAGTTCATGGGATGGAGGTATCATAATTTGTTTAACCATTCACCTATTGAAGAACATCTGAGTTGTTTCCAGTTTTGTATAAGTTTTGCATGTGCTTAAGTCTTCACGCTTCTGGGATAAATTCCCGGGAGTGCAATTACTAAGTCATGAGGTAGTTGTATGTTTAGTTTTTCAGAAAATTAAAACTATTTGCCAGAGTGACTACATCCTTTTGCATTCCTATCAGTATTGTATGAGAGATCCACATTCTTCTTATCCTCACCAGAATTTATTTGGTGTTGTCTGTGTTTTTTATTTCAGCTATTTTTTTTTTTTTTTTGGAGATAAAGTCTCAAGCTGTCGCCCTGGGTGAGTGCTGTGGGGTCACAGCTCACAGCAACCTCAAAACTCTTGGGCTTAAGCTATTCTCTTACCTCCACCTCCCAGGTAAGTGGGACTACAGGTGCCCGCCACAACACCCAGCTGTTTTTTTGTTGTGGTTGCCATTGTTGTTTTAGCTGGCCCAGGTCAGGTTTGAACCTGCCAGCCTTGGTGTATGTGACTGGTGCCCTACCCACTGAGCATGGGCACTGCCTATTTCAGCTATTTTTGATATGTGTATAGACATATTGGAACTTAAATATGCATTTTCCTAGTTGCTAATGATATCAAATATCTTTTCATGTGATTATTTGCCACCTCTAAATCCTCTTTGGTGAAATGGTCGCTCATGTCTTTTGCCCATTTCTAGTATTGTTAGACTTTTACTGTTGAGAGTTGGAAGTTCTTTATATATTCTAGATACTAATTCTTTGTCATAGTTGTGATTTGGAAATATTTTTTTCCAGGAATGTAGATTGTCTTTTCATCTTGTCTTTCACAGAGCAAAAGTTTTTTAATTTTGATGAGGTTCAAATTATCAAAGGTATGTCTTCTGGACTCACCCAGGGTGAGTGAATAGGTCTTAAATGACAAATCCATTCTAACATTTCAATCTTTTGACGTCTTTTTTTTTTTTTTCTCACTAAGTCTTTGAATTCCTTCCTCTACGTTAAACCAAGGCAAGTTGGGACTGTGGATCACTTTTTTGGTCCATGTTTCAGCCAAACAACCAAATTGTTATAGCCCTTTTAAATTCCCCAAGGTCAACATTAAAAGCAGAACACATCAATGCTGGACACTTTTCACGGGACACCGAGTTACCACACTGACCCATGGTGCTGTCAAGTTGACATACAAAATTAATTTTTATAGTCCAGCTAGTTTGTCTATTTTGTTTATCTTTTCAATAAACTCAGTTTCATTGATTTTTCTGTTGATTTTCTACTCTTGGTTTTATTTCTGCTCTCATCTTTATTAATTCCTTATTTCTGCTAATTTTTTTTTTTGCTTCTTTTTCTATTTTTTTGAGGTGTAAAGTTAGGTTGTTGACATAAGCTCTTTCTTTTTTTTTTAATGCAGTAATTTACCACTATAAGGCATGGGTTCAGTGGCTCACACCTGTAATCCTAGCATTCAGAGAAGCCCAGGCAGATGGATTGCTTGAGCTTAGCAGTTTGAGACCAGCCTGAGCAAGATTAAGATCCCCATCTCTACTTAAAAAAAAAAAGCCTGATATAGTGGCATATGTCTGTAGTCTCAGCTACTCTGGAGTCTGAGGCAAAAGGATTGCTCAAGCCTAAGAGTCTGAGGTTGCTGTGAGCTATGACACCATAGCAC